>NC_056510.1:36189962-36202783 GCF_014905685.2 Nematolebias whitei
GGGACCAATATTCATGACATTTTGTTTACATTTGAGCTGGTGCGTTTGCATTCACACTGCACTGTGCAGTCGAGTCAACCTGTTGAACCAACCTATTCCCCCACTCGCCTGTGGGGGCGCTGCACCAAGAACTACTGAAAGAAACGACACAAAAACCTCTGAAGACACTTCTTCTTCTTCTTCTGTAAATAAAAATAAAAACGAAGTGGCATCAAGTTTTAGCAGTTTTAGGAGTTATATTTTGTCATTTTTCAAAAATGGACTTAGCATGAGCAGAAGATGAGACAGAAGACCATGGAGAATATTGTTTTCCACACAAGGCAGCTGACGGCTCCATATGAGGTAAGAGAAATGCGTGTTTGTTTGTCCTGCGGAGCGGGGCCCTGTCTGTTTACATTCACACTGTACTCGAACCGCGCTGGAGTTCTCTTCTACCAGACCGAGACCTCGGTTTTAGCCCGGGCCAGAGTTCGCCTTTTTGTTCCGTGACAGAGTTTGTTGGCGCGTTCACACCTCCCTAAACGAACCAGGCTTCCTAGGAAAACGAACTAGAGTTTGATTAAAGCGGACTAAACAGGGCTGGTGTGAATGCACCCTTACTTATGCTACTATAGGCTTAGACTGCTGGAGGACAAACTGACCACAAGTTTCACTCTGCTACTTTCTTTATTTACTCTGCTCAACCTGTTTTGTATTTGTAATTATTTTTATCTATCCTTAACGTGTTTTTTGTCTTTCAGATACACCTGGACCTACCATTCTGTGTTCCTTTGTCTCTCCTTCCTGTCCTCTCAACCAGCCGGTCAAAGCAGATGGCTGCTTGTCCTGAGCCTGGTTCTGCTGGAGGTTTCTTCCTTTTTAAAAGGGAGTTTTTCCTTTCCACTGTTGCCACTGTGCTTGCTCAGGTTGGGAGACTGCAACAAAGCCAAGATTCAACTTGTCTGCTGGATTCCTTAGATAGAGAACTTTACTAATTGGCTTTTGTATATGTGAATGTTTCTGTAAAGTGCCCTGAGACAACTTTGTTGTGATTTGGCGCTATATAAATAAACTGAATTGAATTGAATTGAATTTAACAAAATGTAATTTGTCATTAAACAACTTGTCAGGTTCTTCTCCTGTGAGCATGTGTGTCCCCAAGCAGCTTTACCAACTATGCCACCATGCTGCCTGAGTGTGCTAACCAGTTTTCAATATCTTATAAATAGCACCTTCTCATAGTGGATCAACCAATTTGCTGGAGACAGCCAAAATTAGCTGTTCACATGATAAAGAAGGACCATCAGCCAAACAATGGATTGCCAGTGCTCTGATTGCCGCTTACTATTCACAGGGTGCTGCATGATACTGTCAATCACAGCATTGTAAGAGGGGGATAGTTGAACACGGAGGCCTCCACCCCTGTTTAATGATGGACGATTTCTTTTCACAAAGATGGCCTCCTTTATTCCTCTCTCAAACCATCGTTCCTCTCTATCCAGGATGTGAACATCTTCATCCCTGAAAGAGTGACCGCTGGCTGCAGATGAGTGTAGACAGCAGTCTTGGCCTGATGATGTTGCTCTTCTGTGCTGGATCATCCTTTTGGCCAGTGGCTGGTTACTTTCTTTGATGTAAGACTGATCTCCCTCCTGACGCTGAACAGCATACACACTAATACTCAGTTTGTGCCGGGGGACTGGATCTTTGGGATGGACCAGTCTTTGCCGTAATGTATTTTGGTCTTTAAAGAGAACCTGTCTTAACTTTTTTAGATTTTTCTACGTGGATTATTGAGCATGCATCAGATAGTTTTAAATATGTTTTTGTTTTCTTTTGAATTGAATATCAAAATTTTTAACTAGTTTTATTTTTTTTTCCTATTCACCACATCTCTTCTTTTAATTACTGTTTTTCTGTTTGTGCCAAGTAATGTATTTTCTTTGTGGACTTCCAGCAGCGCAAACATTTTTACAGCTCAGTTGATGGGCTGACACTAGATTTTAAAGGTTGTATTTGTGTGTGTATCGGAGTCCTCAGACTGCAAAAGAATAGCAGCAATTCGTACCACTTCAAATGGATCAAGTCATGCCACAGAAAAACACATTGAATGCTGTGGTCTGATAAAATAAAAAAAAAAACATGTATTGAATCAACCTGTGTGCCCGCTGCAGTGCACATGGCTCTGTGACCAAAACCATGTCTGCAATGAAGGGGTGATAAAAGAGGGAGTAAGATTTGCTTTTGTAACCGTTTTTGATTACAGTGCGCTGTGATTGTGTATCAGCAGGGAGGATAAATCCAGACATATTCTGAGAGGTTATGCAGGTCAAATTCCTCAGGAAGAGAATGTAGAGATGAAGGCAGGAACATGGGAACTCAGGAACCCACCCTGCAGCGCTCGCTGCACCCAGCATTAACTGTTGCTTGGAAACCAAACAGCATATCTCACCCTTTTCTTCCATTTATTTCTGCTTTCTCACAGTAAAACCTACCATTTTCATTATGATATGCTGTTAAAAGAAGTGGCATTGAACTCTTGTGGTGAATTGGTCTGTGGATATTAAGGTGCAAAATGCCTCGCTCACGCAATCGCATTCTGATTGTGGCAAACAATCTAGGAATTACTTTGCTAAAATACTGGGAGTGGCAAAGAAATGAGAGGGTTGAGTGCATAGGGCATTGAGCAGATAAATAAAGCAAAAGAAAAATGGAGCGAGATAGCAAAAATGGAAAAGACAGAGTAATCACAGATCAATTATAGAACTGCTGTTTTCTAAGCTCTAATACTTTTTATGTACAAAATTTTACAAATATATTAAGGAAAACTAAAAGTAAAATTATTTGTGAAGTAACCTTATGTTTTAGCCTGTAAAACAAAATATTTCATCTACCACTCCTGGGTAGCTTGCCTGTCCACCCCTTTTTGACGTGGTTCACCCTGCAGATCCTCCCACAAGTCTGGACTCAAACCTCAGAACTTAAGTGTATGCGTGCAACACAATCCATTGCTTAAAACTGGCTACAATATGAACTGTGTGTACTAAATGCACAGAGTGGTATGCAATATACAACAAATTATTGTCCACCACGAGTGAATAGTCTTGATGACCATGTCGTCTTTACTGCTCTATCCCATGCAGTGATGTCACCAGAACTGTTTATTCAGAGAGGGTGCACAGTAGTTTGCTATGCATTGTATACAGCTACATAGTGTTAGTATGCATAGTTTGTTGTGTAGAAATTATCAGGTATATCCCAAAGTGAGACTATTGCACTGCCACACTGCTCCAAATTTACACTAACAACTCAGTGTCAAACAAATCCCTCAGAGCAGGAAGAGGAGATAGTTACACTCAAATGCAGAGGGACTGAAATGAAAGACTCCAACTCGGGAGTGTAAACGTGATTTTATTTATAGGATTTGAATATTGACAGGTGGCACTGGGAGGCCCGCGACCCGAAAAGGAAGGAGCAGGTAAAGCTGATGGATGGATGAATGGATGGATGGATGGATGGATGGATGGATGGATGGGTGGATGGCACTGAGAGGAACTAAAAAAGGTGGAAGGAAGGTAAGTCTGGCTTTCAGGAGGTGGTGGCGAGGTTAGGAACAGATGTTCTTTCCTTACAGGTTTCTTGGTGATTCCATGGCATTTGAGGAGGGTGGAGCAATCTAGGTACATATGGTCAGCAGAGGAGGAGAAGTTGAGGTGATAGTGGAGGTTACTATAGAGGATTACAGGTAGGCAGGTGGTGAGTGGCTGAGGAGAAGGAGAAACAGATAATCTAGAATTTGGTCACAGGGAGAAGGTTCTAGGAAACATGTACCAGTAAGTATAAATCTGCATTCATGAAACCACTAGGAGGCTGACAACAATACATATTGGTATCTAGTGTCCCAACAGGGAAATGAACACTTCCACAGGCTCTTGTACTCCTGGAGCTCATCAAAGGAAATGGACTGCAGCTGCTGCTCATTGGTGCTGCCTGGCACACAGGAACCTGCAGAAGGAAAACACTGGAACCCTACAGGATGACAGGATGTCACAGTTTAGGATAGGCAGTCTTGGACATGTGGAAGCACTTTCCCAGAATTTGATTCAGGCAGCCAGATGAGTTGTATCAAAAAGGCAATCCATTAAGGGAAACTGAGAGCCCAAGATGGGAGGGCGTGCCCTGAACAGAAATCTCCAGGAGAGTGAGAAATGGAAAAGTAGGTGCCCTCTGAAACTGTGTCAGAAACCTTGTTACCCTTCTTTGCACTCCAGTAGAGCCATGGAAGAGTTAAGCAAAGCAAATCTGAGGACCTCACAAAACTACTGATATCAAGTATCTGCTTCACAAATTTCTATCATAATTGCTGTTGTTCCTTTTTATCTTTATTCTGTTTTTATTTTTTTTATAATCCATAGAATGCCAGGCTACGTTGTTATTCGTGAGATTTGTATAGTCTATTACTGCACCTACAACAACTAATTTGTTAGTTTTAGGTGAAAATATTCCAATTTTAACAGGAATCCCACAACACAATAAACTAACAAAAGGCTTGTGAAACATGATATATATATATATATATATATAGATCCCATCATTCCAATAGTCAAGCTGAACAAACTCTGAGCTCATGTTTGTAGTACAACGTATGTTATTACAGTAGGTGTTTCACCCTCATAGAAAAAATGTCTTGGTATTAGTGACAGACTCTTCAACCCATTATCCTGATGTATGCTCAATAATCTAGGTAGAAAAATTTAATAAAGTAAAGTCAGGTCCTCTGGAAAGATTTGTCTTGTTGAAACATCTTTCTGACGTTCAAGAAGAAGAAGAACGTCCAGAAGACCTGACTTAACTTTGTTAGTTCTTTAACCCATTGTTCACTTTGATGGTTATTGTTGTACTGGTAACATGTCTGCAAAGCTGAAATCCAAGTTTTGTTTTGGAAAAGTACCTTCACTACTTGTACGGATACAGATGACATTACAGATTCAAGATGGCAGCGATGGAGTAGGAGGTGTTGACTTGTGCTCCCGCCAATCTCTAACTAAATATTCAAAACTGACTCCAAACATCCATCCATCCATCCATTATCTTTACCCGTTTATTCCATTTTGGGTCACGGGGGTCGCTGGTGCCCATGTCCAGCATTCACTGTGTGAGGGGCGGGATACACCCTGGACGGGTCGCAAGTCCATCACAGGGCCACATAGAGACAAACGAGACAAACAACCATTCACTCTCACTCACACCTAGGGACAATTTAGAGTTACCAATCAGCCTAACATGCATGTTTTTGGTCTGTGGGAGGAAACCGGAGTACCCGGAGAAAACCCACGCATGCACGGAGAGAACATGCAAACTCCACCCAGAAGGACCCTGGACTGGGGTTTGAACCAGGGACCTTTTTCGCTGAGAGGCAGCAGCTCTACCAGTTGCGCCACCGTGCTGCCCTTGACTCCAAACATATATATATAAATTATATATATATATATATATATATATATATATATATATATATATATATATATATATATATATATACGGAATATACGGAACAGGTGGAAGAAGGAAGTCCTCGCGCTCTGAACCGTGGAAGCGGAGCCACGAGTTGAGCTAACGAGCCGGCCTCGGAGCTGCTTCGGCCAGTGAGTCCTGGTGAGTGCTACCGCCGCTAGCCATTGGACCGAGTGAGCTGAACTACAGCTGTCGGACCTGGGGGTTGTTGCAGCGGAGACCCAGTCTGCCGCCGTTTGGACCTGCGAGCCGCTGAAACCGAGGGAGCCGAGCTACAGCTGTCGGATCTGGGAGCTGTTGCAGCGGAGACCCGGTCTGCTGCCGTTTGGACCTGCGAGCTGCTGGGGCCGAGTGAACCGAAAGACCGCGTGGGATCTGGGGGTTGTTGCCACTAGGCCTCGGCTAGGCCTCGGCTAACAACATAAGCCTGTGAACCTCGTGGCTAGACCTTGTGCTTCTGAGAGTTGATACCAACAATCCAGAAGTATCGTGAGTAATGCCGAGCAAACACAATCAAAGGAAACAAGAGTCGGAAAATAATTCAGAAGATATAGAGGAAGTTAAAAAATCTTTGAACTTTATGAGTGCTGAACTGACGAGATTATCATCTAAGTGTGAATTCCTGACCAGACTGTTTGAAGAAGTGAAACAATTGAGAGAACTGATAAGTAATGAAGACAAAAAAAAAGCTGAATTGGAACAGAAAGTAGACGACATGGAACAATACACAAAAATAGACAACTTGGTGATCTCTGGACTGGAAGTTAGGAACTGAACATATGCAAGAGTTGCTGCTGGTACTAACACTAGAGAAGATGCACCACAGGAAGAACTACAGACTCTGGAGGAGAAAGTAGTGAATTTTTTACAAAACAAAGACATTGACATCGAACATGAGGACATTTCAATCTGTCACACCCTGCCCAGCAAATCAGATAAATTCAAACCATCCATAGTCATCAAGTTCGTTAGCAGGAAATTAAGAAACAAGGTAATAATGCAAGCAAAAACACTGAAGGGAACAAATGTTTACATAAACGAACATCTAACTAAAAAAAATGGAAATATTGCACGTGAAGCAAGGTGGTTGAAAAAACAGAAAAAAATAGCATCAACTTGGACAAGAAATGGAAACATTTGGACCAAAATACAGGAAGAATCTCAGGCTAAAATAATAAAAGACCTGAAGGATTTGGAAAGACTAAAATGAGCTCAGGAGAGGACAGATGATAAATCATTGACATAACTTCACAAACAAGAAATTAACAAAATATAAAATGAACAAATACATTAAAACATGGCAACATATGAAGACGTAAGAGTTTAAAATATACAATGTTGAAGATGTGATTGATACAAATTTTTTCCCTGCAATAAAAGACAGTGAATATTACAATGAAGAACAGTTTAATGACATCAATATAACAAATGGAGGTCTCTCTATTATTCACTTTAATAGTAGAAGTATAAATGCAAATATATCCAAAATAACAGATTATTTAAAACAGATAAACAGAACCTTTACAATAATAGCACTGTCAGAGACGTGGCTCAATGATGAAAACACAACTAATGTTCACATGGAAGGGTATGAATTATATCATGTGAACAGAAGCAACAAAAGAGGTGGTGGAGTGGCTCTATTTGTTAAAAATGAAATAAAATGTAAATTAATTAATGAAATGTCAATAATTGTTGATAATATCATGGCAATAATAACAATAGAAATAATAAACAAGAATGATAAAAACCTATTGATAAGTTGTGTATATCAATCTCCAGGATCAAATATAGAAAATTCACTGATAAAATTGTACAACTATTGGACAAGAGTTTTAATAAAAGCATTTTTTTGTGTGGAGACTTTAATATTGACCTGGGAAATAAAACAGATTCAAATAACATCAGTACATTTACAAATTCATTGTATAGTTTAAATCTTTATCTGTTAATATCAAAACCAACAAGAATTACAATTCATAGTGCTACAATAATCGATAATATTTTCACAAATATAACAAATGGGGATGTGATGGGAGGTATTTTAATGAGTGACTTGAGTGATCATTTACCAGTTTTCATGATTTATAAAAATGATCAAAGCATTACAAAAGAAATTACAATTAAGAAAAAAACAATAAACACATCAAAAAAAGCAATGGACAAATTAAAAGATGATTTACATAAACAAAGCTGGAAAGACGTGTATGATGATGATGTGAACAGATCATATGATGAGTTTATGAATATTTTAGGAGCTCTGTATGAAAAGAATTGTGTGCAAAATAATTATACAAAGAGAAATGTTGTTGACCAACCATGGATGACGAAAGGGTTGAGAAATGCTTGTTAAAAAAATAATTATTTGTATACATGTTTCTTGAAATTGAAAACACAAGAGGCTGAAGAGAAATATAAGAAGTATAAAAATAAACTAGTAGGGGTTATAAGGAAACACAAGAAGGAATATTATAGTGATTTATTAAATAAAAGTAATGGTGATATGAAAGCTACATGGCGAGTAATAAATAGTGTTCTGAAAAGTCATAAAGCAAAAACAGGTATTTCACAATATTTTTTGAAGGATGACGATGAAATCCATGATGAAAATGAAATTGTAAATGGATTTAATCATCATTTTGTGAACGTTGGATCAAGCCTTGCAGCTAAAATACCAAAAGTAGACAATAATGTGAACCATTCAGTTATAAGTTGTGACAACAGTATTTTTCTTAATAGAACTGACAAAGAAGAAATAATGAATGTTGTAAAAAATCTTACAGATAAGAGATCAAAAGACTGGGTGGACATGGATATGATGTTTGTAAAGGACATAATGAGTTATGTTATCGAGCCGTTTACATATATTTGTAATTTATCATTTTCAAAAGGAATATTTCCAGACAATATGAAAGTAGCTAAGGTAGTTCCTCTCTTTAAAAATGGTGATAAATGTGTGTTCAATAATTATAGACCAATATCCTTATTACCACAATTCTCAAAAATTCTAGAAAAACTGTTTGTGACCAGATTAGATAAATTTATTACTAAACAAAACATTCTAAGTAGCAGTCAGTATGGGTTTAGAGCAAAAAACTCCACATCAATGGCTCTCATGGAAATAATAGAACGAATAACTACTGCTGTCGATCAAAAACAATATTGTTAGTATTTTTGTTGATTTAAAAAAAGCATTTGATACTATTGACCACAATATTCTCCTTGAAAAATTAAATAAATATGGTATAAGAGGACCAGCATTACACTGAGTATCTAGCTATTTAAAAGATAGGAAACAGTTTGTACAAATAAATGACGTAAGATCTGACCTCTGCAATATCATGTGTGGAGTTCCTCAAGGCTCTATACTTGGACCAAAGTTATTTATTTTATATGTGAATGACTTAGTGAATGTATCAGGACTCCTCAAATGTGTCCTTTTT
Source organism: Nematolebias whitei (assembly GCF_014905685.2). Taxonomy (NCBI): domain Eukaryota; kingdom Metazoa; phylum Chordata; class Actinopteri; order Cyprinodontiformes; family Rivulidae; genus Nematolebias; species Nematolebias whitei. Next base: position 36,198,899 of record NC_056510.1, read on the forward strand.
GCAGATGACATCACATTTTTTTGTTTGGGTAAAGATGTAAAACGGATGTTGGAATTGATGAAGACAGAATTTGATAAAATACAAACTTAGTTTAAACTTAATAAATTATCATTAAATTTAGATAAAACTATATACATTATATTTAGTAACAAAAAGAGAACTGTTGATGATCCTTTTAAAATTGATGGTGTTGAGATTTGTAGAGTTAATGAGATGAAATATTTGGGTGTAATCATTGATGAACAGCTAACATGGAAAAACCACATAAATTCTGTAAGAACAAAAATATCTAAATCTATTGCAGTACTATACAAAGTCAGGGAATTATTAAATGATAAAGCTCTGTACATGTTGTATAACACAATCATTGTTCCACATTTAATCTATTGCATTGATGTTTGGGGGAAAGCGTGTAAAACATTTACAAAACCTATTTTTATTTTACAGAAAAGAGCTGTAAGAATTATCACCAGAAAGCATTACAGTCACCCATCAAGCACATTATTTTATCAACTGAACTTATTGAAGTTCCATGATTTGGTAGATTATACTATTTTATCAGTTATGTATAGGGCTCAAAATCACACATTACCATTAAATATCCAAAGAAATTTTGTTAAAAGACAAAGTTGTTATAATCTTAAGGGGATAGAGATATTTGTCAAACCAAAATTCAGAACTAGTCTGAAGGGAAGGTCTACCTCAATCCAAGGAGTTGGATTGTGGAATGGTCTAGAGAGTGATGTGAAAAATGCCAAGTCAATGTGTACATTTAAGAAAAAGATCAAAGCTGGATTGTTAAAAAAATATATATATGAAGTAGCTTAGTGTGTTTTTGTATTAGAGTTAGAAAAATTAGAAAGAGTTATTCGTTTTGTTCTGTTACTTGAAGATTATTATGATTGAAATAATTGTTTGAAAAAAAGGGGCAGATATAATAAGATTGTTTCTTCTTTCTGCTGCCTTTCATTTTAAATCTCTTGTATTTTTTTATATAGTTTATGGAATTGTTTTGTATTTTTAAAATGAATAAACGTTATACCCTACCATACATATTGTTACATAGTTTTAGAATTAAAGGTAGAATTCAACAACAGCCCTCTGATAGCTTTTTTCTGACAAACTTAGACCACGTCTAAAAGACACAGGCACTGCAATATTTTTTTTAAATTTGCTGTGAAACAGAGAAGGAGGAGGAGGATAGAGAAATAGGAGGAGGGAGGTGAAGAGAGCAACAGGACTGGTACGTTGGAAGGTAGAGGATGGCGTAGGTGTAAAAGCAACAGGGAGGAGGAGGCAGCACTGACACATCAAGGTGGATGATTCCTCATTTCCAGGGAGATCATCTTTTGTGAGGGCTCTGCCTCACATATAAACATCCCTAGCATGGTCGAAATCTGCAACATCTGACCATCAAGGTGGGACTTTCTCTGGATGTTATCTCTGTTGACTCACAGACACACAGGTGAGATACAAGGTTAAGTACATGGGGAGGAGATCGCTCCAACAAGCAGTGCAAGAGTGGTGGATTGTGCTGTGTGTGTTTATTCTCTGTGTGAAGAACATGTTCAGCATTACAGGTCCACCTACACACAGTTCAGAAAAGATGTGCGTGCGTGTAGAAGATGTATGTTAAATGTGGAATCTTGTCATTGGAAAAAAAAATATATACCTTTATAATTAAAAAAAATGAAAAAAGTTCCAGATATGTTGATTCTCCCTGAACAGCAACATGTTTTGGGGCTGAACTCGGCAGCTCAGCTAGAATTTATGTTAAAATCAGTGCCCGTTACAACTCAATGACTCAAATGGATGTCAGAGGAGTCAACGTACAGCCACTGCTCCTCCTCATCGAAAGGGGTCAGTTGACGTGATTCAGGCATTTGATGAGGATGCCTCCTGGATGCCTCTCTTTAGAAGTTTTTCAGGCATGTCCTACTGGTAAGAAGCCCCGGTGAAGACCCAGAACTTGCTGGAGGGATTGTCTATCTTCTCTGGCCTGAGAGTGCTTTGGGGTCGGTTCAAGGAAGATGTGGAAATTGTCGCTGGGGGGACGGATGTCTGGGCTTTTATCCTGGACCTGTTGCCACTACGACCCTACCATAGATATGTGGCAGAAGATGGTGATTGAAACAATTAAAATGATCACTTTATTCACCTCTTTCTTTGGAGCATTAGTTTTATTTAATATGTGTATTTGGATGTGGCAATGTAGACAAAATGGAAGGTGAAACGTTTCAGCACAAATAAAAACTGTCCAGATGACCTGACTGAAAATTGTTGGATTGTATACCTGGATTATCGAGCATGGACTTTGTTGGTAGACAAAGATGGTCTTGAAATGAAAACATAAATGGGAAAAATTGGAGTTAGTTTTTTTTTTTTTTTTCCAGATTGATGACATCTTTCCACAAACAAAGTGCATTCACATTTTTCTTCAGGAGAAAGAAACAATCATTTTTTATTTTTTTATTTATTTTTTTCTCTTTTTTGTGATCACAAAAAAGAGAGAAACAATCATTTTTAAGTGCATATGACAAAACTAAATCATCCTAAGTTGGTACTGCAAAAAGTAATTTCTGTATGAGGTATGTACTTTACTAAAGAAAATATTTCAGTCAAACTGTTTAAGCTGGCATTAAAAACAAAATAAGTACAATTAAGTATGAAATAGTTAATTTAATTTTTGACTGAAGTTTTTATTTCCTGTACTAGATAAAGACTTTTACCTTTTTCCATACTTCATAACTGACATCATAACTCACAAGGTAATGAATATTATTATTGTAATTAATTTATTATTGTGGACCTAACAATAAATGCACATTTTGATTTATTCTATTTTTTTATATTATTGTGGGATTCCAGTATGTGGGAGTGGTGGCGCAGAGGTTGAAAACGCAAGCTTGTGATTGGAAGATCACCAGTTCAACTCTGCAGACCGACAACATCAAAATGTGGGTGGGAAGGTGAAGCACCCACACCTGCCTCCACCCTCATTTGCTCCACGCTGAGCAAGACCCTTAACGCCCACCATCTGCTCCTATGGGTGCCCCAGTTGGCAGCTCTCTGCTCCACACAGAGGGCTGTGGTAGCTCAGTGGTCTGTGGTTGTGTCAGGAAGGGCATTTGGTGTGAAAACAATTTCCAAGTCATCCAGTGAGTTTGTTTTCTGTGGCGACCCCTGAGGGAGGGAGCAGCCAAAAGAAGAAGCCGACTGTGGGTTTCCAGTATCGTCCTGTAGTTTTTCTCTTGTGGCAGGTTGGAGCCAGTGAGCAGCAGTTGGGAATAAACTTATGAACAAGCTCCAGGAGTAAATAAGGCTCCTGAAGTGTTCCTTTCAGCGCTGGAACACAGCAACCAGTATAGTAACACCTGTGCTTCCTGAAAACTAAATGAATACTTACCAGATTATTCCTGCGTCCTCCTAGTTCCTGTTTCCCTGAGATCCAACTCCTACATGTATCCAGTTAACCACTGTTTTGTCTGTCCAAACAGGTCTCACTTGTAAATGAGTCTTCGAGATTCAATGTGATTTATCTGTTTAAATAAAGGTTGAATGAAAAAATAATAATTCTGATCCTGGACCTACCTGTGTACCTCCTGCATTCCCGAGCTGAACTGGACCTGCCTATTACCAACTGCCTCCCACCTGCAAACCAGAGAACTTTCTACCTGGAATCCACCACCCTCCTCCCTGAGTTGACAGACCTGAATGAAAATGTAAGAGGATTCATTCATATCCACTTTAGACCCAAGCAGCTGCTCTCCAGTGCTTCATGTGCATACCTGTATGTTGAGGTTCTGTTTGACTGTTCGTCGAGTTAACAAAGCTCAGTTCAAAAGGAAGAATCTGGAGCCAAAAATATATATGTATATATATATA
>NC_056510.1:36227783-36242559 GCF_014905685.2 Nematolebias whitei
ATATATATATATATATGTACAAAGTATTCTGTTACTGCTGTCTAGATTAAATTACTTCCATGCATGTCAAATTATATTTGACTATTTAGGTTAATTAGGCAATACATTTATTTTGCAATTGAAAAAAAATTTCTATTGGATGAAATGTCTTGTTTTGATGTTACTCTGTGAGAACTTATCTGTGATTCTCTAAACTGAGATCATTCTGGCTAATGTACACTGTAACTTTACAGTGTACATTAGATCAACCTAATAAACAGTGTTGCAAACCATTGATTCCCCCTGCTCTAGGTGTCTCATGATTTGCCAGAAACTCTTTGAAGCAAGGCAAATGTCAAGTTCCACAGCATTACCAAATTCCTCACACAATTTGTTTCAGCTGTGGCTGAGTGATTAGAGCAGTAGTCCTCCAATGGGAGAGTTGGGGGTTCAATTCCACCAGCAGTCACATGCTGAAGTGTCCTTGGGCAAGACACTGAACCCCTCATTGCCTCCGATGTGTGTCCCACCAGTGTATGAATGTGATCTAAAGCACTGATTAGTCTTGTATAGATCTAGTAGAGCGTTGTATGAATGGGTAAATGAGAGCACAGCTTGTGTTGTGAAGTGCTTTATCTTGATAAGATAGAAAGGTACTATATAAGTACAGTCCATTTACCATTCTTGTTTTTGTAAGTGCTTGAACTATTCTGCTTGGCCTGCTGGCAGCTGCCTTGAGAGTTTTACACATTAACAACATTGGTAGGACGCGCTTTTTGGTTTTATAGATCCTCTCACTTTACGTCAGCAGCACACTCTCACGGGATGCTTGGGTCCATTGGTCTGTAGGCCAATGGTCCCTTTCCATCTGATTCAGCTCGTCATCAGATGGAGAGCAGTTGACATCTCAGCTCCATGTTTGGTCAAAATGTCCAAATCGCAAGGTTGCACATCTGATGATCCATTTGTATAATCTATCAATATTTAGGAACCAAATATATCCAAGTGAAAAATGTACCTAGCCCAGAATGTGACATTTGTTATGAACACACCTTGAAATACACAGAACTCCAACAACAGACTGGGCTCAGATTAGGTAGTCTTTTTCTCCTCCTTCAGAGTCCTCAAATGACAATGTGCTAGTTTACCTTTCCAAACTTTGAAAGAGGGAATACTTTAAAATGTCAAAGCTTAACCCCAAATTAAAAGTGCAAACCACCAGAAAAAAACTTCAAGAATTGATCTTAGAAATGTGAGGGGACCATTAAGCCCTCCTTTACTTGCAGCCTCAATCAGTTCCAGTTCAGCTTGTTCTCAGGAGACTGGTCCTAGAACTAGAGTACTTAGGTGAGACCATCAATGCTAAAATAAATCTATATGTAATGCCCCAACTTCTTCCATCATCCATCCATCCATCCATTTTCTTTACCCGTTTATTCCATTTTGGGTCACGGGGGTCGCCGGTGCCCATGTCCAGCAATCACTGTGCGAGGGGCGGGGTACACCCTGGACGGGTCGCAAGTCCATCACAGGGCTACATAGAGACAAACGAGACAAACAACCATTCACTCTCTCATTCACACCTAGGGACAATTTAGAGTTACCAATTAGCCTAACATGCATGTTTTTTGGTCTGTGGGAGGAAACCGGAGTACCCGGAGAAAACCCACGCATGCACGGAGAGAACATGCAAACTCCACCCAGAAAGGCCCCTGGACCGGGATTTGAACCAGGGACCTGCTCACTGAGAGGCAGCAGCTCTACCAGTTGCGCCACCGTGCTGCACTTCTTCCATCACTGAGAATTAAATCAACAAGATCCCATTTTAGAGGTGCCATGTTTAATTTTTGGAACCAGAGCGTGCACTTTAGAAATGTGGAGCTCCATAGGTCAATGAATTATTGTTTGAACATACAATAGGAAATTAAGAACTACATGAATAAACAAAATCAACACTTTTAACATTTATCTTAATGATTTATTGTTTTCTTTTATTTGTTTCTTTTAATCCAAGAAAATGTAATTTTTGTTTATACAGAGGATGCAGGATTTAAACTTGTACTGGAACCAGCCTGCAGGGGAACTGGTACTGCTCTGGCTTCAGTTTCTGGGTTCAGTCAGTTATCTGAATTTCTTTTGTGGTCTAAGTGTAAGACAAGATCTTTGATGAGCTCAGGCTTATTACTCATTGTGTTAATCAGTTGTATGTCTATAGCTTGTTTCAGCACTTGCAATTCAGATCCCTGCCTCAGAACACTAATGTGTATATTGTATAATTTACTTCAGTCTTGTGGTGGATAATACTCAGGATGGATGTACTGACATGAGTCCCATGAGCAATGCATAGACCAACCCTTCCTGCTGGGCCTCTCTTCAAGGCTTTGCTCCTGGTTAATGTCCTGGTTTCCCAAAGCCTAAGTTCTGAGTTGAGCTTATGCAGTTATGAATTATACTTTGGTACGTTACCAAGAACCAATGTGAGACACTACCAGAGATCAAACTCCTCTCAAGCCCAGCCGGTCGAAGCAGATGACCACTTGTCCTGAGCCTGGTTCTGCTTGAGGTTTCTTCCTGTGAAAAGGGAGTTTTTCCTTCCCACTCTTACCTTGTGCTTCCTCGGGATGGGAGACTGAGACAAAATGGACTCAGTGCAATCTGCTGGATACCCTACCTTAGATAAATAATGTTAATAATTGAATTTTTATGTACTGTATATGAATGTGTTTAAGGTTCAAGCTCAAGGTTCTTTATTTTCATTCGCATCACATGTGGTACATGAGGTGGAACAAAATTATATACTCAGGATCCCAGAGATACCCCAAAATAGCAAAAATATAAAGTATAAAAAGAAACAATATACAAGAATCTAAGACATATGCTAAACAATAATAATGTAAATTAATACGGTATATTAAACGGTATATTAAATAGCAGCCCGAACATCTGTTCAGCGCCCTGATAACTTCTGTTGTGACTTGAAGCTATACAATATAAATAAACTGAATTGAATTGAATCAAAGAGCCGTTACAACAGAGCTATTGAACTGGCTGCAAGGTGACCAAATCAGGCCCATGGGTGAGCTCAGTTCGGCCCACCAATGGGTTCATGTTTAAATAAAACTAGATTTTAATCCATAAAACGACCTTACTTTAATGACTAACTGCTGGATGTTTGACCCCTGAGCTCTTGGCTTTCAGTAACTGTGGCTTCCTGAACAATTTAGTTGAATATCCATGCCTTACAAGATGACTTCTTAGATTCTGGAGTCACTTAAATCACACAAAAAAATACATTTGTTTTTTTTAATTTTTTAAGTAATTTTATGTCTTTGCATTAGTATAAATATTTAACAATAGCATTATTGTACATAAGTTTACATGTGCTATTTTTTTTTTAATTCAACCTTTATTTATGCAGGTTAGTATCTTTGAGTCACGAGGACTCATTTACAAGACAGACCTGTTTTGAACAAAGAACACAGATGAGGTACACACAACAACAGACAGTCATATTAAAGCATATAAAATGAAAAGTAAATAAAGAAATAATATTAAAACGAAACAAAAACAGCTACATTATAAAGTGATGTAAAATACTAAAAACAGGAACACGTCTGCATTGGTTTTTGCCATGAACTCAGCAGTTGTTTAAAATCCCTTAGAGAGGTCAAAGTCAACAACTTCTGATCTTTTTGCAAGTTGCTCCAGGTTACAGGAGCAGAGTAGGAGAAGGCCCTAAATGAATGGAGAAATACTGTTTGGGTAGCAGCGTGACAAAGCTAACACTAGTATCACTAAACTGAGACATGAGAGATTTGGATGAGCGGGAGGATTTAAAGGAAACAAGATGAGAATCAAAAAAGTTTCCATCACTCATTTTGAGAGGCGTGTTTTTGCCGGGACACAAGCAAGAGTCCCTTTGCTGAGAAAAAACTTGGGGGGAATTCCCTGTTTAAGGTGCAGGGAAATCACACAAACATTAGCATACACGCATGTGCACACAACTTTTATTTGTGTCACATTCATAGTTGTATTTCCCCTCACTGTCATATTGTAATAGCATATGAATGAATAAGAGTAAAACTCATTGTTGCAATCATGATATGCTTAGAATGTGATAAGTGGTCTGCAAGTGCTGGTGCGTTATTGCTCTGGGTGTGAGAAGACGGTTTGTGGTAAGTATTTCCTGTCAGTGAAGTTAATGGGACCACCTTTATCACAGAAGAGCAGGGGAGAGCCCCCTCGATCCCCCATGTGTGGCTCCTGATACTAAACTTGCTGCTGTTTCATTCCAGTCAGTTCTTGCCTGGTAAATTTTTGATATATTTTTGGTTAACCTTCTCTTGGAGCATTCTTGATTTTAGTTTCACAATGAGCAAAACTATTCGACTTCAAAACATACTAAGAAGTTATCTTTTTCATGATCATCCACCCTGAAGCCATATCTTGTCATGGAGTTTCACACCTTCGTGGAGTTTTTGTGGTTATTTTTTTTTTTTCATTTTGGAAAAAAATAATCATCAACAGTTCTCATTTTCTTACCAAGCTCTTTCTACTGATGGCCTTGCTCATCCAACAACAGCTTCACATTTTCACTCACTGGAAGAAGATCTTTACGTTCTCTCTGGCCTGGGAACACCTTGGCATACCCAAGAAGGAGTTGGAAAAGAGTTTCACCTGGGAGAGGGATGTCCCGATTGTCCTCCTGAACTTGTTGCTTTCACGGCCCAATTACAAATCAGCAGCAGAAAATGAATGGATGGAACAAAGATTACCACAACTTGAGTGGTTAGCAAGCCTGATTTTTTAATAAGCTAAGTTATAAAGCAACAGTAAAATGAAAAATGTGCCAGTACCTTCTTTTTTGCACATGACCATGCCATACAATTTCATATTTGTGTTACATGTAATTAACCAGTAATCCTAGTCCTAATCTTAACCAAATTGCAGCCTTTGTGATCTTTACACATTATTTGCCATAACTTTAAATCCTCAACACTTTGTCCCAATTGTTATTATTGTTGTTGTTTTTCATTCAACCTTTATTTCTACAGGTTAGTCTCACTGAGTCACAAGGACTCATTTTCAAGAGAGACCTGTTTTAAACAAAACCACAGAGCAATAAACAGCCATAAAATGCATATAAAATAAAAAAGTTAATGTAAGTGGTGATATAAAACAAAATAAAATCAAGCTACATTATGAAGCAAGGTAAAATACTAAAAACAGGAACATGTCTGTTCAAAAACAAGTTCTTTAAAGTAATTTTTTCATTCAACCTTTATTTATACCAGTTAGTCTCATTGAGCCTCAAGGACTCATTTAAGAATGATGACAACAGTAGTCAACAAAGACAACAGTAGAGAATCATAAAAGAAAGTGTATAAATTGAAAAATAAATCAAAGAAGATGATGTTAAAAAAAAAAAAAACTATATTGTAAATCGATGTAAAAAACCTAAAAACAGGAACATGTCTACATTGTTTTTTGCCAGAAACTTAACAGTTGTTTGAAGCCACTTAGAGAGGTCAAGGTCGAGAGTTTCAGATCATTTTGCAAGATATTCTAGGAAACAGGAGCGGAGTAGGAGAAGGCCCTTTTGTCTGGTTCAGTTTGCACTGAGGGAACACTGCAGGTAATAATGTCCTGAGAGTGCACGCTGCAGCTGCACTCACACAGAGACATGTAGGAGGAGATGTATGAAGGCAGCAGACCAAGAAGATATGTAAAAATGAAAATGTACCAGTGGGAGAGTCTACGTGAAGTCAATGATGACCAGTTAACCAGTGAATACTGGGTGCAGTGGTGAGTTCAGCAGTTACAGGCAGTTATGAATTTTAGCGCACCATGATAGACAGCATCCAACATCTGCAGGGTGCTTGCAGGAGCGTTCATGTAAATAATGTCACTGTAGTCGATGGAGGGAAGGAAAGTCACAGATACAAGGTGTTACTCCTACCCAGCGATTTTAGCCCATAGTTTAACCAAATCCAACCAGATTAATAGGTTAAAGTAATGCAGATTACTTGAAATCATCAGCTGTCCAAGATGAGAATAAGAGACAGTTTGGCGACTTCAGTGGCTGGAGATTGAAATTTCAACCTTTTGATTGGAAAACAACCTCCCTTCGACCAGGCTATACTTACAGGTTCAGTTAAGTTGTTTAAAACTGCTATAACTGATTTACTCATCCTCAATCTGTCTGAGACATACTGTAATTCAATTCCAGGTGCATCAGCTGCATTGGTCCAAAGACACGTTGTCCAAGATTAAAACTGACCTGGATCCTGCATGTAATCGTTGTAAACAAACTCCAGCTACGCTCTTACACACATTCTGGACTTGTCCAAAGCTGCGGGGCTATTGGCTATCTATTTTTGATACTTCCTCTGGGATATGTGGGGGAACTGTGCACCCATCACCACTCACCTCACAGTTTGGGGTGGTCCCTGTGGATATGTCCTTCAGCAACTACAAGAAAGATGTGATTACTTCTGGCTCTCTTCTGGCCAGTGGACTGGTTTTGTGCAGATGGAAAGACCACACACCCCAGCATATGTACACTAGGGTGACCAGACGTCCCCGATTTTGGGGGGCAGTTCTCGTTTTGGACGACCTGTCCCCAGCTAAAGCTGTCCCCGATTTGAACGTTTTATGAACGAGAAAAAAAAAGTTGCATGTAGACTGTTATTACAGTAGTGGGGTGCAGGTGCGAGCAACAACCGTTGTTACTGCAGCAGCTGGTTGCGCCGGCGCTGCAGCGCTGACATTACAGACAAAGAAGAAGAAGAGCCGACGCGCGCCGCCTTTAAAACAGAAGAAGAAGTCAGAGTCAGAGTTTCTTTATTGTCATTCGCACCTCATGTGGTACATGTGGTGGAGCGAAATTATGTACACAGGGTCCCAGTTACATCCAACAATAAAATGTATAAGAAAAACAGTAATAACATCTAAGATATGAACTAAGAAAAACATCAACTAAATATACACTAAGCACTCATAACATAAAACATTGAAGAAGAACAAGAACAAGAAGAAGCGCAGCGCGAGTTTGTCAACACAGACTTGGAGAAAATAAAAAACACTGATGGGGAGCTCTCTTGTGATGGTATGTATGAACTGATTTATTTTGTTTGTACTGGGCTGATCCTAACGCGATAAAAGTTCTGTTCACAGTAGGAAATGTTTCTAGTGTTGTCACCTGTGAACAGGTAAAATAAATAGGGCTGAGATGTGTTTAGTTTTACTAAAGATGAAGATCAAAATAAAGCTTTATTAACAAACGGATCAACAAAAGGCAAGGAGAGCACAGGGAGTAACTGCAGCTCGAGTGAGAGAGTGGGAGAAATAACAGGATGATGATGAACTGCCTTCAGGCTCAGTTAAACTGGTTTAGACTTGACGAGGGTGCACGTGCCAAGGGTTCATCCAAAGTAAGATGTCTCATGTTTATGATGTCAAATATTTACAATTAAAGTTCAAGCAATGAACTGATGAAGTGTCCTGATGCATGCTCAATAATCCAGGTAGAAAAATCAAAAAAAGTTCAATCTGGTCCTCTGGACATTCAAAAAAATTGACATTCAAAAATTATTATTATTTTTTTTTTAATGTCCAGAGGACCAGATTGAACTTTTTTGAACTGATGAAGTGGTTTGACTGGTAACGTATTGAGTGATGACAGAGTGACTGTATACTGGTGAGATGCTACGACTGGTTCAAGTTGAGAGGACAGCATCAGGTTCACTGGACTTCTCTAACTGCATTAGTGTGAAGAGGCAGTTTTTTGAGTGACGATGAAATAAGTGGAAGAACAAATGAAAAGAAAATAATGGGTATATAATCATATTACTAAATTCTGTCTTTATTTCTTGTTTTAAATATTTCTCTTTACAATTATATGTGCTCTTTCAGTTTTGTGTGTAACGTTTTCTGCTCTTCTTCTATTCCAGACCTCCATGGACACCATGGCTGATGTCTCATCAGACAGAGGAGGCCTCACAGAACCAGAGATGAGCTCATGTCAGTGGACTACCTGCCCTTCACTCACCTCACACATACACACAATATAAATACACATCAGCTACGTAACCATACACTGTGTACTTATACACACCTTTGTAAGTACATACATGTTCTCATTCACTCACAAGGTATGAACGCTCATTTATTTGTGTATACCCTTGTCACTCCCCCTCAGTTTTAGTAATTTGTTACTACTATTATTACTTGATTCATTTTATTACTCTTATGCTAACAGTGTGGAGAGACACATTCCTGCTGTTATATTATATTTTTATTGTTTAAACATGAATAAATATGTAAAAATAAATGAAACTGTAAATGTCCTCATTTTTAATTTCATCTTGATAAAATTTCATTGTTTTGGTCTCCGTGATGGAAATGTCCCCAGATTTACCTTCAGAAATCTGGTCACCTTAATGTACACTGGAAAAGAGAAGTCATATATTATATTCTTCTGTAAAAAAAAAAAAAAAAATGATATACTGTACCCTGAAAGGTTCTTTAAAATAAATTTGGGACACCTAACAGCCTTTTGTGTCATACACTGAAAACTTGTCGATGACTGGTCCGGTGTGGGCGGGGAGGAGATTTTGTTCTGTGTTCTTTGTGTGTGTGTGTGTGTGATTGTGTAAAAATAAAAAAATAAAAAACTTAATAAAAAGACTTTGATTTAAAAAAAACTGCTATAATTGTTGCATGCCTGTTTAAAACAACTATGAAAATCTGAAAATATTAATAAAATGATGTTTCACTTTCATTTCTTTCAAAGGTCTTGAAAAAATATCATGAACATAAAACTGGTGTGTGTGAACAAAAGGAGAATAAAGTCTCTTTTTTCACACAAGTTTATTGTTAGAGTTTAACAAGAGATGAAATTAAATGATTTTTGTCTTAAAGGTGTTTGAAATGTTTCTATTTAAAAGTGCATAAATAATATATTAATTGTGCCATGTAGAAATAGTTTTGTTATATTCTTTTAGGATTTTCACTGTTTTTAATCATTTTTGCTCGTGTTATTGTTTTATAAGTGTAAAGTATCATTTTGTTACAGGAAATTGTTTGGCTGGTGCGTGCTGCAGGAACACAGAGATATTTCATCAAGCTTTAAGCTGATTATTCAGTTTTGGCTTATCTGTTGATGAAATTAAAAGAAGAAAAAATATAGTTATTTTTTATTACCAGAAATTCTTGTCATTTAACTGACACGAGTAAATTCATGATAGCAGCTTGGCTGGATGGCTGCCTGCTTTTCCACACACACTGCCTGCCTTTCCTCTCCCACTGAGTGAATTCATTCTTCCATGTGTTTGGATGGCGCTCAAAGAAGCTAACACAGAGCCGCTGCCAAGCAAGACAAATATTCCTTTGATTACCAAATGATTGTTAGTATGTGCTGAAAAAAACAACTATTAATTCCATTAACTCTCTCTGGGTGCTCTTACCTTTCTCTGTTCATCTTGAGCGGGTTCTGGTTTTTAATGTTTACCTGTAGACTTCTGGATTTGATCTGTTTGGCAGCAATCGCAACAACCTCTTGATGTGTAATGTACGAAAAACAGAGAATGACACTCAAGTCGAGAAAGAAAGATGCTAAAGAAAAACAAGAGCTGGGAGAAATTAGTGAGGAAAGAAGACAGAAAGAAAAGGAGAGGCGCTAGGCCCTAATCATCAGTCGCCCACACATTCTATCCACTTCTCCATCACTCCATTACCTCCATGTAAATGACAGCTCTCTGTGTCCTGCTGAGGGGAGAAAAAGGCTTATTAACATCACAGCACAGAAAGCCCGAACACTGTTCAGCCCACACAGAGTGGTCCTCCGTCACCCTCAACTCCCACACACACACACGCCATTTTTTCCATTGTCCAGTTTCACCACAACTCGCTTCAGCTCTGCTCAGGTCTGTAGTTTTCAGAGTAACTTGATGCCGCCTCGATGTAGACAGGATCATCATAGCATGGCCGCCCAAAACTTCCACAATGTTATGGTCTATCAAGGCAAACACAACATAGTAAAGGGCCTTAAAGTGAAATGAAAGTTAATTGAAATGAAGTCACAAGATACTCTGCATCCTCTGACACAGTTTACAGAAATGTTATGCAAAGTCGAGCCGTGAATCGGGTCCATTTAATCGAGCGCCCTCTAAATTCTGTCATCGGTCAACAAGCGGGGAAATTTCTACCCCTCCTCATCGTACCCCAGTGTTGGTTTAGTGTTGATATTTTAATGAAGTTTATTTTATTTTATAATAAATTTAACTACAATAGGGGCAGCACAGTAGTGCAGTTGGTAGAGCTGCTGCCTCTAAGCAAGCAGGTTTCCCTGGTTCAAATCCCGGCCAGGGACCTTTCTGGGTGGAGTTTGCATGTTCTCTCCGTGCATGTGTGGGTTTTCTCCGGGTACTCTGGTTTCCTCCCACAGCCCAAAAACATGCATGTTAGGCTGATTGGTAACTCTAAATTGTCCCTAGGTGAGAGTGAGAGAGTGAATGTTGTTTTTTTTTATCGTTTGAGGAAGACTGTGCATTTCTTTGAAATTTAACAAGATTAACACTTAAAAACAATTATTTGTTTGCTCAACATTATAGTAAAGGTGGTCTCAGTCTAACTTTTGCTTAATAAATGCACTTTGATGGTCAAATCAGCTGCATTTCAAAAGCCGATACGCGGAAGTAAGCGCATGCACGGGAGGACTCGCTGTGCATTTCTTCAAAATTTAACAAGATAACTACCTTAAACAACTATTTGTTTGCTCGACTTTATAGTAAAGGTGTGTCTCAGTTGAACTTTTACTTAATAAATGCACTTCAATGGTCAAATTCAGCTTCATTTCGCCGGGGCGGCGCAGCGAAATGAAGCTGAATTTGACAGCTGCTCCAAGCAAGCTGGACGAAGGTGGCAGTCTGTGGCAAGCCGACTGTGTCATTAATAGGGGTTGAACGAGTATATAATTTTTAAACTCGACATTAACATAAAAAAACCCGAGTAGAACTCGAGTACTTGATGATGTCATAGATCTCAAGATACAAAAATAACTAAATAAATAAAACCGCAAAAAACGGTAATTATTTACAAAAAAAAAGACCAACAAAACATTGGGAGCGTATATTATGCTCCTACCATTTATCATACTGCAAATAAGTCACAGGAAAAACTAAACTATTAGTTATTATTATTAAACTGCAAACGTGAAGAAACGCAGCACGTCAAAAACGAAACTTAAACCGAAACTGGTTCTGGTGGATTGGACCCGGTGTTACACCATACTCTGTGACCTGCAACAGTGCAACACCGCCCCCTACGGTCATACGGGGGTCACATAATATGACGTCACTATGGATACCCGACTTTACATTTTTAACATCGATAGATGTCCTAGCAATCTATGTGTAGATTACTCGAGTACTCTGTTAATGCCCTAGTCATTGATAGCTATGTTTACGTATTACATGATACAACGGCATGCCATACTACTTGACTGCCATCTAGCGGCTGAAAATGGTAGTGTTCAATATTTTCAGTCAGAATGAATGAAAACTATCATATCTCAGTCAAAAAATAGTTTATAAATATGGGAAAAAAATCCATAAATAAGTCGCTTTGGTGTATAAGTCACAGGGCATGCAAATTATGCAAAAAAACATTACTTATAGGATGAAAAATACGGTAATCATGTTTCTGTAATGGTGTCAAATTCTGACTGCCCATCTTTCTCGCTGTTGCTCTTCCTGGGAGCTTTTGTGTGAGAAATGTCATTCCTATTTTAACCTAGTTACATATTTATTGTCAACTGCACGGATTGCATTTATCTATACACAATATACACAATATGATCTTTTACTGCCCACCATGGGAGAATAAACATTTTTGATGATGTTACTGCATGGGCTCTATACTTATGATGGATGTAGTGGGTCACAAAAAACGTGTTCACCTGAATGAATAAAAGTAAAAATAAATTCATTTAAGACATAGATATGCAGAACTATACCGTTCTGGGGATATTGACTGGAACATTTAAACATGTCAGCTGTGAATCAATCAGAAATAAACATTTCATATTGATAATTTACAGCTTTTTTGGTCACAGTCAGTGCTCGTCGTTATTTATGCTGGAGTTGGATCTGCCACGGAGTACTTTAGTTGTGCTCCAAGGGGAAAGGAAGGCAACATGAAATTGCAGTTAACAAATTTTATGAGCTGTTCTGGAAATTAAATGTGAGATTACTG
Source organism: Nematolebias whitei (assembly GCF_014905685.2). NCBI lineage: Eukaryota > Metazoa > Chordata > Actinopteri > Cyprinodontiformes > Rivulidae > Nematolebias > Nematolebias whitei. Next base: position 36,240,018 of record NC_056510.1, read on the forward strand.
TAAAACGAGAAAACAAAATAAGACTTTGGGATTAGTCAATTTATCAGAAATATTTAATGGTCCTACCCCATCTATTAAATGTGATCGCAGACGTGTTGCTTCCCTACCAGGGTTATATTTTATGATGAATTATCTCCCCTGGAAACTATTCTGGTTGTGCTTTCTGTGATGGAAACTAGACAATAACAGAAGGATCTTTTCAAATACGTTGTTTCTGGAGAAGCTTATTTTTTTTATCATTTTCGTTATCAACCAAAAATTAAACAGGTATTGAATGCTGTCCTCACACTGGGAATGCAGAGATCATGATTTTGTTTGATGTGTCAGTCGTTATATGGACAAAGGATTGTTGATTCACACAGATAGTGCTTTTAAGGTGACTCTGAAAATGCAAAGTGTTTTGTTCCCTCACAAAAAAATAAAAACCTCACATTCTGTGCTTTCATATTGTGCTGTTCCGACTCGGAGTTCTGCAATGAATGAGTTTCAGCAGCAGCTCTGCACAAGGTCAAAATACTGTTGATCACAAGCTGAAAGACCTTTTTAATTAAAGTAGCTGTGAAGGCTCAAAATGATGACAGTAAACACATCAGAAAACGGTCTGTATTTTGGTTATTTCTACTTCCTGTAGGATAAAACACATCAACATTTATATTTTGGTCATGGTTTATCAAACTACTTCTTGTCATCTTGGTCAAATTAAGACAAAGATAAATAAATCAAAAAGGATGTATTTAATTTAGTGTTTTAAGTCAAATTTAAAATGTTCATCGTCATCATCGGTTTATTCTAGATACTATAACCATGTTACGTGTCCTGCTGTGGAAGAAAGTACTGCCAGTTAATCTGAACAAAGGTTTCTTTCAACCATTGTAATATTTCTTCTTATTCTTTCTTACCATATATTCTGCAGATATAATTTACAAACATGTTCTTTCAGGATAATGGTAAAAGGACTGTACTTATATAGCATCTTTCTATCTAATCACGATACTCAAAGCACTTTAGAACACAATCTGTGCCTCATTTACCTCCACACACACATTTACACAGAACTCTAGTCCCTTGCTACTTTGCGGTTTGACTTTCACGGACTCGCTCTTGCGCAATTAATCTGAGTGCTGTTTGTTGGCCCATGAAGTCTCTTGAGCGGCAAGGCGTTGCTTAGAGGTCCGGTGTCTTCTCCGGAGTTCACCTGGTCTTTTTTCATCAGATTTTTCTGGGTTATTTGGACTCTATCTGGACCATTGTGTGGTTTTTTGCTGGCTATCCGAAGGTTCGGCTCTCTCCAAAGAGTCTGGTGCTACACGGGTGCAGAGAGCTGATCAGAACCGGACCATGGCTGATGAGTATACCCATATAAAATTTTGCAGCTACTGTGCAGTACATATGGTAAATGGTAAATGGACTGTACTTATATAGCACCTTTCTATCTGATCAAGATACTAAAAGCGCTTTACAACACAATCTGTGCCTCATTTACCCATTCATACAGCACTCTACTAGATCTCTGCAAAGCTATATATGTATGGTGTTAAAATTACATAACTTTAAGAGTTTCGAACATTGCAAGAGTTTAGGAAGGGGTTATAAAGCCTTAAAATATGAATACTATCACCTATCACGGGCGGTGGGGTGAAACACCTGCAATAATCGAGGGACTACTGTATATGTATACAAAGACTAATCAGTGCTTTATCACATTCATACACTGATGGGATGCACATCGAAGGAAATGAGGGGTTCAGTGTTTCATCCAGGGACACTGCAGCACATGTGACTGCATATACAGGTCAGATGACCTGTAGGGGTGCTTAGCTCCCAGCAATGGTTCTTAGCTTGAACAACGCGGTGGCCATTGGTGTCAGAAGCAATTGTAATGTGGTGGGGACACACTGGTGGGGGGTCTAGGAGTCCATCCATATATTATCTTTTACCCGCTTCTTCCATTTTCGGTCACGGGGGTCACTGGTGCCCATGTCCAGCAGTCACTGTGCAAGGGGCGGGGACACCCTGGACAGGTCGCAAGTCCATCACAAGACCACACAGAGACAAACGAGACAAACCTGTCTGTGGGAGGAAACTGGAGTACCCAGAGAAAACCCACACATGCACGGAGAGAACATGCAAACTCCACCCAGAAAGGCCCCCGGACCAGGATTTGAACCAGGGACCTGCTTGCTGAGAGGCAGCCGCTCTACCAGTTGTGCCACCATGCTTCCCGGTATAGGGGTCCTCCCCCAGAAATTTTTGAATAAAGAAGATGCCATTTCCTTCATTCTGGTATATTTTAATGGGCACTATGGTTACCTACATAAGTAAACACTTGATTCAATAATTATTTTAAAGTTAATAGCACAGCAAGCAGTAGCCTGACCAACAGCTCTCCTTGTGTGAATAGAGCATGCTCCGCTTCTCTCATGCATTCTAACCCCCCACCCCGGTCGACAATTGCCGACAGCTGTATTGCGGCGCACAATACAGACGTGTAAACTAAGATGCTACAGACGTAGCACTCCGCTTCTCTCATGCTTGCCCCCCC
>NC_056510.1:36242959-36244231 GCF_014905685.2 Nematolebias whitei
TCACTTCAGGACAAATTGAGGTCGCCGATTTGTCAATTGCTGATGAGCCTACTGGATTGATTGACAAGTGGTGTCGAGGATCCAACTCGTGCAAAACAAAATCATACATTTTACTAGCCCATTTAAGTGTCATCATTTATTCCATATTTACTCCAAATGTATTCAATATTTTGATAAGTATAAGGTTTGAGAAGATAAGAATGAACTTTATTGATTCCGCAGGAAATTGTTGAACTAAGCTTGAAATTGAGAACTAAGCTTCCTTATAAAATCGTAATGATGGTTTCGTTATTTTTCAGGAGTGCTGAGTTAAAATTTAGGGGTGCTTGAGCACCCCCCAAAGAGGCTAAAATTGCCACCGTTTGTAATGAACATTTTTCAGATTTGTTCCATCTGTTTTTTTCTAATGAGAAAATAATATAATATTAATATATAATAATATATAATATTAATATATATATAATACATAATATTAATAATAATTTTTTTTTTCTACCTGGCGATCCGGCAGATCCATTCTACCTATTCGATCCAGCAAGGCTGCTGAATCAAAACCTGGCTGGGGGTATTTCTGGGTGGAGTTAGCATGTTCTCTCCGTGCATGCGTGGGTTTTCTCCAGGTACTCCTGTTTCCTCCCACAGACCAAAAACATGCATGTTAGGCTGATTGGTAACTCTAAATTGTCCCTAGGTGTGAGTGAGAGAGTGAATGGTAAATGGACTGTACTTATATATTTCCTTTCTGCCTTTTTGAGATACTCAATACTCTTTACAACACAATCTGTGCCCTCATTTACCCATTCATACAGCACTCTACTATACTCTATCTATACAAAGACCAATCAGTACTTTATCACATTCATACACCGATGGGACACATGTCAGAGGCAATGAGACAATGTTCAGTGTCTTGCCCAAGGACACTGCAGCATGTGACTGCTGGTGGACTCGGACTCCCAACCCTTGCATTGGAGGATGACTGCTCTAACCGCTCAGCCACAGCTGCCCAGCGTGAATGGTTGTTTGTCTCATTTGTCCCTTTGTCCCTGTGATGGACTGGCAATCTGTCCAGGTGTCCCCTACCTTTCGCATAGTGATAGCTGGATATGGGCACCAGTGATCCCCATGACTAGAAAAGGAAAAAGTGGGATGGATGGATGGATGGATGGATGGATGGATGGATGGATGGATGGATGGATGGATGGATGGATGGATGGATGGATGGATGGATGGATGGATGGATGGATGGATGGATGGATGGATGGATGGATG
>NC_056510.1:36244331-36249261 GCF_014905685.2 Nematolebias whitei
ATGGATGGATGGATGGATGGATGGATGGATGGATGGATGGATGGATGTTATGTTTTATAATTTGTAAGTTGGGGTGGGAGGTGGCAGAATGATGGACTCAAGTGGTCCCGTGTCAATTTGATAATTGCTTCAGATTTATTTAAAAACTGTCCATTTATCATTTAATCTATTCAGCTATTTATCTAATCATCCATCCATAAATACATCTGCATGTTAGTCCAGTCATCTACACACCTATACATATATCAATCTAGACATTCTACCATTCAATCATCTACATATTTATGTATCCAGTTATCTACCCATCAACCCTTCAGTCCATCCATCCACTGTGTCACAGTTGTGTGAGGTTTGGACCCAGAAAAAAAGGCTGAACTGAAGGAGGTGGTGCAGGCATGAGTGCGCCTGGCAGGGCTAAGGAGCAGAAGCTGAACTGAGGAAACGTACTGGTACTAACTGAGGGAGAGTGGCTGGTGGCACAGTGAAATCCAGAGGAACCGAAACGGACTGATGGTACAACTCAAAGACAGAATTATTTAACTAACAGCCAAAGGAAAAATAAAATGACAATAAAAACAAAAGACCATCAAAAATCAACCAAAAAGAGCTCAGATACTGACACATCCAGTCATCTGTCCGTCTTTGTGAGTTTTCATTGTTATCATTTGCTGTTAAATTGTTGCTACTATTTTTTTTACATTATTGTTGCGTTTGATTCTTTGTTACATTTTAGATTTCATTTTTGGTACTGTGTTTTACTGTGCATTATCTTTACCTGCTTCTTCCTTTCCCGTTTGTGACGGTCCAGCAGTAGGAGAGGTGGGGGACACCCTGGACAGGTCTCCAGTCCATCACAGGGACACATAGAGACAAACAGACAATCATTCTCTCACTCACACTTAGAGACAATTTAGAGTTACCAACCAGCCGAACATGCATGTTTTTGGTCTGTGGGAGAAAACCCATGCACCCAGAAAGGTCCGGGATTCAGTCCAGCAACCGTTTTACTGTGAGGCAACAACCTCTACCAACTGAGTCACCTGATGCACATTTTCTGAAAAAAAATAAAAATAAAAATTGTTGTTCTATGCTCATATTTTGTTCTTTGTTTACTTTTCCTCAATTGTTTTCTTTAGCTGTTTAAGTGTTTTGGTTTTTAATTTAGCTGTTGTCTGTTTTATAACATGGTCATTATTTTTGTTCTGTTCCCTGTACCATTGTCTTATTTCATTCTTTTTTTCTAATTGTTCTTTTTTGAGAAAAGCAAAAGGTTTTGTGTTGTGTTCTTCTGTTTCACCCTAATATTAGCAACACTTCTGTATAGATTGTGCGCTTCACATTTTGCTCAGTGAACATGTGAACAATCCTCTGGGTTCTATTTTCTCTATTTAACATCCTCACTCTCACACAGACACAATTATAATGACCAAACATCATTTAGACTTTCTGATTTTTTTAAAGAGAGGTCAAACTTTGAAGTTGCACAAATAAAACATTACATTTAACAAAGGGCTTTGTGGAAGTGAATTGGAAGGATGCAATAAAAACACCAGTAGGTGCTGGGGAGTCCTTCATGTCTTCATGGACCACTTTTCTTTTTTCCATGAAGACAAATGACCAGCGAGCTGCTCGAGCTGGAAACCACAGTAACATGTGGGACAGGTTGTGTTCTGTTCTTTGTGTTTTTATTTCAGAGTATGAGGAAGTTTGAAGAGAGCGAACGAGAGGGGAGGAGAGAGGGAGGAATAGAAAGAGGGAGGGAGAGGAGGACGAGAAAGACAAGAAGAGAGGCACAGTGAGAGGACAGATGGAGAAGCAGCAGCAGCAGCAGAGGAGGTGGAGGAGCAACAAAGCGTGTTGACTGAGGAAGTGTGTGCCATGCGGGCCATGTGCTCAGGTGGGTCCATTCTCCTGCTCTCTTCTGCCCAACATGAAACCAGTAGGACCATTTCAGAGCAGACTGGAGTTCCACATGTTTTCATCATGTCTGACTTCTCTTTTTAATTTCATGATATTAAACGCAGAAGTTTGTGCTTGACTTGTTGCATGATGGGATGTGCAGGAAACAACCAGTGGAGCAGTTTGTGTCAGAACCACAGATGTAACGTCAATGGGAGGATTTTATTCCAGTCTGCCTGTGTGTGTGCGTGCACGCGCGTGATGTTCTGGTGTTAATGGTGGGATATTGGCAAGACTGAGGAATGTGTGAGACTTCACCCCAGATCTCTTTGTTCCTTTTCTCTCCAATTTTCTTCGCCTTTTTCCTCCTTTCTCTACTTTTTCTTCCTTTTTTTTTTTTTTCTTCCTTTTGCAGGAACACACACACGCACTCTCACGCACGCCAACTCTAGCAGAAAACCAGTTGAAACTTCCCACCGGCGGGAAAGAAATGTCTGGAATGTGATTATCACGTATTTCTGTTTATTTTATCGCTCGCAGAGCAACAGAGGAAACCAGATCAGGCGCGTGCCAGCGCTCAGTGTGAACGCGCGTGCACGACCCGTTTGTGTGCTCGGTGGCAGTGGTGGGTGGGGAGGGGGACTGGGCGGTGGGAGGGTAGAGAGTGAGAGCTATTTGGCAGTGCACGTGAGTGTGTGGGTGGTTGTGTGGGTGTCAGGGTGAGTGGGTGCAGAACTTTCTTTGAGTTAGAGCACGTGACTCCGTGTGTGCGCGCGCGTGTGTGATGTGCAAAGGTGAGGTGATTGTGTGTTTCCGAGTCACCTTTGCACAAAGCCGAGGAGGGAAGAGGAGGGAAAAAAGCCTTTCCAAATCCTCTCTCTTTCTTTATGTTGTATTCAGAAGTACACTCGCGGACACGCACGCGCGCGCGCACAGAGAGTTCAGACGTCTGTCAAATCCAGCGCATTCCTGCGCGCTCCGGCTCTGAATGGAGGTGAATGCAGAGAAATTCAGCTGAAACTGAGGACAAAAGGCGCGGGGGGGGGGGGGGGGGGGGTCAACACGCAAAACCATGGGAATCAGGGAGGCAGCACACACACATGCACTGAATAACTGTGCGTGCACGCGCGTGTACAGCTGCGGCCACAACAGGCTGTTGGAGGCTGGAACAGAGGGGGATTCCCATGCAGGGAGGAGACGGTGAAAACACGCACAACCTGCCCTGCGGTGCGCCGGCACGGTGCGCCGGCGGCTCGTTGGGTCAGCCGCTGGTTTGAATCCCTGATGAAATTCCTCAAGAATGACAGCAGCTCAGATCAAGCAGCTGTCAAGGAGGAATGGAGCATTTCAGAGGAATTTGTCGCTAACTTTGCACAGTTCCTGACAGATGACATCATGACGCGCACGCGGCGCGCCTTGTGAAAGTATTTATCTCTGCCTTCAAAGGCAGCTCGTATCTGTGCTGGGATTTCATCAGGTGTTTGTCATCCGGCTCCCAGAGGAGGGGGGCCTGGGGGTCAGAGTCAATGTTCTCTGTCTCCCGGTGCCTCTGATGTCCAGCGCGCATGTTTGTGGCATGTGTGACGTGTGCGCGGGGGGGGGGGGGGGGGGGGTGCAGGGTCACTCATGCCTTCATTTTATTGCATACGAATTAACAGATTATAAATATTTCTGAGAAGTTTGCGCTGCAGAAATACCCATCCCAAATACCAGAAAGTGACGTCATAACTGAACTCGAGTAGATGAGAAGAAGAGTGGGCGCGCGCTCATTATTCAGGGAGTTTACAATAAGAGTCATACTGTGGGGGGGTCAGACCTCAGACCTCCTCGAGCCGTGAGCAGGTGAGTGATGACAGCTTCTGCATTTCACAGGAAACTGACACGAACGTGCACGCATGTGTCTGAGCAGGTCCTCAAACAAACACGAAGCAGTTTTTATTTCAGGGAGTCATTCTGAGGAGCTGATCATCTGAACTTGATGTTTTTAATCACATCTGAAGATGCAACACAAGTGTCCTTTGGCCACTTTATGACTTTTAACTTCATGATGCTGAAACATCAAGAGCAGCAGATGATCATTTTCAAATGAACCCTTGAAGGTTCCTGGTGAAAGAAGTTAAAAACTGTTGATGCAGCACAATTTAAAAGAGACAATAAATCCTGAGTTGCTGCTTTGGAAGTTTTCTTGATGGTTTGACTCTAAATCAGGGCCAGAGCCTTAAAATAACAACCAAGACTCGTGACCCCAAATGTCTTTGAAATGTTTCAAAAAAATTAAACAAGTTTTAATAATAGCTGACTTACATTACTTTATTTCTCTTTTAAGTTTTAGTTTCATATCTTCAAAGTTTAGGTCAAACATGCTTGTGTGAATTATTTTTATTTTTTGTTAGAATTCTGGAGATCATGTCAGAACCCCCAACAGGGACCCTCACTTGGCCCCAACCACATTTTAGGAACCACTACATAAGATATGATAAAAGTTGTATTGTCACATGAACAGTCATGTATAATTTATTATAAGATCAGCAAATAATAATGACAGGAAATTAAAGGAATAGGAATAAATAAAGAAAAATAACACACAAGGATGTGATTTATACAAGATGAAGAAATACTGCAATCTAAAGTCCATTATTTATTATTATTTATTATTATTATTAGTAGTAGTAGTATTCCTTTCGCAATCCTCAGAGTTGATGGAAGAAGAACTTGAATTAACTGATAATAGTTTCTTCTTTAATTTAGAATATGTTTATATTTGTATGTTTAATTTGTGAATATGTTTAATTTAGAATATGTATTATTATTATTATTATTATAAATTGGAGGCTTTTCCTCCGGCTCAGTGTCACTTCTGCTCCTGCAGGTGTCACACACTCAGAGGGACAGTCCCCCATGAGAAAAGGGGCGAGGGGTGATTTTTGGCAGGCTGAGTCTCACCCCCACTCAGGGGTCTTTAAAGAAGCGACCCGCTAATTTGAGCTGCTTTTTGGCTCGGGGGGGGGGGGGGGGGGGGGGCTCAAGCGCA
>NC_056510.1:36249361-36249698 GCF_014905685.2 Nematolebias whitei
GCAGCCGGTCACAGTCAGAAGAGCCCTTCAGCTCTAACTGGATGAGAGCTGGGACGCTCACGCGCACCGGATGAGTACATCTCTACGCTCCTCTGAACGACGGCTCTCCTCGGTCTGTGCGCGCACGCTGCGTGCATCTTGTCGGTCATGTTTCGGGTTTTGTGTGTGTGGAGTGGGGGGCGTGGGGGGTATGTATTATTTATGTGTGTGTCGAATGATAGTGGACCTGGACCAGTCGAAGGAGGAATGTGCAGATGTGCAGCTCAGATCAGGTACATCTCAGCTGCTTCTTATTTAAACATCTCTAAGACTGAATATTATTTAAACATCTCTAAGA
>NC_056510.1:36249708-36249911 GCF_014905685.2 Nematolebias whitei
GACTGAATATTATTTAAACATCTCTAAGACTGAATATTATTTAAACACAATGATGATGTGAAGAGTCGAGCTGTTCATGCAGAAGTTCCTCCTGTAAATAATCTGCAGCAGCAGCAGTGTGTGGTCCTCTCTGTACGACCATTGTGCGCTTTTCTGTGAGAGACAGAGAATTGGGGGGGGGGGGGGGGGGGGGGGGGGGGGGG
>NC_056510.1:36250011-36263757 GCF_014905685.2 Nematolebias whitei
GGAAATTCTTGTGCTTTTTGGAATGTGTTTGGGGGGGACCCCGGTACTGCAGGGACAGACCCGAGGAGCAGAGAGGGCAGGAAGAGCATGAGCGATGCGCACCGTGAGTGATGTGGTTCTGTTGGTTCTGTTGGTTCTGTTGCTGTGAGCCGGACTCACTTTTCTACGTGGCCCTAAGGTGTAAATGAACATTTGGAAAAAAAAAAAAAAAAAAAAAAAAAGGAATACATTTGAAAAAACACATAAAAATCAACAAAAACACAACAACAATTGAAAAAACGGAATCACATTAAGCCAAACAGGATTTTTTTTTTTTTTTTTTACTTTATTAACAGCAGAAAACGTCATATTTGGCTTAATGTAATTCTGATTTTTCTAATGTAATTCTGTTTTTTCTAATGTTATTCCGGCCACTTCCGCTTGGGCCAAATATAATTCGGTTTTTTCAAATGTGATTTTGTTGTGTTTTTTCAAATGTTGAGATTTTGTTGTGTTTTTCAAATGTTATTCATTTACACCTTAGGGCCACCGTAGTTTGCTGCTTCGTCCCCCCCCCCCCCCCCCCCCACACACACACCCTTCACTCACACCAGGTTCACATCCAACACTTGTGTCGCATGTCAGAGGCAAGAGTGGTCAAAGCCCCTGTGGGCGCCATGTGAGGCTCCTTACTGTGCCCCCCATGAATCTTCAGGCTGAGCTGTTTCCATGCGCCAAATTCTTTGGCCAGATTGAAATGTTTTCAGATTAAATAATTCAAATGTATCGTTTACATGGGCACAATCCGTTCACCACGAGCATTTACATGCAGCGGGTTTTTATTCAGAGTAGGAGTACTGACATGCGCAGAGTGGTAAACTCCTTAAAAACCGCAAACGTTCTACTTCCGGTTTACTTCCTGGATGAACGTAAACAAACCTGAGAGCCCAAAATGGACCCGCGACAGGTTTTAATGACGGTGGAGACTTTACAGCACTCCCTGACTGAGCTAAAGGTAATACAGATCATGTTGAGCTCTTTCAAAGTTTCTAGTAGAAATGTGTCACTCACCGACCAGTTTTACTTCCTCGACATGCTAATATTATTAGCATTAGCCAGGCGGAAGTACGTGCGGTAGACAGGTCGCACATGCGCAGTCTGGTCAGTTTTCCATGATTGAAATGAAATGAACATATTAAGTGTTTACATGTGAACCGTTGGGCAGCATGGTGGCGCAACTGGTAGAGCTGCTGCCTCTCAGCGAGCAGGTCCTTGGTTCAAACCCCGGTCCAGGGGCCTTTCTGCATGTTTGCATGTTCTCTCCGTGCATGCGTGGGTTTTCTCCGGGTACTCCGGTTTCCTCCCACAGACCAAAAGCATGCATGTTAGGCTGATTGGTAACTCTAAATTGTCCCTAGGAGTGAATGGTTGTTTGTCTCTATGTGTCCCTGTGATGGACTGGAGACCCGTCCAGGGTGTACCCCGCCCCCCGCACAGTGATTGCTGGACATGGGCACCAGTGAGGGGCAGCACGGTGGCGCAACTGGTAGAGCTGCTGCCTCTCAGCGAGCAGGTCCCTGGTTCAAACCCCGGTCCAGGGGCCTTTCTGGGTGGAGTTTGCATGTTCTCTCCGTGCATGTGTGGGTTTTCCCTGGGTACTCCGGTTTTCCGGTTTCCTCCCACAGTCCAAAAACATGCATGTTAGGCTGATTGGTAACTCTAAATTGCCCCTAGGTGTGAGTGAGAGAGTGAATGGTTGTTTGTCTCTATGTGGCCCTGTGATGGACTTGCGACCCGTCCAGGGTGTACCCCGCCCCTCGCACAGTGATTGCTGGACATGGGCACCAGCGACCCCCGTGACCCAAAATGGAATAAGCGGGTAAAGATAATGGATGGATGGATGTGAACCGTTCAAATTATGAATCAGCTGTCTCATTCTGATTACAAATTCTTTCAGATTGAGCTGAATAAACAAAAAATAATCTGAATGGCCGTTTACTCCAATTACTTCCACATAGCTCCTGCCTCAAACACTAATCTGCAGCCAGGTGTTCACTTTAGGTGACTTCTGTTGCTTTAAATGATCGATGCAGCTGCAGCTTTTCCAAAATGTTTCCATCAAAAGTTGTTCTAAAGTTTAATATTTTGTTCTGAAACGTGTTTACCTAAAATAACATTTTGAATGCGATTAAAAATGATAAAAATGTTATACAGGAAAAATGTGCAAAAACTGGTTAAATCCAGGGAATGTTTGTAAATGTTCTCATTAAGGGTCAGTCACTTTGGAGGGGGTGGGGGGGGTAGAAACCCACTTTTCACAAATCCAATAAAAACATAAATGTATTTAATTCAACCTTTATTTATACAGGTTCGTCCCATTGAGCCTCGGGGACTCATTTACAAGAGAAACCTGATTCTAACAAAGAATGATGACGACAGATAATAACGACATTAATAGACAATCATAAAGGATGCGTACAGTGTTTTTTTTTTTATTTTACTTTTTAACAAATGAAAATCAAATGGTAATTAAAAGCATAATTAAAAGGAAAACTAGCAAAAAAACAGCTCGATTATAAGGCGGTGTAGAAAACTAAAAACAGGAACATGTCTGCATTGGTTTTTCTCAGGAACTTAACATGTTTAAAGCCACTTAGAGAGGTCGAGGTCAAGGTCGAGAGCTTCAGGTCTTTTTGTAAGATATTCCAGGAAACAGGAGCAGAGTAGAAGGCCCTTTTGTTTATTTCAGCCCGCACTGAGGGAACACTGCAGGTAATAATGTCCTGAGAGCGCACGCTGTAGCTGCACTCACGCAGTGACATGTAGGAGGAGATGTATGAAGGCAGCAGACCATATAAACTTAGTTAGTACTTAAATGCAATAAAACAGGTCAGGGTACTTAGAAAACGGTTAAATTATTTTATAAAAGATTATTTCTGTAGCGCTCTTCTCTGCAGCAGCTGTGTTTAGGCTCATGTTTTAATCATGTCGTATCAAACCCAGTCACATAGTTGGATACTCAAATACACAAAGTTTATAATGGTTCTTAAAAACATTTATTACTAATGAAAAGTTGAACAAAGCTAAGTTACATTGATGATTTCATTGGTTGATGCTCTGCAGCTGGACCATGGGACATCTTCCTCTCTCCATATTTTCCTCACCCGCTCAGATGAGCACACACCTCTAACTCCTGTAACATTTTGCACAAATGTTTTTTTTAAACTCGCCTTGCTTCAGGAACTGCAGCAGGTCAGTGCAGCATCTTCTGTCTTCTCTGGGTTGTCACTTGTAGAGAATTAATTCTCCAGCAACACGCTTTGTCCGTGTTCTTCACAGCGTTGATGTGGTGCTGAACAGTTTTCTGCTGCTTGAACGTAACGTGAAGAAACGGATCTGCTTGAGTTTTCACTGCAGCATTTCATGGTCAATGAGACGCTTTCGTCAGTGAAATCAAACTGAAGGGATTTTATCAGAACGATTGCAGCGATTGGTTCAAACTGTGGCTTTGAGCAAAGCGTGGTGGTCTCTGGACTATGCTACGACTTTCCCTTAAAAATTCAATGTCTTCACCGGCCTATATGTAACGTCTGTTTATGTTGCTTTGCTGTGGTAGGTTTTTTTGATGCCTCAAATCGTGCCCTGTCTAGGACATGGAGTGAGAGATCTTTTTTTTTTTTATACCGTCTCTCCTCATGTTTTCTTCCCTTTTCTCATCTAAGCGAAATATTATTCCGAATAAGAATAATGAGGGCCACACTTTTTATAGTTGTAGCTTCGTGCACTCCGCCCATCTTTGGACAACTGTACGTACATATTCTCATTGTATCTCTGTGCAATGCAAATAAAGTTTATTCTGATTCAGATTTAAATATATTTACTGTATTTTTCATACATAAGGTGCACCAGATTATAAGGTGCATTAAGCGAAACAAAACAGTCAGATAAGCCAAACTTTATTCAACTCGTTCACAATAACTCAACATTGTTCAGTTGTACCACATAAAATCAGTTTGAGGTCAGTAAGCACAGCCAGAATTAATACATAAGGTGCACCTGATTATAAGGCTCACTGTTGATTTTTGAGAAAATTAAAGGATTTTAAGTGTCTTATAGTCCGAAAAATACAGTAAAACAAAAATTAGTTCTCTGTCAGGTAAACACCTTGGATCCATTTTTATATCCTTTTTTCTTTTCTGTTTGAATAAATCAACTCATCTGGACACTCTTCACATCAGTTGTGGTTTTATGGAAACGGTGAAAAACATGCGGCAGCGTAGTTTATTTAACTGAAAGGGAAGATTTTTATTTCCGTTTCCAGAAATGTTGCATTTTTGGAGCTTTCTGTCTGACTAAAACAAAAGGGACAAATAAAACCGTGTCCTGAAGCACGCTGCTTTTCTTCTGCTCAGCTTTGGACTAATCTTCAGAACATCAGTTTTTGAGAGCTCTGTTCACAATTTACATATTTGATCACCGCTCGAAAACAAACTCCTGAATATTTCTTTTAGTTTTTAACATGTTTGGAAAGCCACTGGTCTCTGATGTTCTTTACGTCCTGCTTCATTTTAGTCTATTCATGTTACTTTTATCTTTCACTCATAGGTTAATATGACTGCTTTTAATTTTTATTTGCCATCTTGACTCACAGGAAAGAAGAAAATATTCAAAAATCTTGTTTCCACATTATTGCGTTCTTTTGGTTGCAGTGAAAATCCTCAGCTTTAAAGGCCTGGTGCCATTTTTAAAGGGCGGTGGCTGAGATTCTTCAGCCGGCTGGTTCTCAGGCACCTCCTTTTAACGTCTTTTTAAACGGGCGTCACCTGTCTGTGCTTTCAGAGGCTGGGTGACTGTTAGTCACTCACAGATCTGCACATGCAGAACTGTAGAGACAGACTGAGTGTCTGGTTGATTGGCTAGCTGATGTTGGCTTTTTGAATCCCAGATGGTCATGTCTGTGCATACTTCATCAGTCATTAGAAAAAAGAAGATGCTGCAAAATGACCAGCTCACTATTTTCAGTAAATTAAGTTTAAATTCAATTTCTGAGCGTCTTTATGTTTTTTTTTTTAAGTCTGTTACAGGTAGGGCTGTCGGGATAAACAATAAATCAATTAATCGCATGATAAATGAAAATTATCAACCTTATTTTCATTTATCAGCTTTATCGTTTCTTTGTGTCTCTCTCTTTCTACTGAAGACACTGGATGACAAAAAACTCAACTCCGGTGCTCTTCACTGATCCCTCCTTTTCTCTTTTCTCTTTAAAATCAATTTTAACTGTCCAAAATCACGTTTTTGGATCGTTAAAAGCAGCTAAGCTGAGAAGCTAAGCTACGAGCTAAGCTAACAGGCCGACCTCGGGGAAAAAACCTCCGTCTTGTCAAAGCTCCAAAATTCACGGTTGAAACCCGTGCCTTTGTGTAAAAAGTTGTTTTTCTCTGCAAAAAGAAGCTGAGAACTTGTTTACTGATTTTTTTTAATTAAAAGTAGGGGTGCACCGATTGCAGTTTTCTGGCTGATCACGATCACCGATTTCTTAAAACCCCGACCTGCCGATTCCAACATTGGCCGATACCGATTTAGTTTTAGAATCGACACTGTCAGGAGTTATAAGGTCACAATGCACCTTCACAATACAATATCACAATACAAACTTGTTTTAACTGGCCATGAGGTAGTGCTCTGAAATATAAATAAAGTTTAGACAATTGTTAAAACAAAAAAAATAGGTAAAATCAGTTTCTCATGCAAATATCAGACAATTTTCGATTTCACAAAATTAAGGAAAGGGGTTGATAAATCAGCTGGTGCACCCCTAATTAAAAGTTTTGCGTGACAAACGCTATGCTAAAGAGCTCAAACCACACGAGCATCCGTCATTTTGAGAACCGGAGAAAAAAGAAAAGACAGCCCATGTCACGTCAAGGGGCCTCTCTCCCATTTTTAAAAAAAGACACACGCTGCTCGCTCCCTCACTATCCATCCTTCGGTTCAAACAGTCTTATACTGCCATCTGGTGGTGGAAAAAAGGCACTACATGCAAAACAAATTAACCAACATTTCTTCTTAAATTTGACAATAATGACTAATTATTGTTTTAATTTACTGCATACGAGCCTCAGATATTTGAGCAGAAAGTCTTCATGGTCTTTCCTGGTGCTTCACATTGCCATGCGTGTCATGTGTCAGTCACGTGCAGCGATAAGCGTGTGTCTGAGTCACTGTCAGGTTCTGCATGATCAGAACACCAGAGCTGAGTTGAATTTCTGGGACTGTGTAAACCTAAAAGTAACATCAGGGGTGATAACTGCTGATAGTTTGCAGCAGTGTCAGATCTTTGCAGCTGAAACTTAGACAGAAGTTAGTTCATGGGTTTACTTTTTAACAGACAGACTGGGGTCAGGATCCTGCTTGGTGTTGGACTCAGAACAGTTTTCTGAAACAGCTCTGGGAACCAGAAGAAGAAGGGTTGCTAAAAGCTCGCCCACACACAAATGTGAGATATTCTAATGAGCAATCTGGCCCTTCTGAATATTATTCACAGCGCAGGCTTCCAGCGACGTGTTATATTGTGCAAGTCTACCAGTTTCTTCTAAATGTCTCTTTTATGGGTGAAATGTTCAGTTTTGTGAAGGTGTCGCTGATTAGATGCGATGAGTGACACGCTCCTTCTGTCACCTGTTTTTCCACAGCTTCCACTCTCTGTGCACATCGTTGAAAAGGAGCTGCGGGTCGGCAACCGAGGCCGCTCTGTCCGGCTGGTAAGAATCACAGATTATCTCACTTGCATTTGTCTGGATTGGATTTATCAAATCGGAGGAAAAAAATCCACCTAGGCAGCAGAAACTGGGAAATAAACTCGTGAATTTTGTTAGATTCACTTTGTACATGATTTTTTTTTCTATTTCAAATGTAGAAATAAAAAAAATCTCTTGCTGCTGTGCTAAAAGCTCTTTACTTCCAGTGACCATGTTGACATGAAACTTTCTAGTGTTTAATAGAAGCTCAGAAATGATGTGACTGTAATTGAAACACAGCCTGTGAGGCCCACACACTCCCACACGTTTCCCTCTGCACCCTTCAGATGTAAGGTGCATGACATCATTAAAGAGGTGCTCTAAAAATCACTGTGGGTGCCGTGTGTGCGTGGGCAGCATGTATGAAGCGTGAGTGTTTTTGTTTCTGTGTGGGTGAGGGGAATGAAAGCCAAAGCTCCGGAGCCGTGGGCTTGTGCTGGCTATGTGTGTGTGTGTGTGTGAGTGTGTGTGTGTGTGTGTGAGTGTGTGTGGGCGCCCATCCGGAGGCTCTATGGGCTGCGCTGCCTCCCACACCAGGCTACCGCTGGGGCTGAGTGGGAGGGGAGGAGTGGGCTGGTACTGTGAGTCAGCCCTGCTGCTGAGCCCCCAGACAAGGGACCACTGAGGGAAGGAACTCTCTCCCTGCCAACGTTTGAAGAAACTTTATTCTGAGCGTTGCACACATCCTGCTGAGAGAAGATGGACCGCTGGTCAGGCAGCGCTGCATGTGCTGCTGTCAGCTGAAACATGATGAAACTGGGACAGAAGATGGATTCTAGGGAGGCCTGCCTAGAACCACCTGCCATCACAAGTTCAGCAGAATTCAGCTGAAAGTAACTATTAAATGTAGAAAGGGTTCTTTTTAAAGGTAGCCAAATTCAAGATGGCTGATGCAACATCCATCCATCCAACCATCCATCCATCCCACCCATCCATCCAACCATCCATCCCATCCATCCATCCATCCATCCATCCATCCATCCATCTATCCATCTATCTATCTATGCATCCATCCATCCAACATCTATCCATCCATCCATCCATCCATCCAACATCTATCCATCCATCCAACCATCCATCTATCCATCCAACCATTCATCCCATCCATCCATCCAACATCCATCTCATCCATCTATTTATCCAACCATCTCATCCGTCCATCTATTCATCCCATCATCCATCCAGCCAGCCATCCATCCATCTATCTATCTATCTATCTATCAACCAACTATCCATCCTTCCATCCATCCATCTATCCATCCATCCATCCATCCATCCATCCATCCAACATCTATCCATCCATCCATCCAACCGTCCATCTATCCATCCAACATCCATCCCATCCATCCATCCAACATCCATCCCATCCATCCATCTATCTATCCAACCATCTCATCCATCCATCTATTCATTCCATCATCCATCCAGCCAGCCATCCATCCATCTATCTATTAACCATCCATCCTTCCATCCATCCTTCCATCCATTCATCTGTCCATTATCTTTACCTGCTTCTCCCTTTTCAGGTCATGTGGTCACTGTTGCCCATGTCCAGCAGTCACTGTGCGAGAGGCGGGGACACCCTGGACAGGTCTCCAGTCCATCACAGGGACACACAGAGACAAACAACCATTCACTCTCTCACTCACACCTAGAGACAATTTAGAGTTACCAATCAGCCTAACATGCATGTGAGGGAGTGGTGGCACAGAGGTTAGAGAAGGTGGGCCTGTGATCAGAAGATCCTTGGTTCAACTCCCAGTACCGACAACATAAAAAATGTAGGTGGGTAAGGTGGAGCACCCACACCTGCCTCCACCTTCCTTTGCTCTGCTCTGGGCCCTTGAGCAAGGCCCTTAACCCCTACCATCTGCTCCCCTGGGCACCCTAGATAGCAGCTCTCTGCTCCACACAGAGGGCTGTGGTAGCTTGGTGGTCTGTGGTTGCATCAGGAAGAACATCTGGTGTAAAAATAATTGCTGCTAAGTCTTTGTGCCACCCCTGAAGAAGAGAGCAGGTGATAGAAGAAAAATAAGTCAGCCTAACATGCATGCTTTTGGTCTGTGGGAGAAAACCGGAGTACCCGGAGAAATCCCACGCATGCACAGAGAGAACATGCAAACTCCACCCAGAAAGGCCCTCGGCCGGGATTTGAACCGAGGCAACATGCTCATTGAGAGGCAGCAGCTTTATCAACAGCACCACCATGCCACCCGCTGCCCAACTGACTTTAAAAACCTAAAATGGCTAAAACTTTGCAGATACTGAGCAAAAGTTTGATCCAGTTGTAGCTGAGAGTAATCACTAACTCATACTCTGAGCATTACATCTCACAGTATCGTGCCCAACGTTATTTTCAGGATTTGACAAAATTGCTCCATTCTCTACAAAGATCCTAAAGTAAAACTCTGGCATGAACCGCCGTAGGAAGTTTGCCTTCTTTTAACGATTGTCCTGTAGTTCAACTCTAAACTGTATATTTCAGCTGGTGTTTTGTAAAACACGATCTCCACCTTGTTTTGTGCGTTTTGAGGACAGATGGCGGCATGAGGCTCGACTCCATCTGCTGGAAACACTCGCTCCTTCTCACTCCGTCTTCTCTTCTCTCAGAAGGAGCTGAGAAAACACAGCTTTGCGCTGCATATCCATTTAATCTGCTGCGAATGACATGCTCACATTCCACACTTTAAAAAAATATACATATATATGCATATCTTACTGGTCATAATCAGAGCCGCTTGTCATTGGCAAGTTCTGTAGATTTAAAACTGAGTTTCTGATGTGAAATTCGATCAACGTCAGCTGTTGCAGAGCTGTCCGCTCAAGTAGCTGAAAAAGGAATTCTCAGTTAAAATTACTGCAAAGACATGAAGGCTGGCCCAAAAAACAACAACTCGAGACAAAAGCAGCAAAAAAAAAGTTCTTATTGGGTCTTTAAATTGAAACTTTAAATTAAAAAATTGTGCATGACTATCAACTGCCAAGTTAGCTACAGAAACAGAGAAACAGTAGCAGTGAGTGGCCAGCCTAATGCAGGTCAAACACGTGACTCAAGCTTTCACATGGTTTTAGGTTAATTCATCCAAGTGGTTTAAACACAGGCAGCACGGTGGCGCAACTGGTAGAGCTGCTGCCTCTCAGCGAGCAGGTCCCTGGTTCAAATCCCGGTCCAGGGGCCTTTCTGGGTGGAGTTTGCATGTTCTCTCCGTGCATGCGTGGGTTTTCTCCGGGTACTCCGGTTTCCTCCCACAGTCCAAAAACATGCATGTTAGGCTGATTGGTAACTCTAAATTGTCCCTAGGTGTGAGTGAGAGAGTGAATGGTTGTTTGTCTCGTTTGTCTCTATGTGACCCTGTGATGGACTTGCGACCCGTCCAGGGTGTACCCCGCCCCTCGCACAGTGATTGCTGGACATGGGCACCAGCGACCCCCGTGACCCAAAATGGAATAAGCGGGTAAAGAAAATGGATGGATGGATGGATGGATGGTTTAAACACATTACCTGCATTTTAGAAATACATATCAATTAATGAACTACTGGAGAGAGCTCTTTTAAACAACACCTTTCAGGAAAACCTTTTTTTTGGTTGTGATTTTATTGTTTGCAATGCGTACCTTTAACTGGAGAGCAAAGAAGAAGTACGACGTGAACAAAAGTCTGACAACTTACCCTGAAAACACTGTGTGGATAGTGCGCAGTATAGTACACAAATATCACAAACAGAGTAATATTGTGTATGCTGTTCAGTGTCAGGAGGGTGATCAGTCTTACATCGGGGAAACTAAACAGCCACTGGCCAAAAGGATGGCCCAGCACAGAAGATCAACATCATCAGGCCAGGACTCTGCAGTCTACACTCATCTCCAGGCCAGCGGTCACTCTTTCAGGGATGAAGATGTTCACATCCTGGACAGAGAGGAACGATGGTTTGAGAGAGGAGTAAAGGAGGCCATCTTTGTGAAAAGAAATCGTCCATCATTAAACGGGGTGGAGGCCTCTGTGTCCATCCATCCCCCTCATGCTGTTACTGATAGTATCACTCAGCCCCCTGTGAATAACAAGCTTCCATCAGGGTGCTAACAATCAGTTAGGCTGATGGTCCTTCTTTATCATGTGAACAGCTAGTTCTGGATGTCACCAGCAAACTGGTTGATCCACACTAGCTATGTTTACATGGACATAAGTAATCAGATTAAACAGCCATTCAGAATAAAAACGCATCAAGTGAACGCCCCATTCAGATTATTATTTGTTCATTCAGCTTGATCTGAAAGAATTTGTATTCAGAATGAGACAGGTGGTTTATGTAGATTTATAATCCGAAAGGTTCACATGTAAGCACTTAATCTGATCATCTTATTTCGATGGTGGAAAACTGACCTGTCTGTGCATGTTGTGTCAACCTACGTATTTCCACCAGGCTAGATGCTAATGTGTCAGGGAAGTAAAACTGGTCGGTGAGCGACACAACATTTCTACTAGAAACTTTGAAAGAGCTCAAAATGATGTGTATTACCTGTAGCTCAGTCAGGGAGTGCAGGAACGTCTCCACCGTCATTAAAACCTGACACGGGTTCATTTTGGGCGCTCAGGTTTGTTTACGTTCATCCCGGAAGTAGAACTTCTTCTTCGGTGGTTTGTTAAGGAGAGCTTACCACTCTGCGCATGTCAGCACTCCTACTCTGAATAAAAGCCCGCTTCATGTAAATGCTCGTGGTGAACGCCTTGTGTTCATGTAAACGATACATTTGAATTATTTAATCTGAAAACATTTCAATCCGGTCAAAGAATTTTGCACATGTAAACATAGCTTATTATGAGAAGGTGCTATTTCTAAGACTGAGTTTGTTGCAGCTCCTCAGACTGAAGAAGTCCTTTGGATAAAAAGTGAAATGTTTCAACAAAGAAGAATCATCCAGAGGACCTGACTTTATTTACTCTGTTAGGTTTTTCTTCCTGGATTATTGAGCATGTGTGGATAGTAGTTGAGTCTGATCATGAGGAAGAATATCTTGCTTCTTGTTGGTCTGTTTGTTTTTCGTGTTTGTTTGTTTTGTTGTTCTTGTTTCTAATTTTACACATATTGAGCTAAATTTGCTCTAAGAGTAACGTATATACTCTGAAATATTGCATGAGATTGTGCAAAATGATGTGTCCACAGTTTGTTAGTTTAAAAGATGAGAAGAGGATAAAACATACTGATATTGGGGGGATTTCTTCAGTTTCAAACTTCTCATCAGCAGTTGAAGCAGGTGTCTTTTCTGGCTTTGGTTGCAACTTTCTCATTGTGTCACTAGAGTTAAAGTGACTGATTTCTCGCCAAAGATCAGTATCAGCCTAACTGCCTTTCTGTAGATTAATCATGACCTGCATCTGAAGTTGTGTGAGTTATTAGAGCATTTTTCTTCAGAGCTACCAGTGGCACCATGAAACCGTGTATCTCACCATGAAGCCGTGTATCTCACCATGAAACTGTGTATCTCACCATGAAGCCGTGTATCTCACCATGAAACTGTGTATCTCAGCTGTTCTAATAATGAAAGGTGGTCCTCCAAAAAGCTCACAGGGAAACGCAGCAGTCTAAGGGTGCAGGAGCTGAGAGTGGGCTGAGGAGAGGCGTTAGAGAAGAGGGAGTAGATGATTGTAGGTGAGAAACGCTGGAGTGGTGACATAGGCATGTGGACAAATGAAGGCGGGTGAAGATCAGGAGGGAGGGATGAGGAAGTGAGAGCAGGAAAGGCTGCTCATAGCGGCGGGGGAGAGTGGAATGTTTCACAAGAAGCCTCATCGGCGCTGTAGCGTCAGAACAAGGGCGTCTGCTGTCTGTGTCGCTGCTCAGACAGCCACCAGCCACACACACACACGTCAGTGCTATAGTGTGACCCCTCACCGCCTTGGCAGCACTCACAGCTTTTATATCCTGTAAGCGGACCAGCCAGCAGCAGAGTCACAGCCTTCACACAGCCCACGTTGTGAGGCGGTGGGAGAGAGTCTCACTGTTTGACACCTCTGAAGGGAAGAGGAAGAGGAAATGGGGGTAGGAAAGGGAGGCAACCAGAGAATAAGGGGAGGGGTGTGGGTGAGGGGATAGAGCTATAAACCAGTGGGTTCTTTGACATTAATCACGTTATGTTGTTTATTTGTCATATGCAGGTTAACACAAGGTCAAGAGTGCAATTAAATGTTCAGGTTGAGAAGAACCAATTCGACTCTGTTAAAAAAATGAACAAAAACAAGAAATACCAAAGCATGCAATAAGGGTACAAAATAAAGTACCAAAAAGTGAAAAATAAATATATTTACAAGGTCCAAAAGAAACATAGTAAGCAACAACATAGTAGACTATAACGGTGCAAGTAGGATGAATTAGTATAAATAAGTATTTCACAGGTAGTAATATTGCTTAAATGCACATGATATATATTGTACATAACATAAACTACACAGGTTGTGTGACAGGTTATTGCATAGGTAGTAACATTGAGATGAATTATGATGGTAAGGTAGTGACATACGCGATACATACACAGCCACATAATGCAGCAGCAACAAACATATAAGTTGTCACAGATGTAGAGGCAGGGCAGCCGGCTTGGGACCCGAATGTCCCAGGTTCGATCCCTGGTCACTGCATACCTCATGGTGTCTCAGGACAGCACACCTTATCCCCAAAATGCCCCCCGGGCACTTTCAATAGCTGCCCACTGCACCACCTGCAGACTAATTTCGCCATTGTATGGAAACATACAGTGCTGACAATGTGATAACATTCTTATTATTATTATTACAATGACTGCTAGATATGGGCACCAGTGACCCCTACGACCCGAAAAGAAGAAGTAGGTAAAGATAATAGATGGATGGATGGATGGATGGATGGATGGATGGATTGATAGATGATGGATGGATGGATTGATTGTTGAATGGATAGATGGATGGATAGATTGATGGATGGATGGATGGATG
>NC_056510.1:36263857-36265786 GCF_014905685.2 Nematolebias whitei
TGTTGTTGTTGTTTTTTTCTCCTAAATTATCACCCACTGCCAAAGGCAAATAGGCTATGGTGTTTTGCTTGTTATGCTGTATGTGTGCATGTGTATGTTCATTGGTTTGTCATTTTTTTGACGTATCTCAGAAATCACTGGATGGGCTGTAATGACACATTCAGAAAGTAAACAAATGGATGAAAATCTACCCCCCCCCCCTTTCCCCTCGCCCACACACCATTTAGGACAACAGTTAATCAGCATTAGCAATTGCAAAATTAGTTCAAACAAATTCAGTTTTAGAGGTGCTGAAATAAATGTTGGTGCAGTAGTAGCTGAAAGTCATCCTTAACACACAGAACACTAACACTTCCTGTGAGATCTCACAAAATCACACAGCTGTGCATAACAATATCTACAAGGTCTAAAAAAGTTTAGTCAGGTCCTCTGGATCAAAAAAATTGTTGAAATGTTTCGTCTTTCATCCAAAAGACTTCGGGACTAAAGATGAAACATTTCAACAGATTTTTTTAACCCATCCAGAGAACCAGACTTAACTTTTTTAGATTTTTCCACCTGGATGATTGAGCATGCATCAGGATGAATATTTACAAGGTTTGATCAAAACAACTATACCTCCATTGTTTCTCATCATGAGATCATGTTAGTTTACCATTTTGCAATAATACAATGAGTGATGTGCTGCTGGGATTTTAATGTTACTGTTATTGTTAATGACATTTTATAAAAGCATGAAAATATCTAAATGGCATTTAATTTTTACTTTTTTGTACTTCTGTCCAAAATAATCAATAAATTACTATTCAGATTAAATCCCAAGATTTATTTTTGGTCATAACATGAAGCTTCTGTTTGTTAATACAAGAAGAAAGAAGACATCAAACAGAATACTGAAACTCTTCCATAAGCTGGTATTGGTGATGTACAAATTTAAATATTTATGCTCTTTTATTGGACATTATTTCTCAAGTTGTGACAGAAACAGATTCTGAAGTGTCCTTGTCTCTGATTCGTCATCGCCATGATGCATCCAGTTGAACCTCCACATCGCTAATGCAGAGGACACTTGAGAGAAGTTGAGACGTCCTCACAAATTTTAGGTCAGGACATAAGAGGTTTACAAAAATGAGTGACATTGTTTGATTTCTCTAAAACACAGACCATTTTATCTGGAAGCGGTGCAGCAGAGAGCTGATGGTCAAATTGATTTGAAGATGTGAGATGTTGTTTTGTGAAGGTGAGAAATGACAAAATATTTAAAGCGTATCACAGAGCTGCTAACTGGAGCTGTGAAAATGTAAAGCAGCAGGGTGGCATTTTATGGTATCTATGTACTTTTCCATCCTGCATGGAGGGCGTGTTCCTTGGTAGCTCACCCCAGCTTGATTCTCTGTAAGAGCCCCGTGGAACAAGGTTATTTTATTAGTGCATTCATGTGAGTGTGTGTTTTTTAGAGAGAGTCAAACTAAAAGCATAAATTTATATGGGTGCTGGTGGACAGGTGGGTCTGTATTTCCGTTGCTGGAATTCCCCAACCTGAGCTCTGACAACTGTCCCAAAGTTACCTTTATTCTCCAGAAGCCAACTGTCCTGGGCGTTCCTCCAGATGTTTTTGATGAATCAAATCAAGCCTTCTCAAACATTTCTGCTCTGGAGTTCACCTGTGTCTAACTGACTTTGCTGAACACAATTAGGAGTCCACACAGCTGTCTGCAAGAGCTTGTACAATTATTATAAGCAAAACCTGAGGTTGAGCCATGAGGTCAAGAGTTATCAACAAAAGGTTTTTGAAAGGGTTCACAGCACAATGAGCAGAAAAAATACTACAACTCAATAACATTATTCAATAGTGTCAAATGAGGCGCTGGACGTTTTATTGTGTTTTGATTTGGTTATAGACTTTGATCTTGAAATCTGGTTTGATAT
>NC_056510.1:36265886-36270923 GCF_014905685.2 Nematolebias whitei
TATAGACTAGCATAATTTCCAAAATATAAGCCGCTACTACTTCACACGCTTTGAACCTCACTGTTTATACAATGCTGTAGCTAATTTATGGATTTAAAATTTTTTTGATGGGCTAACGAGCTTCATGCTGTCAAAACATTTAGCCTCATCACACCCGGGCGCTCACATAACTGCCCAGTACATGTCTCTCTTGGGGGGGGGGTCTCGTGGCTCACTGAAACTACCTGTAAAAATAAAGGTGAAAATATCTGACCAATGAAATTACCAAACAGGTCACAGTGGACCAATGAAACTTGGTGAAACTTGGGGCGTCATTTATCTTTACTATATTATGTTATCAGTATGTCCATCCATCCATTATCTTTACCCACTTCTTCCTTTTTGGGTTGTGGGGGTCACTGGTGCCCATGTCCAG
Source organism: Nematolebias whitei (assembly GCF_014905685.2). Classification (NCBI taxonomy): domain Eukaryota; kingdom Metazoa; phylum Chordata; class Actinopteri; order Cyprinodontiformes; family Rivulidae; genus Nematolebias; species Nematolebias whitei. Next base: position 36,266,302 of record NC_056510.1, read on the forward strand.
CCATCACTGTGCAAAAGGTGGAGGACACCTGGACATGTCTCCAGTCCATCACAGGGCCACATAGAGACAAATGAGACAAACAACCATTCACTCTCTCACTCACACCTAGGGACAATTTAGAGTTACCAATCAGTCTAACATGCATGTTTTTGGTCTGCGGGAGGAAACTGGAGTACCCGGAGAAAACCCACACATGCACGGAGAGAACATGTAAACTCCACCCAGAAAGGCCCGAGATTTGAACAAGGACAACCTGCTCGCTGAGAGGCAGCAGCTCTACCAGTTGTAAACGGAACAGACTGTACTTACATAGCATCTTTCTAGCTTATGGAGATACTCAAAGCTCTTTACAACAATCTGCACCTGATTTACCCATTCATGCAGCACTCTACTAGATCTCTACAAAGCTAATTGAACAAATCGTTCTAAAGAGACTAATCAGAGCTTTATCACATTCATACACTGATGGGACACACATCAGAGGCTATGAGGGGTTCAGTGTCTTGCCCAGGGACACTTCGGCACGTGACTGCTGGTGGATTCGAACCCCCAACTCTTGCATTGGAGGACGACTGCTCTAACCACTCAGCCACAGCTGCCCCAGTAGTGCCACCGTGCTGCCAGTTATCATTATGTATTCAGTTAAAAGTTTGAATTGTTTTCTGTGTAAATATCTCATGTTACAACGCGGACACCTGCAGTTTATGCACAAGTTTGGCCTTTACAAGTAAATTGTTTTTACTTTATAAATTCAGTGGGCACAACTTATATTCAGATGCGCTCAATAGTCCAGAAATTATGGTATTATATTTGTGGTGTGATCAGGTAATAATTATCAGTCTGTTTTTTTTTTTGTTTGTTTTTTTGTTTTTTTTTGGGGGGGGGGGGGTATTTTTAGTTTATTTCTCCTTGTGGTTGATCATATATTTTTTTCTTTTCCCTGTGTTTTTTGTCTAGCTTGTCTACATGTAAGATTAGGCTTAATTCTGTCCTTTTTGATCAATTAATAAATGTAAATACAGTAAATGTCTCTGTGAGTAGCAAGTTGGCCATCTGGCCTAAAACATGTCATTGTTGTTCATGATGATTGATTGTTTTGGATGGGTGTGTTTTGCACGTGTTAACAAACTACTTCTGAGGTTCCAACAGGAGGTTGTCTTGAAACACAGCGCTGAAGGCTACTTCTGAGACAGATCTGGTTGGCAGGCCATAGACTGAGGAAGTCCTCTGGATGGGGGACAAAACTTTTCTCACTTAAAGAAACTGGTCCAGATGACATTATTTAACCTTTTTTATTGTTATCTACCCGGGTGATCAAGCTTTTTCTGACCCATTTTCTTTAATTTGAATTAAAAATTATTCTTCTATTGCTAACTTCGTACATAATATTTTGCTGTATCTTCTTTACTTGTGTGTTTTTATTTTGTCGGTCTCCTAGTGTTTCGGGGTAAAAATGATATGGTAAATTGTATGTAATTTTACCTCTAAATGGTAAAAGTGCACTTACATGTATATAGTGCCTTTGTAACTTGACCCAGGTTCTGCAAATCTACAGTTCCTCACAGATTCACATATTCACACAGTCCTTTTTACTACATATTTTTAAGCACTTCTTTATTGTAATTTAAGCAGCAGTACGCAGGTACAGTGTCCTGTCTATGTGACACAGGTGAAGTGAGTGTGATATGTTATTATTTGCTCAGAATAATGTTGTGCATGAACATCAGTTTTACTGTCACCTAGTTCAACGTGCAGTGAGATTCCAAATTCCAGTTTCTATTTCAAATCAGTTTATTTATATAGTACCAAGTCACAACAGAAGTTGTCTCAGGGCACTGAACAAAAATATTCACATACATAGTGGGGCGGCTGTGGCTGAGTGGAGCAGTCATCTTCCAATGTGAGAGTTGGGGGTTCGATTCCACCAGCAGTCACATGCTGAAGTGTCCCTGGGCAAGACACTGAACCCCTGATAGCCTCTGATGTGTGTCCCATCAGTGTATGAATGTGACAAAGCTCTGATTAGTCTTTGTATAGATCTAGTGGAGTGCTGTATGAATGGATGAATGAGGACAGATTGTGTTGTAAAGAGTATTGATCATCTTGATAAGACAGAAAGGTGCTATAGAAGTACAGTCCATTTACCATTTACAGTAGTCCCTCGTTAATCGCGGAGGATCTGCGTTCTCGGCCATGCCCACTTCTTCGTGCATAACGGAGATCACAGAGGAGGAAGGACGAGGGAAGAGGAGCTGTAGGAGGACGTTTCTCTTGCAGTGTGGGTTGCACAAAGGTGCAACAGGTGATAAATAATTTAAAAAATATATATTTTAAATAAAAATTCCATGCTGATTGTGCTGCTCATCCATCAATCATTCAATTGTGTGTCATGTCCAATCTTAGTTTGAAAAACCACAATAGAGCGAGTCCGTGGAAAATAAACCGCAGAGTAGCGAGGGACTACTGTACATAAAAATGCCAGTTTTTCAAAGTTCTCTATCTAAGGAAGGAAGCCAACAGATGCGTTGAATTTTCACTTTGTTGCAGTCTCCCATCCTGAGCAAGCACAAAGGAGACAGTGCAAAGGAAAAACTCCCTTTTAACAGGAAGAAACCTCCAGAAGAACCAGACTCAGGACTGTTTCAACCAGCTGATCTTTAGGAGGACTGGAAGGAGAAATAAACGAACACAGAATGACAGGTCCAGATGCACTTTCTATTGGAAGAATGACAAGAACACATGTCAAGGACAGAAATAATAATTACAAAATACAAACAGGTACAGTAAATAAAGACAGTAGCAGAGTAAAAATTGTGGTCAGTTTGTCCTCCAGCAGTCTAAGCCTATAGCAGCATAACCAAGGGACAGCTCAGGAAACCCAAGCCAACACTAACTATAGGATTTATAAAAAAGGAAAGTCTTAAGCCCAGTCTTAAAACTGGACAATGTGTCAGCCTCACAGACAGAAACTGGAAGTTGGTTCCACAAAACCTGATAACTGAAAGATCTGCCTCCCATTCTGCTTTTGAAAACTGTAGGAACCACAAGTAAACCTGCAGTCTGAGAGTGAAGTGCTCTGTTAGAAAAATATGGAACAATAAGATCTGTAACATAAAATGAAGCTAAGTTGTTGAGAGCTCACTGACAGGCACTGATGCTTTAGATGAAGGCTCTTAAAAACAGGTAAAGACAGTGAAATGTCAAACAACCTCTGGTGACCATAAACAAGTAAACTGAACAAGTGTGGTAAAAGTTTCAGAGTTACTCAAAGTACATCTGCCAACAAAATTATACCACAATTTAGAAAACCCTAATTATGTTTCTCATGTTCTGATGTGAACATTAAATGACGATTCTGACTGGATGATTGTATAGATGGCACTGCAGCCCAACGGTTGACCAGATAATAGGCTGCTGCTGCCAGTCAGAACACATACAGTTATTGAGAACTGACAGAAAATGAATATTCAAAGTTTAATTTTATATCAAGTTGTTTTAAAGTTTTATGTTGGTCACTTCTCTCTCACAGGAAGCATATTTTAAACCAAAAAAAAAAAAAAATCAATAATCTGCTGTTTTTAAGATTGCCTGTTCAATATTCAACTGATAACATCTTTCCTCATTTCACTTTGTGACCTTTGTCTTTCCAGGGATTGTGATCAGTTAACAGCAGAACTGCTAATGATCATGTAATAAATATTTATACAGTTTCTCAGATTCTCTACTATTAGAAACTATTCATAGGTCAAATTAGAAGATTAGGAATGTGTTGCTACTTCAAGATCATTTGACATGTATTCATCCTCACACATAAAATCTCCTTTATAAATGCAAAGTAAAATACAAAGCCACATCATTTTTATTGGGAATTATCAGTAATAATTTAAAGAAAAAGAACATAATGTACACAAGTTTTTAATTTTTACACGTCAGTCTAGTCCTTCTGTAACAGTGTTTTGCAATAACAGTAAACTCTTACACATGAATCTCATTTTAGCAGATTCATAGAAGAAGCTCAGGCAGTTCATATCATGCTTGTATGTCAGAGAACATGCACTGAGTCAGTCTGCTCAGGATGAATAACAGCTCATTTAATTCTGGTAAACAGTTTCCTGTCAGTACTTATCAACACTTCCATTTGCAAATATCATAACTTGTCAAAATTGGTTATCTTTGCTACTTTAGAATCTTGCAGTTAAGAAGTTTTTGAGGATTTTGCAAATAACTGCAGCTCCGAAGTTTGTCCTCATTTTTTTAAACAAGTTTAGCTCCCTAGACTTTGAGGGCACATTAGGATCTTTAGGAGTGTTTTGAATCATAGTTCTGCACGAGAAGTCATCTACTTTTCATTTGACACTTTCTGATAGAAGTTATTTTCTGCTATCATACTGAGTTCATTCATCCTTCTACCAGAGAAATGTTTCCCTGTAACACTGACTGTAACAACAGCAGAGAAAGTCTCCTCTCATGTGCTCGTCTTTAAAAATGAAAGAAAATATGCACACATTTTCAACAACATGTAAAGTTTCATCCATCCATCCATCCATCCATCCATGCATACATACATACATACATACATACATACATACATACATACATACATACATACATACATACATACA
>NC_056510.1:36271023-36275845 GCF_014905685.2 Nematolebias whitei
CCATCCATCCATCCATCCATCCATCCATCCATCCATCCACCCACCCAGCCGTCCGTCCGTCCGTCCGTCCGTCCGTCCGTCCGTCCGTCCGTCCGTCCGTCCATCCATCCATCCATCCATCCATCCATCCATCCATCCATCCATCCATTCATCCATCCATCCATCCAGCCATCCATCCATTCAGCCATCTATCTATCCACCCACCCACCTACTCAGTTTCTCTGATACTCCTGCAACATATGGAATGACCACTGGTCTGGGTTCCTCCTTTTCACCTGATGGCTGACTGGAGTCCTGTTTGGGTTTCTCCTCTGTTTTCAGGGAGGCCCAGTTAGGATATCCACATTACTCTAGAGCATCATAGAAGCCTGAGCCCACGTGCACAATTAATGCTCAATGTGCCAGCGATCTCTTCACAGTCTGATTAACTGCTGCACTCGTCTTTCTTTCTTCATCTTCTCAACATATAAACTTGCTGCCTCCTCCTCTACAAGTAGATGACCACAATTTTATATCTGCATTCTTATTTAGTTTTATTTGTGCTGTATGATTCGTAAAACCAAATCAAAGCCCAAGACTGGCCTGGCCTGCACATTAATCATATTATTATGGCCCGGCCTGGTCCGAATCCGGGTCGGGCTGGTTCCAGGTTCAGATTAGAAATGACAGCTCTACAGGGGAGTGACAGGGAAGGATAATGTGTTTTCTTTCCTCTCTGAACTCACAGAATTGTCTCCAAAACCATGTTTGCATTGCAGTGACTGCAGACTATAAATACTAAGAATTTATCTTGTTGTGAGCTTGTTTGAATTCTCAGAGAGGGAAAGTGAGAGAGTGTTTGCTGTAAATCTCTGCCTAACACTGTCAGTTTGTGCTCGAATGCTAGAACTTCCTCCAGCATGTGCAGTGTGCTGAGCTGTGCCCCCTCTCTCCTGAAGAGAAGTGTTCAGCGTGTTCAGGTGTGCTGTCATATCTACCGTACACTGCAGCTTTTCCAGCCACATGGCTGTTAAAGCTCAGGAAAGTTTCACTTCTTCCAGACATGCGGCAAAGCATTTTCAGCACCACCCCTCTGAACAGCCACGGGACTTATTTATGCAGCAGAAGGTCATAATACACGATGTCCACTTCATCGCACATCAGTGATTGTGACGCATATTTTGTTCAACAAAAAAAAAACTTTTTATTTTAATGTTACAAGAACACAAATATCTTCACATTTAGAATTACATTTAAAAAACAAACTCATTAAAATAAAAAATACATTTAAATTAAATACTCATTATTTATTTTCCAAAGTCAATAAAGATTAAACAATATGATATGCATACACTTTAACTTATATTAAATGAAAAGTGTTAAATGTTATTTATTAGCATTAGTCACCTGTAATGCTGTCTCACTTGTGGAGGCTTGTTCCAGGTTTCTAGCTGCAGTGTGGGATCCTCTGCACTCCTGTGCATGAAGGACAGCCTTTTTAAGTCCAAAGTTTTGTCTATCCATTTTGCAATAAGACTAATCATGCTAACAAGGCTAACACGACATCCAAATATCTGTGGTAAAACTCATCCTACAAGTCGTGCTATCAACTATTAGCTTCTCAATGATGACGGAAATGACGGTTTGTAACAATGTCATCACATTGTGCTGCAACGTCATCATGTTGTGCTGCAACGTCATCACATTGTGCTGCAACGTCATCACGCTGTGCTGCAATGTCATCACATTATGCTGCAACGTCATCATGTTGTGCTGCAATGTCATCACATTGTGCTACAACGTCATCACATTGTGCTGCAACGTAATCACATTGTGCTGCAATGTCATCACATTGTGCTGCAATGTCATCACATTATGCTGCAACGTCATCACATTATGCTGCAACGTCATCACGTTGTGCTGCAACGTCATCATGTTGTGCTGCAACGTCATCACGTTGTGCTGCAACGTCATCACGTTGTGCTGCAACGTCATCACGTTGTGCTGCAACGTCATCATGTTGTGCTGCAACGTCATCATGTTGTGCTGCAATGTCATCATGTTGTGCTGCAACGTCATCATGTTGTGCTGCAATGTCATCACATTATGCTGCAACGTCATCATGTTGTGCTGCAACTAGGGATGCACCGATCCACTTTTTAAAATTTTGATCCGATCCCGATACCTAGAACTGAGTATCGGCTGATACCGATCCAGTTCCGATATCATGATCATCATTGATTTTATATGAGGCTGTAATAATCTCCTCTCAAGTACAATTTGTACAAATATATGCATGCATGTCCAAAAAGACAATCAAGATACAATGAGGTAAGTTTTATTAATGTTGGATAAGTTTTAAAGTTAGAATTAAATTCTGCTAACACAAAACATATTGTTTTTATTCCTAGCTTTAAAGTGGATATTAAAGTGATTAATTTAAGTGATTGTTTAAAGTTGTTTTATATTTTATAAGGGGCAGATATAATCATTTTTTCTTCTTTCTGCACTCTTTTTATTCAATGTTTTCTTTTTGATGATTTTTTTTTTATTTTGTTTCATTTAAATGAATGAATAAATGAATTAAATTAAATGTTAAATAGCTTCAAACATCTGCTAAGTTCATGGCATAAACCAACAGACATGTTCCTGTTTTTAGTGTTTTATATCAATTTATAATTTAGCTGTTTATGTTTTTAATATATATAATTTTCAAATCATGTTTTTTATGATTGTTTACTGTTGTACTGATAAATATCTCCTGGAGGGTAAACTATATCTTGGCTGCAAGTATCAAGCTGAGAAATCCTTCATTTTCTACAACTGATAGTGGTTGGTCATTAATTATGATGAAGTTTAGCAACTTCTCTGTAAACATTTGAGCTCTGGGGTTTCAGCGACGTCTTCTTCTTGTTCAATCTGAAGCAGGCAGCCTGATTTGGGGCAGCCGCGCTCAGTCTGCCCCTCCTCAGAGACGAGCAGACTGAGCGGGGCAGATTGGACGCGGCTGGTCGGGGTCGAGTCGCCTCTTTCGGTTTGACCAAAGAGCAGCGCCCCGCTGAAGCCACGGAGCTCAAATGTCCATCGTAAAACTAACTTTAACGTGGTTTAATGTGACGCTATGGCTCTGCAGACATTGCACGTTGCTGTCTTGTGGTGTTTCTAGTGTAAAATACTTCCACACAGCGGACATGTTTAGATGAAAAGTTTGTTAGCTGTTAGCCACAGTGCTGCTAACTCAGTCCTCACGTTGTAGCTGGCTGCAAACTATGAAATGGATTTCCTGAATGTGAGGCAGGTCTTATTACTCTGGGCTCATGAGACACGCCACCGTTCAGGAAATCCATTCCATAGATTGAAGCTAACTTGCATCATGGATCGGAAATATCGGCAGGAGGATCGGAAAAACCGATACTTAAATTATGCTGGTATCTGAGGCCGATACCGATACTGGATCGAATCTGCCCCATCCCTAGCTGCAACGTCATCACATTGTGATGCAATGTCATCACGTTGTGCAACAAAGTCATCACTTTGTGCTACAAGGTCATCACATTGTGCTGCAAAATCATCACGTTGTGCTGCAACGTCATCACGTTGTGCTGCAACTTCATCAAGTTGTGCTACAATGTCATCATGTTGCGCTACAAAGTCATCACGTTGTGCTACAATGTCATAATGTTGTGCTGTAACATCATCACATTGTGCTGCAAAGTTATCACGTTGTGCTGCAACATCATCAAGTTGGGCTGCAACATCATCACGTTGTGCTGCAAAGTTATCACGGTGTGCTGCAACATCATCACGTTGGGCTGCAACGTCATAACGTTGTGCTACAACGTCGTCACGTTGTGCTACAACGTCATCACATTGTGCTGCAACATCATCACATTGTGCTGCAAAATTATCACGTTGTGCTGCAACATCATCACGTTGGGTTACAACGTCATAACGTTGTGCTACAACGTTGTGCTACAACGTTGTCACGTTGTGCTACAACGTCATCACGTTGTGCTACAACGTTGTACGTTGTGCTGCAAAGTTATCACGTTGCGCAGCAAAATCATCACATTGTGCTGCAACGTCATAATCTTGTGCTGCAACGACATCACGTTGTGCTACAAAGTCATCACATTGTGCTGAAACGTCATCACTCTGTGCTACAACGTCATCAGGTTGTGCTGCAACATTATCACCTTGTGCTACAACTAGGGCATTAACAGAGTACTCGAGTAATCTACACATCGATTGCTAGGGCATCTATAGAGGTTAAAAATGTTACGTCGAGTATCCGTAGTGACGTCATATTATGTGACCACCGTATGACCGTAGGGGCAGTGTTGCACTGTTGCAGGTCACAGAGTATGGTGTAACACCGGGTCCAATCCACAGAACCAGAACCAGTTTCGTTTTAAGTTTAATTTTTGACGTGCTGCATGTTTCTTCACGTTTGCAGTTTAATAATAAAAATAATAGTTTAGTTTTTCCTGTGACTTATTTGCAGTATGATAAATGGTAGGAGCATAATATACGCTCCCAATGTTTTGTTGGTCTTTTTTTGTAAATAATTACCTTTTTTGGCGGTTTTATTTATTTATTTATTTTTGTATCTTGAGATCTATGACATCATCAAATATTCGAGTTCTACTCGGGTTTTATTATGTTAATGTCGAGTTTAAAAATTATATAATCGTTCAACCCCTAGCTACAACGTCATCATGTTGTGCTACAACGTCATCACACTGTGCTGCAACATCATCACGTTGTGCTGCAACGTCATCATGTTGTGCTACAACGTCATCACTTTGTGCTACAAGGTCATCACTTTGTGCTACAAGGTCAT
>NC_056510.1:36275945-36278543 GCF_014905685.2 Nematolebias whitei
CACATATATATTTATATAAATATGTAAAGGTGTTTACCCTTCCCACACTCTTGCAATATTCTAAACAATGTTTCCAAACCCCTTAATGTTTTAAAAAAGCACCGAATGTAATGATTTCAACTCTCTGCCTCATCTGCTCTTTGCCACCTGCAAGCGCTCTTGGCCATTCTCACTTCTCCAATCTGCATGGAGAACAGCTGATCAGCTGCAGCAGAAAGTTTATCCTGCAGTGTGGGCTGCACAAAGGTGCTAAATAATTTAAATTGTTATTTTAAATAAAAATTCCTTGCTGATCATGCGGCTCATCCATCAATCAGCCAGTTGTCTGTCGTGTCATCTCTTATTTTGTAAAAAAAAAATGCAATAGAGTGAGTCCGCAATAAACGAACCGCGAAATAGTGAAGGACTACTGTACTTCTGCTAGTGTACATTTTTGTCTCTTTATTTGTACTTTTACTTAAGTACAGTGTTTGAGTACTTTCTCTACCAATGTTGACCCATTCCCCTGATGAGCACCAGGAGTACATAACACTGCAGAAGAGCTCTACATCCTGCTGGAGCATTACATGCCTTGCGTAGCCCCTACGTGGGATTATCTGTGATAGTTAAAGTTACCTTGTGCTTTCTCCGTGTTTCAGCATTGACACCTGTGTTCCATCGGACTCTCGACTTCTCTGAGTAAAACCCTGGATTTCATGTAGACCTCCTCATCTGTATCTACCGCCTTCCAACCTGTGGAAGGGGGTTTCCCTGGGTACTCCAGTTTCCTCCCACAGACCTAAAACATTCATGTTAGGTTGATGATTGGTAACTATAAATTGTCTCTAGGTGTGAGTGAGAGAGTGAATGATTGTTTGTCTCGTTTGTCTCTATTTGTCCCAGTGATGGACTGGAGACATGTCCAGGGAGTCTCCTGCCTCTCACACAGTGATAGCTGGATTTGGGCATCAGTGACCCCTGCAACATGAAAAAGAAGAAGTGGGTAAAAGAAAATGGATGGATGTTCAGTGACATCAGATTTATTGTTTGTCATTCTTTAACTGTAATTTTCTTTTATGAACAAACAAGGCCAGATAAAACGATGTGTCTGTGTTTTAGATAAGGTTTTAATCTGTCTGTGTGTATTGCACATGCTGTGAGGATTCCAGGTTCCTGTGTTCCTGCATATCTCTAATTACTCTTCAAGCTGCAGTTCCTGAGTGACAGGTGCACCACGTTTGGCACAGTCGATGCTGATGACCGAATGAGCCCACACCAGCATTTAAGTAGAGATCTCTCCATTATCTGCTGCTGCAGCATTGGTTCCCATATGGTGATTTCAGCCTACAGCCCCTGCGTGATTTTCTGTGAGAAATTACTTATTGATCATAATCATGAACCTTCTTATGTTTTTCAGTAATCTTTTGAGACACCTTACCTCTAGTGCCTCGTGCCAGTTCCTCTCATGTGCCAGCCTTCTGTCTGTTACAGTCTGGATATTCACTCCTCCATGCAACTCATCCTGAAAATAGTATTTAGACATTACCGATTTCTGCCACCACCTCTGGTTCCACCGGTCACTCGCTCTCTGGATACAACTTACCTCCTGGAATCCCACATCATCCTGCCTGGTCCTGGAATCCTCCAACCCTCCTCTCCAAGCCTGAAAAAAAAAAAAAACTCAGTAAGAGCCAATCCTTCTGGTCTGACAACAAAACTTATTTGTGAATATCAAATACTCACCTTATCCCATCTTTTGCAGCAGATAGTCTTTCCTGTATCTTCCCACAGCATATGTAAATAACACTTATTATTTTATCCTGTTCTTGAGTCTTTCCAGTTCTCAGTACTCAGAACTCTGGTCAAGCAAAAAAAATTTGCTCAGCAGAAATAAAACATGCAAACCCTAAATATCAAGTATCCTAATGCATGCTCAACAATCCAGGTAGAAAAATCTAAAAAAAAAGTTAAATCTGGTCCTCTTGACATTCAACCCCCCCCCCCCCCCCAAAAAAACAAACAAAAACAAACAAAAAAATTGTAGAAAAGTTTAGTCTTTCATCCAAAAGACTTCCTCAGTCTGAGGTGCTGTATTCAGCTCAGTCTTATAAATAGCACCTTCTCAGAGTGGATAAACCAGTTTGCTGCTGACAACCAAAACCAGCTGCTCACATGATCAAGAAGGACCATCAGCCTAACAATGGATCATTAAAACACTGATGACTGTTCACTATTCACAGAGGGCTGAGTGATACTAGCAATCACAGCATTGTAAGAGGGGGACAATTGAACCCGGAGACCTCCACCCCTGTTTAACGATGGGCGGTTTCTTTTCACAAAGATGGCCTCCTTTACTCCTCTCTCAAACCATCGTTCCTCTCTGTCCAGGATGTGCACATCTTCATCCCTGAAAGAGTGACCGCTGGCCTGGAGATGAATGTAGACCGCAGAGTCCTGGCCTGATGATGTTGATCTTCTGTGCTGGGCCATCCTTTTGGCCAGTGGCTGTTTAGTTTCCCCGATGTAAGACTGATCGCAGCCCTCCTGACACTGAACAGCATACACAACATTATGTCATAGCTCTGCTCTCTGTCAGCTCCTCTGTCATGCTGCACACTC
>NC_056510.1:36278643-36283698 GCF_014905685.2 Nematolebias whitei
GTTGACACAGTTGTTCTGTGGAATGCGTGGTCCTGCTGCTCAGAGTGATGTCTGATTTTAATCTTAAACTGACCACCTCTACTGCATCAACAACAGGAATGCACGTAAAGAGTGATGTGCCTTCCTGAAAGCCGAGAAGAAACCCAAGCAGGACTCCAGCCAGCCATCAGGTGAAAAGGAGGAACCCAGACCAGTGGTCATTCCATATGTTGAGGGAGTATCAGAGAAACTGAGACCTTTATTTTCTAAACACAACGTCCCAATGGCTTGTAAACCCCAAAATACTTTACGGCAAAGATCGGTTCATCCCAAAGATCCAGTCCCCCGGCACAAACAGAGTAATATTGTGTATGCTGTTTATGGTATGGTATGGTATAAAGTTTATTCATTTTAAAAAAGTACAAAACAATTCCATAACAATATAAAAAGATACAAAAGATTTAAAATGAAAGGCAGCAGAAAGAAGAAAAAAATCTTTTATATCTGCCCCTTTTTTCAAACAATTATTTCAATCATAATAATTTTCAAGTAACAGAACAAAATGAATAACTCTTTCTAATTTTTCTAATTCTAATACAAAACACACACTAAGCTACTTCATATATACTGTTTTAATAATTCAGCTTTGATCTTTTTCTTAAATGTACACATTGACTTGGTATTTTTCACATCACTCTCTAGACCATTCCACAATCCAACTCCTTGGATTGAGGTAGACCTTCCCTTCAGACTAGTTCTGAGTTCTGTCTAGGGATGGGGCCGATCCGTTCCAGTATCGGTATCGGCCTCCGATACCAGCATTATTTACGTATCGGATTTTTCCGATCCACCTGCCGATATTTCCGATCCATGATGCAAGTTGGCTTCAAACTATGGAATGGATTTCCTGAACAGTGGCGTGTCTCATGAGCTCAGAGTAATAAGACCCGCCTCACATTCAGGAAATCCAGTTCATAGTTTGCAGCCAGCTACAACATGAGGACTGAGTTAGCAGCACTGTGGCTAACAGCTAACCAATTTTTCATCGAAACATGTCCGCTGTGTGGAAGTATTTTACACTTGAAACACCACAAAACAAGACAGCAACGTGCAATGTCTGCAGAGCCATAGCGCCATATTAAACCACGTTAAAGTTAGTTTTATGATGGATATTCAAGCTCCGGGCACCACGGTGGCGCAACTGGTAGAGCTGCTGCCTCTCAGCAAACAGGTCCCTGGTTCAAACCCCGGTCCAGGGGCCTTTCTGGGTAGAGTTTGCATGTTCTCTCCGTGCATGCGTGGGTTTTCTCCGGGTGCTCCGGTTTCCTCCCACAGACCAAAAACATGCATGTTAGGCTGATTGGTAACTGATTGGTAACTCTAAATTGTCCCTAGGTGTGAGTGAGAGAGTGAATGGTTGTTTGTCTCGTTTGTCTCTATGTGGCCCTGTGATGGACTTGCGACCCGTCCAGGGTGTACCCCGCTCCTCGCACAGTGATTGCTGGACATGGGCACCAGCGACCCCCGTGACCCAAAATGGAATAAGCGGGTAAAGATAATGGATGGATGGATGGATGGATGGATGGATTCGAGCTCCGTGGCTTCAGCGGGGCACTACTCTTTGGTCAAACATAAAGAGGTGACTCGACACCGGTCAGCCGCGTCCAATCTGCCCCGCTCAGTCTGCCCGTCTCCGAGGAGGGACAGACTGAGCGCGGCTGCCCCAAATCAGGCCGCCTGCTTCGGATTGAACAAGAGTAGATGTCGCTGAAACCACGGAGCTCAAATGTTTACCGAGAAGTTGCTAAACTTCATCATAATTAATGACCAACCACTATCAGTTGTAGAAAATGAAGGATTTTGCAGCTTGATACTTGCAATCAAGATATAGTTTACTCTCCAGGAGATATTTATCAGTACAGTAGACAATCATAAAAAACATGATTTGAAAATTATATATATTAAAATCATAAACAGCTACATTATAAAGTGATGTAAAATACTAAAAACAGGAACATGTCTGTTGGTTTATGCCATGAACTTAGCAGATGTTTGAAGCCATTTAAGATTTAATTTAATTGAATTCATTTATTCATTCATTTAAATGAAACCATTTTTTTTTAAATCATCAAAAAGAAAACATTGAATGAAAAGAGTGCAGAAAGAAGAAAAAATTATTATATCTGCCCTTTATAAAATATAAAACAACTTTAAACAATCACTTAAATTAATCACTTTAATAAACACTTTAAAGCTAAGAATAAAAAGAAATGTTTTGTGTTAGCAGAATTTAATTCTCACTTAAAAACTTATCCAACATTAATCAAGCTTACCTCAAGTTGCCTTTTTGGACATGCATGCATATATTTGTACAAATTGTACTTGAGAGGAGATTATTACAGCCTCATATAAAATCAATGATGATCATGATATCGGAACTGGATCGGGTTTGGCCGATACTCAGATCTAGGTATCGGGATCGGATCGGAAGTAAAAAAAGTGGATCGGTGCATCCCTAATGCTGTTCAGTGTCAGCAGGGCTGTGATCAGTCTTACATCGGGGAAACTAAACAGCCACTGGCCAAAAGGATGGTCCAGCACAGAAGAGCAACAATATCAGACCAGGACTCTGCGGTCTACACTCATCTCCAGGCCAGAGGTCACTCTTTCAGGGATGAAGACGTTCACATCCTGGATAGAGAGGAACGATGGTTTGAGAGAGAAGTAAAGGAGGCCATCTTTGTGAAAAGAAATCGTCCATCATTAAACAGGGGTGGAGGCCTCCGGGTTCAATTGTCCCCCTCTTACAATGCTGTGATTGCTAGTATCACTCAGCCCTCTGTGAATAGTAAACAGCCATCAGTGTGCTAATGATCCATGGTTAGGATAATGGTCCTTCTTGAGCATGTGAGCAGCTGGTTTTGGTTGTCAGCAGCAAACTGGTTGATCCACTCTGAGATGGTGCTATTTATAAGACTGAACTGAATACAGCACCTCAGACTGAGGAAGTCTTTCGGATGAAAGATAATACGTTTCTACATTTTTTTTGTTTGTTTTTTTGTTTTGCTTTGTTTTGTTTTTTGAATGTCAAGTGGACCAGCTTTAACTTTTTAAGATATATGGATGCAGTTAGAGAGGGCATGGAGGAAGTTGGAGTGAGGACAGAGGATGCAGAGGACAGAGTGAGATGGAGGAGGATGACTCGCTGTGGCGACCCCTGAAGAGGTAACAGTTGAAAGAAGTATCTATCAAAGGAAGACAGCAGATTGTGCTGAAGCTTCACTTCGTCGCAATCTCCCTTTTCTGAACAAGCACAACGGCAATATTGGAAAGACTCCCTTTTAACAGAAAGAAACCTCCAGCAGAACCAGACTCAGGACAATCCTGGTTCGACCAGCTGGGGTTGGAGAGGACAGGAATGAGAAACAGACAAACACAGAATGACAGGTCCAGATGTACTTTCTATTTAAGAAAGACCAAAAAGCAAAACACATGTTAAAGATAGAAATAATTACAAATAAAAACAGGTAGAGCAAATGAAGAAATGTGGTCACTTACAGTTTAATGAATACCTAATACTAAAAGAATATTCTAACATTAGTTCAAAGATACAAAGTATCTAGAAATCAAACAGCAGCTTAGACTAGTTAGCTAAACTGCTTATAGCAAAAGTTGCAATGTTAGCATTCTAAAAAAGATAAGTCAGGTCCTCTGGATGGGTTAAAAAATTGTGAAAACATTTCGTCTTTCATCCGAAAGACTTCTTACATTTTCTACCTGGATTACTGAGCATGCATCAGGAAATGTTAGCATTCATCCATTTTCTTTTCCCCTTTCTTCCTTTCTTGGTATTTGGTGCTGATGTCCAGCAGTTTTTGTATGAGAGGTGGGGCACATCCTGGACATGTTGCAAGTCCATCCCTGAGCCACATAGAAACAAACAAGACACATAACCATTCACTTTCTCACCTAGGGCCAATTTAAAGTTACTGCGTAACCAAACAAACATGTTTTGGTCTGTGGGAGGAAACCTGAGTAGGCCTATCTGCTGAAAATCCATGCATGCACAGAGGGAACATGCAAACTGTGCATGCGGGTCAGGATTTGATCCGTCCACCTTCTCGTTGAGAGGCAGTAGCTCTAATGCACCACTGTGCACTTATGTTAGCATTCACCTTTAGCAGCTCTTATGATTCAGTCCAAAACATCTGAAATGTAAAACAAAACCAATAAATGTTTTACCTGAATTATGAGATCACTACTTTGTTTCTGCTTATTTTGTGGCTTGAATTTAGATTTCGTCAAAAATGTAAGTGTTTATTTTAATGGTAAAGAGGAGATTCAACTATAGCAACTTTATAAGTTGATATAGTCAGCTTTAGGTCTGTCCTAATTCAAATTTATACCAAACCTACATGTGATATATTTTATATAGTTCAGAATGAATGATTAATGTCTTTTGATAAGCATCTACATTAATAATGCATTATTTAACAAATGCAAAGTCAAGTCATTTTGTACAGATTTTATTTGCATTAAATCCTTCAGAGGCTTCCCAATCAGTAAATTGTCAGCAGATCTAAATCCATTAAAATCTGTTATGATTAAATATCTATCATGGATCAGAGAAGCTGGCAGAGTGTACAACTTGTTCCATCAAAGGTCCAACTCCCTGTTAATTCTGTTTTTGATGGATGCGTTTATGTTTAAGAGAAAAAACAAATTACTGTGTGATTTGCAGTAGGGATGAAATAGAGATATTTGAAGGATGATCAGCCAGAAGGCCGTCTGAGAGCATAGCGCACACTCCATCTGGACACAGTCACTGTGAAAAAGAGTGTGAAAAAAGAAGAAAGACACTCATGCGAAGACAGAGAGAGAGAAAAGGTGAGATCTCTGAATTTTAAAAATCTACCTTTTACTATTACACTAATTTTCTTGTTTTGACACACACACGCACGCACACACACACACACGCACGCACACACAAACACACACACACACACACACATATACATATGTATGTATGTATGTATGTATGAATATATATATGTATGTATGTATGTATGTATGTAT
>NC_056510.1:36283798-36285788 GCF_014905685.2 Nematolebias whitei
TATATATATATATATATATATATATATACTGTACATTAAGTTTACATTTGTAAACTAAAACACCAATATTTGGTTTTCTATATATGGAGCACTCACTGGCTTTTAGACAATCTGTTAAAAACTTCTATGTCATGTGTGCTGCAGCATGGCAGCACTGATAAGAGCTCCACTTTGCTATGGGAACTGCACCAGTCAGAGCTGGAAAGCACTACAAAGGGTGATGCAAACAGCAGAGGACATCACTGGTATCAGTCTCCACACCATCCAGACATCTACCACAGCTGGTGTTTGTGTAAAGCACGCAGCATCAAGGACTCTTGCGTCTACTAGGGAAGACGCTTGGCGGCTGTGGATGAGTGGTTAGAGCAGTCGTCCTCCAATGCAAGAGTTGGGGGTTCGATTCCACCAGCAGTCACATGCTGAGGTGTCCCTGGGCAAGCCACTGAACCCCTCATTGCCTCCGATGTGTGTCCCATCGATGTATGAATGTGATACAGCTCTGATTATTCTTTGTACAGATCTAGTAGAGTGCTGTATGAATGGGTAAATGAGGACACAGATTCTAGTGTAAAGAGCTTTGAGTATCTGGACAAGATAGAAAGGTGTTATATAAGTACAGTCCATTTACCATTTACTACCCTCAGGCAGATGAAGCAGGAGTCTGCCATCATGTATGAACAGACTCAAAGACAATTATCCTCAAGCTGTCAGATTACTGAACTCTTGATAATACTGAACAACTAACAATAACGTTGCATTAAGCCACATCTGTGCCAACTAATGTTTAATGCTGTTGCACTATGTGGCTGTGTCATGTGTGTCATATCATATATCATGTATCTCCTCCAAACGCTGCGCCTACATGTCATACATGCCACATCGTCAGTGCAATTACAGCGTGCACTCCCAGGCCATCATTACCTGCAGCGTCCCCTCACTGAGAACTGAACTCAGCTAAAAGACCTTTTCTTTCTCTGCTCCTGTAACCTGGAACACTTTGCAACAGGAAGTGAAGCTGCCATCTTTGACTTCTTGACAAGTTCAGTAGAAAATCAAAGCAGACATGTTCCAGTTTTTAGTTTTTTAGTATTTTACTTTGGCTTCTAAGGCAACTTGATTTGATTTTGTTTTATAACACTACTTTTTTTTGCATTTGATTGTTGTTTATAATTGTATGTACCTAATCAGTGGTTTTGTTTAAAACAGGTTTCTCTATAAAACGAGTCCTCGTGACTCGATGGGACTAACCGGTATAAATAAAGGTTGAATGCATTGAATGTATGTCACTACCTTACCATCATAAATCATCTTAATATTATTACCTGTGCAATAACCTGTCACTCAACATGTGTACTTTATGTGCAATATATATCATTTGCATTTAAGCTTATACCTGTGAAATACTTTTTATACAAAGTCATCCAACTTGCACCATTATATTCTACCATGTTGTTTGCTATTTTTTTCTTTTGGACCTTGTAAATATTATATTTCTTTTTCACTTTTTGATACTTTATTTTGTACCCTTATTGCATGCTTTACTATTTATTGTTTGTTTGTTTTTTAGTTTCTTCATCCTGAACATTTCCTTGCATTGTTGACCTTGTGTTAACCTGCATATAACAAATAAACAGTAAACTAAACTAAAACTGTTAGTTTAAAATCTTACAGTTGCAAGCAGAACTTGCATTATGACTTACGTTTTATTTTTTACCTAAGTAGATTTTTATACAAACAATGTTACTTGTACTTGAGCAAGATTTCAACAAAGTAACTCCTTCCCTGTATAAATAACATTTTTAGTTTGTACATTTAAAAAAAGCAGAGACAACATCTGTAGCAGAGACAACATCTGTATATTTTTTGGATGCAAAAAAAAAATCCTACTTAAGCCATTATATTTTACCCATTTTTACACAACTGTTTTCTTATAACGAAATGAATAAAGGAAACGTGTTAAGTGGTCACTTTATTCAAGTTACATTTCATT
>NC_056510.1:36285888-36290454 GCF_014905685.2 Nematolebias whitei
GTATGAATGTGATCTAAAAGCACTGATTAGTCTCATTAGAATGATGTGTTCAATTAGCTTTGTAGCGATGTAGAGTGCTGTATGAATGGGTAAATGAGGACACAGATTGTAGTGTAAAGTGCTTTGAGTATCTCAATAAGATAGAAAGGTGCTTTGTAAGTACATTTACCATTTACATTTATCTATCAGTTAATAATATACTAATTCCTATTCAGTTTATTTATATAGTGCCAAGTCACAATGGAAGTCATCTCAGGCCACAATACAAAAGCATTCACATACATTCTAAAAGCCAATTAGTAAAAGTTATCTGTCTAAGAAAGATAATCTATGAAATACAGTTACAGTTAAAATTATTTAATTTGAACCAAAGTCATTTTTTAAATTAGAAATATGAGAACTATGTCTTAAAACCTTTGAGTGGGCGACTGTGGCTGAGTGGTTAGAGCAGTCGTCCTCCAATACAAGAGTTGGGGGTTCAAACCCCACAGCAGTCACATGCCGAAGTGTCCCTGGGCAAGTCACTGAACCCCTTGTTGCCTCCGATTGTGTCCCATCGGTGTATGAATGTGAGAAATCACTGATTAGGCTCTTTAGAATGATTTGTTCAATTAGATTTGTAGAGATCTAGTAGAGTTCTGTATGAATGGATAAATGAGGCACAGATTGTTGTGTGAAGCGCTTTGAGTATCTCAATAAGATGGAAAGGCGTTATATAGGAACAGTCCATTTACCATTTAAAACTTGAACACACTCACAGGTCCACATTTCTCAGTTTTTGTCTTAAAAAGCTACAGTAAACACAAAATATATGCATTTTATAAGATGTTACTACCAGAACCATAAATGAAACAGATCATGCAGCCCATTTATAACAACTGGACATCACTCTTACATTAATTCAGTTGCTGATTCCATGTGACTGTCAATAAAAATATTCCTGTCAAAACTTTAATGGCTGGTAATTATATTGGGACATAGTATTCCAGCCTAACATAAAAAACAACATCTTCAAACATCTGTCATAGAGTGAATAATTAGATAACAAAGACATTTGCTTTCTTTGGTGAATATAAACGCAGGAGAGGAGAGCAGGTACAGTAGTGCACATGGTGAGAGCACAGTTCAGATCAGACTTTCTGATATGTATGTATTTACCTGAATTAAAATGAATTTGTTTTTATTGGTGCAAACTATCATATATTTGGGCTTTAAAAATATATATATATATATATATATATTGTATAAAACCTAAAACTGTATAAATTTGATAATTATTATATATCTGGGAATAATGGCTCCCAGAGAGGCACACCTCACAAAACAGAGAAATAAAGCGAGAAAGTCGAGTTAGGAACCGGCTCAAAAAATGTAATTAAACACAGGCTGCTCTGAACAGGGTTGTTTCATCTGGGCTAAGAAAAGTGTAGTTGAACTTTATCCTTGTTAAATTTGAACAAAAATGTGTCTATGAAGGCCTCAAGAAATTGTACCATTGAGGAAGTCCAAAAGACAACTTATAAAACAATTGAGAAATAAACTTGATAACCACACACACATACACACACACACACCCCCCACACATGCACGCACACACATGCACACACAGCAGTTTTGTACTACTTTTATCAGGACATCGTATTAACTTCCATTTATTTTTACAGCCTAAGACTGAACTTTGCCCTAATTTTACCCATATATGCCAACTTTGCATGTCTAACCCTAGCCTGGACTCAGCCTAACCCCAAGTTCCAGTGTATTAGGACTACTGGTTCTGGATTAATGATTATCCCAGAAAATGTCCTAAAAGTTGACAAAAACCAGGCACACACAAATAGAAACTGCAGCAGGAGCAGTCAATAAATTGCTAGGTTACAACAGTGCATACACAAACAACAAAACATCATGATAAGCTCCCGTACAAAGAAAATTGTTTAACTTGTAATAATTGTAGTGGACTAGGCCCATGTCAAAACTGACCAGATGGACAGAAACTGTTATTTTATTGATCTGCATCCAGAAATACAATTTGACCCATCCTGAGACTTTCTTTCTTGAATTAATCAAGTAGAAAAGACAATTCTCTATGATCATTACTATTTTACAAATGTTTTGATAATCAAATTGTGTTAGTTCAAACAACGTTTACAGGTTGAAGAGAACTACTCATTTTTATTTACATAAACAGTAAGTAATGATTTTTATTCCTCATTCTAAGAAGAAATCAGGTTAATATGCATTTCTTGATTTTTCTGTCTTCAATGAGCAAGTTTTGTAAGTGTGTTAAGGTTCAAGTTTCGGTCAACTAAAAGTTTACTGAAAAAGAAATGTCATGTTTAACTTTTACAGAAGATACAGGAGAGTTTGACTCCACAAAGTCTGGTTTTCTCCAATAATCTTTCTGTCTGTTTTAAACAAACTTAATCTCTGTCCTTGACTTTGATAACACCTTACATCACAAACCACACCTCTTTTCTGGTCTATCCACCAATTAGAAAGCTCTCAAATGAACCGGAAGTCGACCCATTTAAATGTGGCAACTTCCCAGTTCAACTCAAGCTGCTGCGCTCTAGAATGAGTTCAACATGGGAGTTTTCAGAGCTTGAAAGTTTTTCCTGGAGAAGAGTTCCAGACTTTAACTCTCTGAAGAGAGTTAAAGAGTTCAGAGTTCTTGGATGCTAATGCAGGCGTCCAGAATGCTTCTATTGGAATCCAGAATGCAGGGACGATTTTGGGAATTATAACTTCTGTTTGGATAACCTCGCACGACTCTCGAAGTATTTTAGCTGTTCTCAACGGAGACGCTGAAAGAGTCAAAGGAAGGATTCTATACCGACGCTGACCTATCGTCAACCAGGTAAAAGTTCTACTTCGACCAAGCGTACCGTGACCAAGCTGAGAACTGAAGGAGCGTGCACGTTTCTGGTCAAACAGATTAATTCCCTCACACATCTCTCTGTAAGATAAATCTCCATTTTCCATCTTAAACTCTCCTTTCTCCTAAAATCATTACAGATATTTTAGAAATATCTGAAGCAAAGTTCTCAATCACCGCCGTGTGATTGATGTCTGCTGTTCTGCTGAGAAGTGAGGACAATCGCCGTATTGTGCCCACTTTCTGTGAAACTAGCCATGTTATTGTTTTCATATTTTGCCAAATTAATGTAAATGTGTGATGTTAAACTTTGATTCTGCAAATAAATGACCGCATTCATTTTGATGGGTCAAAGGTAAATAACGTCTCTCGTTACATTTCTGTTAAACTCAATGCACGACATTTACACAGTCAGAAAAATGAAGAACTCGCGAAATGTATGAATATATCCTGCATATGTCATACTACATAATAATAATAATAATTTATTATTTTATTATAATAATTATTATTATAATTATAATAGCAGCACGATGGCGCAACTGGTAGAGCTGCTGCCTCTCAGCGAGCAGGTCCTTGGTTCAAAGCTCGGTCCAGGGGCCTTTCTGGGTGGAGTTTGCATGTTCTCTCCGTGCATGCGTGGGTTTTCTCCGGGTGCTCCGGTTTCCTCCCACAGACCAAAAACATGCATGTTAGGCTGATTGGAAACTCTAAATTGTCCCTAGGTGTGAGTGAGAGAGTGAATGGTTGTTTGTCTCGTGTGTCTCTATGTGGCCCTGTGATGGACTTGCGACCCGTCCAGGGTGTACCCCGACCCTCGCACAGTGATTGCTGGACATGGGCACCAGCGACCCCCATGACCCAAAATGGAATAAGCGGGTAAAGATAATGAATGGATGGATTATAATTATAATATTAAATAATAATAACAAATAATAATAAATGTTGTTATTGATGATGATGATGATGATGATGATGATGACGTTGATGATGACGATGATGATGATGATAGTAATCCATCCATTAGCTTTACCTGCTTCTTCCTTTTCAGGTCACAGGGGTCACTGGTGTCCATGTCCAGCAGTAACAGACATTTTATATATGCCCAAAATGTATTATCCTGGTTGGAAAAGCCATTAGGTTGATCTGCACAGTGTGCTATACAAATATAGTTTTATTTGGCTTGACTTTGGATCAGTGGTTCCCAACCTTTTTTCTCTGAGCCTCTTCCTGCACTAATAGAAAAGCCATGCCTCCTCCCCCATGCACACAATTGTGAACATGGATCTGTTTGAATGTGGACAAGATTATTATTATTATATTTTATTGTTTGTAGGAAATATGAGATAAATCAGAATGGTAAATGGACTGTACTTATATAGCGCCTTTCTATCTGATCAAGACACTCAAAGCTCTTTACACTACAATTCATTCAACCTTTATTTAGACAGGTAATCCCATTGAGCCTCGAGTACTCATTTACATGATGCAGGAAGAGGGCCACCTGCATCATGAAGGACCCCACCCACCCAGCACACACACTTTTTGCCCCACTCCCCTCAGGAAGGAGGTTAAGGAGCATTAAGTGTAGAACCACTAGACTGAGGAACAGCTTCTACCCTGAGGCTGTTAGACTCATGAATATCTAACTAGAATAATCACTGTGAAAAACCATATCATGTTGCTGCTGA
>NC_056510.1:36290554-36295788 GCF_014905685.2 Nematolebias whitei
AAAAAAAAAAAAAAAAAAAAAAAAAAAATTTTTTTTTTTTTCCCCCCCCCCCCCCCCCCCCCCCCCCCATTCAATTTGAATATCATGTTTCAGTTCTGTTGAGCTGAGGTCCAACAGCTTCTCTTACATAACTTGTCAGCTCCTGTTGCTCTGTGATATGTTTTTTCCTTTGTGACATTCATCTGCTGTTATTATTAAAAAAAATTGTGTTTTTCTTCTGGAGCCTGCCTTTGTGTCTGGACTTTAACATGCTGGTAATAAAATGCTTAAAAAATAAATTTAAAAAGGAAACTCCCACAGATGAGTGCACGTATGGATGAATAAATACTAATATTACAGAAAGAAGGTGTGGTAAGAAAAAAAAACTGTTCCTAAAAGTTGTGAAATCATAACCTATTCACATTAAAGTAGATGATATCATTGAAAAACACAAGGAGGCTCGTGTAAGTAATTTCTCGCATAAATCTGTAGGTTGAAATCCCCTCATGTTTCTGACTGGACTGGACTCTGGACTTTCCAAAAATCTAGGGACTCCCCTGTTTGCCTAAATTTCAAACAAAAAGGGAAGAACTTCCTTCCTTCCACTTAGCGGCAGAATATTCAGGTGAAAATGCACTGCCTCTCAGCTCATCAAGTAAATGTCACTAAGTGCGCATTTATATCTCACTGTGGAAATAAGCAATCAAGCTGTCTAAAAACACCGTTACAGCTATATAGAGGAAAATGGAATTTACATGACATTTCAAAACAGCTTGTAGGCTACTCACTCATTTACTTTTTGCTTGTCTCACAGAGTCTTTTTCTCGGAGCTGTAAATTTACACATTAGACACTTAAAGTGTGAATCATATTCATTTTGCATCATTCAAGAGAAGAAGTACAACACACAAGTTACTTTCTGCATGTGTTGGTGTAGATTCAGATTCATCTGATCCCAGTAAACCCTACTGCTTCAACTATTAGTTGAAAATGTTTTGCCTTCCATCTAAACAGTGTTCATTTTTTCATTAAGATTGTATTTTTTGTTATACTTGTTTGACCAAAATGTGTCTTAGTTTTAAGCATCAGTAATAATTTCAAATTTAGTCAACAATATATAATATAGCCTATTAAATTTACTGGAAATTTATTACGGTTGTTTACTGCTGGGTGCCGTTTGAGTAAAACCAATGACGTGCTGTTGTTCGGCGTATTGTTTTTATTTTTTTATACTATTAGTGCTTAGTGTATATTTAGTTGATGTTTTTCTTAGTTCTTATCAGATCTTATTGCTGTTTTTCTATTTTTCTTTTACATTTTATTGTGGGATGTAACTGGAACTGTGTACATAATCTCATTCAACCACATGTACCACATGTGGTGTGTATGGCAATAAAACTCTCTGACTCTGTAAAGTTACACAGTCAAAAATTAACAGCAATATTTTGGTTTATTTAGCTTTTATTAAGAAAAAAATAAGTTGTTTTTTTACGTCATATTTTCACCATGTTATTCATACATTTATAAATGTCATAGTTCCAAACTAAATATTAAATTTTGAAGATAAATATTTAATTTACAAACTAAATTCTTATTGCAAGTTAAATATTTAGGTGAGATTTAAATATTTATTTAGCAAATAAAATATTTATTTTAGAAATTAAATGTTTAGTTAGGAAATTAAATATTTAGCTTTGACAATAAATATTTAGCTTGGAAATAAAATGTTTAATTTACACCTAAATATTTAGTTTACCAACTAAATATTTAACATGCAAGTTAAGTATTTAGTTTGTAAATTAAATATTTAGTTTGGAACTGTGACATTTATAAATGTATTAATAACATGTTGAAAATATGAAATATAAAAAATGCCCTATTTTTTCTTATTAAAGGCTAAATAAACCAAAATATTGCTGTTAATTTTTGACTGTATAACTTTACAAACGGCACCCTATAGTTTACTTCCAAGTTTCCCAATAATTATTTTAATTTCCAATAATTATTTTAATCGATATTTACATCTAGATAAAAGCTTAATATGTAGGTCTAAAAAAGTTAAATCTGGTCCTCTGGACATCAAAAAAAAAATTGAAATAAAAAAAAAAATTGTAGAAAAGTTTCGTCTTTCATCCGAAAGACTTTCTCAGTCTGAGGTGCTGTATTCAGCTCAGTCTTATAAATATCTGGCGTCTGTACTCATCCCTTTAGTTGGCAGCTCAGAACACCACATACAGAACACCATGGACTTTGTGGATAAGGTGAGGGATGTCATCATGGAGACTGATGAAACAATGGTCTCTTTTGATGTCACATCACTCTTTACGTGCATTCCTGTTGATGATGCAATAGAGGTGGTCAGTTTAAGATTAAAATCAGACACCAGTCTGAGCAGCAGGACCACGCTTTCCACAGAACAACTGTGTCAACTCTTGAAACTGTGCCTGCAGTCAACCTACTTCACATATGGGGAGCAATATTATAGGCAGAAACATGGGTGTGCTATGGGGTCTCCAGTTTCTCCTATTGTTGCCAACCTGTACATGGAGGAGGTAGAAAAGAGAGCCTTGACGTCCTTTTCAGGGACACCACCAAGTCACTGGTTCAGGTATGTTGACGACACCTGGGTTAAAATTAAATCTCAGGAAGTCCAACATTTTACTGATCAAGTTCACACGAGAAGATGTAAAAAATGGCAGGTTGGCTTTCTTGGACTGTGAGGTCTCAGTCTCTGACAGAGGACATTTGCAAACCGAGGTGTACCGCAACCCCACTCACACAGACCAGTATTTGCAGTTTGACTTCCATCACCCTTTGGAGTACAAGTTAGGAGTCATCGGGACTCTGTATCACAGAGCAGACAGCGTCCCTACTAGCTCAGGAGCCAGGCAGAAGGAGAAATCCTACATAAGACAGGCTCTAGAGCAATGTGGATAGCTTAACTGGGCCTTCCTGAAAGCTGAGAAGAAACCCAAACAGGACTCCAGTCAGCCATCAGGTGAAAAGGAGGAACCCAGACCCAGACCAGTGGTCCCTCCATATGTTGAGGGAGTATCAGAGAAACTGAGACGTTTATTTTCTAAACACAACGTCCCAGTGGCTTTTAAACCCCAAAATACATTACGGCAAAGACTGGTTCATCCCAAAGATCCAGTCCCCCGGCACAAACAGAGTAATGTGTCATGAACCAGAGGCCGGATCGCAAACAACAACAACAACCACTGAGAGGGTTAAAAGATTTATTGAGAAATAAAGTAAAACTCTGGAGTAGGTCCGGTTCTGGACTGGTTCCGATCTTCTGATTGGTAGTTCGAGATTGGGTAGTGTTGTAGTGGCGGGCTGCCAGTAGAAATAGAACTGATGTTAAGGTCCACTGGAACGGAGTCCAACAGGCTTGCAACTAAAAGATAAAGGTTAGTAGATGCAGGGGGGAAGAGACTAATTGGGGAAATGAATCTGTGGGAATCAGATTCAGGAGTAAGGATGAGTTCGTGATACAGAATGAGCTTGACCTTTAATCCGTGATCCAAAAAACAGTCAGAAGGGAAAAGCATAGTTCATACCGTGAAGTCAGTTGTTCAGCAGAAGTATCCAGTTCGTGATCCAAAAAGAGAGTCAAAAAACAAGAGCATGAGTCGGTACCTGATCAGATGAGCAAAAGCAGACGAGGGCTGAGGCAAAAACGTGGTCGTGGTCAAGGCAAGGGTCATGAACGTGATGAGACAATCAATGGAATGCTGGAAAGTCTACTGCTGATGAGATAGGATAGAGAATCTGGCCCAGACTGAGAGGAATGAGTGAGCTTAAGTACTGACTGGACCAGGTGGTGGAGCTGTGGGATAATGAGCGGTGACAGGTGACATGAGTTGAGTGATTACTGAGTGTGCAGCATGACAGAGGAGCTGACAGAGAGCAGAGCTATGACAGAACCCCCCCCTCAAGGTCCGGCTCCTGAAGGACCACCAGGCTGGAGAGGGTTCAGTCGATGAAAGTCTCTAATGAGGGTTTTGTCCAGAATATTGCGTGAGGGCACCCAGGAACGTTCCTCCAGGCCGTACCCCTGCCAGTCTACCAGATACTGGAGTCCTCTCCCCCACCTTCTGGATCGAAGAAGGCGTCGGACCGTGTAGGCTGGGCTCCCCTGAATGAGTCGGGCGGGTGGTGGGAGGTCGGTGGTGGGTCGAAAACGTGGCAGGACAAATGGCTTGAGTCTTGAGACATGAAACGTTGGATGAATGCGCATGGACCTGGGTAACTGTAAGCGAACAGAGACAGGATTGATTATTTTGGTAATCAGAAAAGGACCAATGAAACGTGGTGCTAGTTTCTTAGATTCCACACGGAGAGGAAGGTCCTTGGTGGAGAGCCACGCTTTCTGGCCCACCTTGTACAATGGTTGAGGCGTTCTCCTGCGGTTAGCCCCCCGAACGTACCTTTTGGTGGCCAAAATTAGGGCTCTCCTGGCTTTTCTCCAGACTCGTTGGCAACGTAAAATTGCGAGTCGTGCAGAGGGAACCCGAGCTTCTCTCCCCTGGACTGAAAAAACAGGGGGTTGGAATCCATAGACAACATGAAAGGGTGAAATACCTGATGTAGAGGATGGAAGAGAGTTGATTGCTTGTTCAATCCAAGGGAGGTTGGACGTCCATTTCCTCGGGTCCCCCTCGCAGAGGAGCCGAAGCTTGGTCTCCACCTCCTGGTTGGTACGCTCAGATTGTCCATCCGTTTGGGGATGAAAACCTGACGAGAGGCTGACCGAGATCCCTAGCAGGTTGCAAAACTCCCTCCAGAACTTGGAAATGAATTGGGGACCTCGGTCAGACACAATGTTCTGGGGGAGCCCGTGGAGCCTGAAAACCTCCTTGGCCATGATAACGCTGAGCTCCTTGGAAGAAGGTAACTTGGGGAGAGGAACCAGGTGGACCATTTTAGAAAAACGGTCCACAATGGTCAATAACACTGAATTACCTTCAGAAGGGGGTAATCCAGTCACAAAGTCCATAGCAATATGTGACCATGGGCGTGAAGGAATTGGCAGGGGTCGTAGCAGTCCGGCAGGTGGGCGATTGGAAGACTTGGCACGATTGCATTCGGGACATGACTTGACAAAGTGCTTGGTGTCCTCCGTAAGCGTAGCCCACCAGAATCGGGCGCGAATGAGTTGGAGGGTCTTGGTGATTCCTGGGTGACAGAACAACTTTGATGAATGGCATAATTCAAGAACCTCTTTTACCTTTTGATTGGGGACAAACAGGC
>NC_056510.1:36295888-36303564 GCF_014905685.2 Nematolebias whitei
GATGGATGGATGGATGGATTGATGGATGGATTGATGGATGGATGGATTGATAGATGGATGGATGGATTGACAGTTTGTCAGACATTTAGCTATCGTCAGTGTCTGAGGACACGTTGGAAACCCCTGATAGAACAACATTCATTTGGGGAAAATGTCCTGTTCCAATTTAAAAATGTGTCCCCAAAACCAACCTGAGTATTCAAGATCAGCCAATATTGAATCTCAGTCTGATACTTCTGTTATTAAATATTTCAACAGCACATATTATACACCATAAACTGATCCAAATCAACAGCAGCTACACCTCTGCAGATCAACAATGCAGTAGAGAATCTGTGTTCACATTATCATTCAATTTGTTTTTTATTAGTAACACACAGGAAATATGCCAAGTGATGTTGTACATTTTTATTTCAAGTAGTGTTCTGTCAGTTATCTTGTGTTGGGAGGGTTGGATGTAATGTCACTTCAACAGCTCTAAACCTATTGTCTCCTCCCAAACATCGCTTTATAATGTAGCTGTTTTTAAAAAATTTTTTTTTTCATATTTCTTCCATTTACTTTTCATTTTATATGCTTTTTTATGATTGTCTACTGTTGTCATCTGTGTTCTTTGTTTAAAACAGGTCTGTCTTGTAAATGAGTCCTCGAGGCTCAATGAGAGTACACTGTATAAATAAAGGTTGAATTGAATTGAAAAAACAATAAGTTGCTTATCCAGATGTATAATCCAGTCACTCGTTTTCTAATCCTTGTTGTCTCACTGCCGTCTTGTGGAAACTTGTCCACTTTTATGTATCGTTTCCTCTAAAGCATATTGTTAGCCACGCTTACTTGTACTCAATCAAGGGTTTGGATTTTAAGTGTTTAATTCAATTGGTGCTGTTAAATGTAGCCATATCACTATTGTGACAAGAATTGCCTAAACAGAAGATGTTGCAGGTAATTTCTGAACCGATTTCATTTCCTATTTTAAAATGGTTCATACTGCAGACATGGTAGTGCAGTTTGTCATGGGACTCTGAGCCAATTGTAAGTATTTTATTGGGTTCCCAATGAAGATATTTTTCATTGATCATACCAGACATCTCTAACAACAATAAAAACATTCTGAAAATAAAAATAAATTAACAGTTTAACTTCTTACTCTGAATATGACAACCCCATGTAAACAGCAGCTGCACCACTTCTGACCTCATTCACAACGTAGACAACAAAGATAATAATAATAATAATGTTATTACAATATCATTAAGATTATTAGACATGTACAGATGTTAATTGCATGGTTACATTTATTATTAGAGTGTTTGGAAGATTTTAGTTGCTGACAACAGAGATATGTATCAGTAGCTAAATGATGTCAACACACCATCAATAATCTGAGCAGCAAAAAATAGACAAAAAATGCGACTTTATCATAATACAATATGATTTTAAATGAGTTTGAGTCAACAAATAAATCAATGTAATACAACATGACAAAGCAAAGGAATGAATGCATGTCAGTTATTGAGACCAATTTTTTACTACATATTAAAAAAAAAAAATCCACAAATGCAGATCTCATAAACACTTTTCTCAAAGCTCACCCAAAATTAACATACATTACACAAAATTACCTAATGCAAAATAATAAATACAAACTACTGGCTGCAGATGTGCTTAACACTTTTAGTATTTTTAAATCTTGAAATATTCGTTTATTCACATGATCACAGTGAAGCACACTGTCAGTGTTTGTTGATGTTTTTATCGGTGCTGCTGCAGTTCTCCAAGTAAACAGTAGGAGGTGCTAATCAAACAATACAGTTCTATTTCGTATAGGCTTCGCCCTTTAAGGCTGTTGTTGATGGGTTTATCCCGATATGCGAAGCATTGCACTGAAAAATTTAGTCCACGCCCACCTGCTGTGTGGGCCCCACCTGGTCCGTATAAATTAAGTTAAGAGCGGGTAATCGGCTCCCATTTTTTCTTCAGCGTGCTAATAGCACTGTCAGAAGAACGAAGAAGGAAAGTTGTGTAGATGAAGCTGACGAGCAGTCTTGTTTCAAGGTAAACGCCGAGGAGTATTTCTCAGTGACAGGTCGCTACACGCTGGACAACGCCATCTTGTAATTTTCCTCTTATCGCCGACCCTTGGAGCGAATCGGATGGTTCCTCCGGGACAGGCCACATCAGCTGCAGCCCCCCGCTGCTCATTCCCTCCTGGAGAGCGTAGTGTAGGTGGGGGGGGGGGGGGGGCTGAGCGAATGCTCACCTCATCCCACCTCGTTTCGCATTGGCGATCACACTGCTCCCGGCCGACGGCACCCTCTGGGGTTGCCCGGCATAACCCAGGAGCCGCTGGCATGAAGGGACCCTTTTTTTACGTCCTGCGCCTTTCCCGCCAGTTCGGATGATCCGGCGGGAAGGTTTTTTTCTAGGCTCCATTCCGGCTCACCGTCCTGATCCATCTGGCCTCGGTTTCCCAACAGGACGCCCTATGGGCGAGGCCACAGCCGGCTTTCCTGGTAGATTGGGGGGCCGGTCTCCACAGTCCGCACCCATCTCTAGAGCAGGGGTTCACCGAGAAGAAATTTCCTCAGTGCCCCCTGGAGCCGAGCCTGACAAAGGCTTCATCGGAACAAGATGTCCAGGTGGACCAGCGTCCCGTGCCTCCGGTTAGCGTAACCCAGACGGTGACAACGCTCTCCAACTGAGCTCACCAGCATGCCTTCCAGATGGCCGCAGCGAACAACACGTTACACTGTTGGCGTACACGTTCAGAGGCGGGAAGAGACGGTGGTCCCTCTGACCTTCGGTTCGCTCCGCTCTCATCGCGGCTGTTTGCTAACGGCGCTGTCAGCCCCTGCAGTACGCTCCTTTTGCTGGGCAGCTGACGTCATCCCCAACCGGTGCGCCTCTTTTGCTGTCTGCCGGCCCGCATCGCAGCCGGAGAACGAGGTCCCAGAGGTTCTCCTCGCTCGTCACTCCGCCTTCCTCTCAGGGGAGCTGCAAAAGCTTTTTGTTGGAGGGCCTTCATTAGCGAGAGATCATTTCAAGATGCTCCACGGTTGCACAACGCCTCCCCAGCTCTGCTACGCCAGTCCCTCCCGTCAGACGTCCCCGGCATCCGGAAGTTCAACTTTTCTCGGACTCTGCCAACAGGGGGCCTTCTAGGACAACAAACCACGGAGCTCAGGGGGAAGATAACCAGGTATCGGTTTGCTGGATGTGTGTAAGATGACACGATGTAGAAAGTGTCTTTTAGCCAGGCTGTCAGCACGGATGATCTGACAGCAGCCCCATCACACACACTCATCACGAATGAGCCTTTTAAGGTTGTTTCATTCACTGCCGGCGGTGCCAACATGCGCTCTCGCGGCACGAGCAGCCTTCACCTATAAGGTGCTGCGTTATGAAAGCGTGCACGCAGCTCTCAGCGCCCGCCGTTCACGTCAACGTAAACGTGAGACCGCGGTACGAGCCCAGTAACGTATCTCACTCTCGGCAGGAGCGACATGCGTTTTCACCGCAGTGGTGTCAAATGCGCGCTTCCGCGGCATCAACAGTTTCACAAGCCTCACAGCGAAGAAGAAGATTTTCTGAATTAATACTGCTGCTCTTGGAATCACTCAAAATCTCACGTGATTCGCAGCCAAGAATGAACATGTTCTGCAGAACGAGCCCAGTGCTAACCTTGCCCCACCGATGCCGCACGCTGCTTCCTGACCGCACCAGCATCAAACGCGCGCTCCCGCGGCAATCCTCGCTTAAGACATTGCATGAATGAGGGCGCGCACACACGACTCTTCAGGGCATGTTGGCTCACGAAATTTTCGAGACAGAACAGTTTTAATCATCCGCTGATGAAACATTTTGTAAAAGGTGTACAGAGAAGGTGTAGAGGCCACTTCATGTCCACTGGACGACATGCTGTCCTTTTCTGCAGCAGTCGATGGACAGAAATCTGGCGTTCAGCACGATTATCGTATACTGCAGCCATGTTTTCTTCTTGTCGCAAAATTGTCGGAGACAGAACAACCTTTAATCATCCTCTGACGGAGCATTTTGACTTAGATTGAAATAGCAGCTGTGGGCCTGTTTGTGACATGAGAAAATGCTCAGTGTCAATTATGGTTTTCTCTGAGCCCGCGAGACGAACCACCGCTAGGGGTGGATGCGTTTGCCCACAGCCCATGGCCCAAAATGCTTCTGTACGTGCTTTCTTCCACCTCCTCTGATTTTATGGTTCCTGAACCAAGTTCAGGAGGAGGGATTGACAGCTCTCCTGGTGGCCCCCGAACGCGTGAATGCACCATGGTTCCCAGTCCTACAACGCCTGCTGTCAGGGCACCTGTGGAAACTGCCGTGGAGGGAGGTCGCTGGAGGGAGGTCGCTCTCCTCCAAGCAGGAGGAGCGATCAGGAGTTACCCAGAAATAGGCCAGCACCTGTGGTCTGGCCACTGAACGGATCCGCTTAGAGAGGATGGGTCTCCCACAGGATGTAGTGCGCACAATTCAGGTTTCACGTGCTGCATCTACCACAGTGCTGTACACATCAAAGCAGACAGCTTTTCAGCGCTGGTGTACAGAGAAGGGTGTAGAGGCCACCTCATGTCCACTAGGTGGCATGCTGTCCTTTCTACAACAGCTGATGGACAGGAACTTGGCGTTCAGCACGATTAAAACGTACACTGCAGTCATCTCTTCCTGCCACAAAGGGTTCGGAGACAGAACAGTTTTTAATCATCCGCTGATGAAGCGTTTTCTAAAAGGTGTACAGAGACGCAGGCCTGTTTCACGCCCACTTGTTCCACAGTAGGATTTAACGCTGGTCCTGCAGGCTCTGATCAAAGCTCCATTTGAGCCTCATGATCAGGTTCCACTTAAATTCTTGTCTCTTTAAACAGCCCTGCTGCTGGCTTTAACATCCGCTAAGAGAGTGAGTGGTTTATCTGCCCTCTCTGTCGCTCCGTCATGTCTCAGATTTCAGGCTGACGGCAGCTCAGCTGATTTAAGACCAAACCCAGCTTTTATGCCTAAAAACATCACAAGCTCTTTTAAATCAAGAGCGATATCGTTGGAGGGGTTTCCCCCCCACAGATCAGAAGAAGTAGCGTCTTTCCATCTTCTCTGTCCGGTGCGGGCGTTGACGTGTTACATAGCGCGCACAGCTGCAATGCGTCAAACTCAACATTTGTTTGTGCATTATAGAGATGCATCTGCAGGTCACCCGTTATCCACCCAGCGCTTGTCACATTGGCTGTATGAGGCCATTTCTGAAGCCTACAGAGCATCAGATTTAGAGCCTCCTGTCAACCTCAGAGCATACTCGACCAGGGGTATTGCATCTTCGACTGCCTTGCATAATGGTATGACAATGCAGGACATTTGCACTGTGGCCGCGTGGTCAACACCCTGCTCATTCATTCGCTTTTATCTACGTGATGTGACGGCTCGTCCCATGACACATTCTGTCCTTAGTGTTTACAGAATGAATATTGTTGTTTCATGGAACTCCGTTTTACTCACATCTGTCTGCATGCATTACTGTGTGAGATGTTGTTATCAATCACAAGTTGTGATTTTTATTTTGGTTCTATTGTCACTAATCAGTTCATGACTATTGTTACCAATCAGTTCATTTGATTAATAATCAGCTCTCCTGTTATTATTAATCTGTTCATACGGTTCAGTAGTAAACTGGTTGGTTCATGGCTCTTTTCAGCTTTTTTCCCTCCCCGTTGAAGTTTTCCGGGGTGTTCATGCATTCAGAACGCATAGTTACATAACATGCGTCTGTGCATGGCACACATAATTACGCAATGCGTAATTACGCAAATGGGGAACTGAGTGACAAGACATTTTTTGGGCAAGCTTCTGCTTCATACGGTGTTCGAATGGACCCAGTGAGGCGAGGACAACATCCGCTTCGCCCTTAACCCATCAGCGACAGCCTTAAAGGGCAAAGCCTATACGAAATAGAACGTTGGTTACGTACTGTAACCCCAGATTCTATGAGTATAGGCGTAGCCCTTTAAGCGTTGGGCCTCACTGGCTCCTAAATGGCTGAAGAAAAAGCTATTTGGGAGCCGATTACCCGCTCTTAACATAATTTATGTGGACCGGGTGGGGCCCACGCCCACACAGCAGGTGGGCGTGGTCTAAATTTTTCAGTGCAATGCTTCGCATATCGGGATGAACCCATCAGCGACAGCCTTAAAGGGCTATGCCTATACTCATAGAATCTGGGGTTACAGTACGTAACCAACGTTACTACAAATTTTAAAGTGTTTGAAGCATATTATTTATATACAACTGTGACTAATTTTTTTTATATTTCTGCTTTAGAAAAAAACAAGTAGATGTCTGTAAACTTGTTTGCTGACAAAAGACGTGAAAAATGGCTGCATCTAAATGTAATCTCAAAATTGCATCAGTACACGACTGTTCTGTTGATCCACTCACATTGTGCACATTTAGAAATTGGTTTGTGTTGCACAATCTGTACATTCCTGTTTGCTGAACAGCCTGACAACGTGTCATCATTCAGAGCAGGCTCTGTTTAATACTCAAAACAATCACAGCAGAAAAATCGCCATAAGCCAAGAAGAAGGCAAGCTCGCTGTATTTGTGTCTTAACCTGCTGTTGAAAATAAAATAAAATAAAATAAATCATGTATTTGTTTTCATCAGTCTGTATAATAAAATGAAATTGTGTAGCATTCTATTTAAAACAATAACTCTTCAAAGGGCGAAGCTGTTGCTGGAATTTTAGGCCGTTGTTTCATTGGAACCATTCTAAATGTCTTTATAAGTTTTCTAGTTTTATTTTGAAATTTTAAAGGTTGTATGTCACTTCCAGTATTGGTTCCATTTATTTACCTACTAAAATAACTTATTTATAGCAATTTGACGACATTGTCAAGAAACTATTTTAAACAGTAAAAATGATCAACATTTTGTTGTTTTACTGCTGTTTGCTTAAAGAATCTGAAAGAATAGCTAATAATAGCAAAGAGAATGCTTTAATGCTTCTGCTATCTTTAATGCAACTTTCAGCCATGGCTTAATATAGTTTAACTCAATAGCTACGCATTGTGTCACAATAAAAGTATTTTTGTGTTACGTAATCTGACAGGTTGCATAAGTCATGGAAAACTCAAGCATCACCCGCATGTGTGGCAACTTAAAACACTGCGTAAGTTTCTCTGTGGTAGTGGAGGCACTATTATCTCTGTGTGACATTAAACTCGGTCATTATCACAGGGTAAAGAGCGGGTGGCACACAACCACACACACACAAATGCACACACACAGCATACATACACACACATATTCATGTCACTATGGGGCAGTGGAGAGCCACGAAGATCAAGCAGAGGGGCTCAGCATAAGGAGTAGAGTCATGCCTCTCCAGCGTGATTGTGACATCACTCCTCAGAACACGCACACACACAAACACACACTTGAAGTGAGATAGGGTTGCCAAGTTTCTATCTGCTGTCCTTGGTTGTGTTTCCTTTGAGCTGAGTCTGGGTGTGTGTATGTGGGTGTGACACATCTTTGTGAATGAGATGACGTTGCTGTTCCGTCTGTTCTTGTCCATTACAGGTGAAGCATTTCAGCTTGGCAATGCAAGTCTGTGTGTGTGTGTGTGTGTGTGTGTGTGTGTGTGTGTGTGTGTGTGT
>NC_056510.1:36303664-36306032 GCF_014905685.2 Nematolebias whitei
TATATATATATATATATATGTATATATATATGTATATGTATATATATGTATATGTATGTATGTATGTATGTATATATATGTATGTATATGTACCATCCTGTGCTCCAGCATCAACGTGTGGCATGGAGGCTGCACAGCTGCAGAAAGAAAAGCTCTGCAGAGAGTGGTGAAGGCTGCACAGAAGTTCGTTTGAGTCAGTCTCCCCACTAGCACAGACATCTGCACCTACAGATGCAGGAAGAGGACCACCGGCATCATGAAGGACCCCACTCACCCAGCACACACACTTTTTGCCCCTATTCCCTCAGGATGGAAGTTAAGGACCATTAAGTGTAGAACCACTAGACTGAGCAACAGCTTCTACCCTGAGCCTGTTAGACTCATGAATCTCTAACCAGGATAATCTGTGAAAAATAACATCATGTTGCTGATTTGTTTCATGTTGCTGTGTTCATTCTTACTCATCTGCTCACACAGACCCTTGTTAGTGCTGTTGTTGGGTGTATTGCTTTTGCACTACTAGTGCATTTCATATTTTTGGTTAAAGTTTTTCTTAGTTCATATGTTAGCTCTTATTACTGTTTTTCTTTTACATTTTATTCTTGGATGTAACTGGGTCCCTGTGTACACAATTTTGTTCCAGCACATATACCCTAATTTTTTTTCCTTTTAACTTCATCATATTTAGGCAAATCAAATCATGGCCACCTTAAAAACTGTAAAGACTCTCCACATTTTTTTGTTTATTTTCATCTTTTTTAATTTACTACTGACAGTTTGAATGGTGAAAAGTTCTGATTAGAAAAGGCTTTGTAGATATTCATAATTAGTTTTGCCCAATATATCAGAAATGTTTTGAAATCATTATAATGCACTGCACAATACCTATATTGTAAAGGATTCTAATAAAATGCACAGAAACTACATGTTAAAATTATATATTTGGCAAATAGTGCCCACAGGCAACGTAAGTGCTGTGTTATCATCATGATGATCACCCATGTGGATTTTATTGCAACTCATATTTTGAGCTGTAAAATAGAAAGTCAATATGCAAGACCAGTAAAGAAAAATGATTAAATCACGGTGTACTGATTGCTTTTATGTAAATGGACTGTACTTATATTGCACCTTTCTATCTAATCAAGATACTCAAAGTGCTTTACACTACAATCTGTGTCCTCATTTACCCATTCATACAGCACTCTACTAGATCTCTACAAAGCTAATTGAACAAATCATTCTAAAGAGACTAATCAGAGCTTTATCACATTCATACACCGATGGGACACACATCGGAGGTGATGAGGGGTTCAGTGTCTTGCCCATGGACACTTTGGCATGTGACTGCTGGTGGATTCGAACCCCCAACTCTTGCATTGGAGGACGACTGCTCTAACCACTCAGCCACGGCCGCCCCACACTGTATGTTGGAGTAATTTAAGAACAAATACCATCAATTCATCTTCTGTTTAGTTGTAAAAACATATGTTTTCAATTGAGATGATTCATAGGTATTTTACAATGTAAACATTTCAAAAACATCTAAAGCATTTTTTTCTTTTGGTGAGACTGTTTTTTTTTTTATTATTATTATTATTTTTATTCAGACGTTCTGTTTTTGTCATTTAGCAATAAGAGCCAGGAGCTTCAAACACCACAAAAACAAATAAGAGAGAGTATACTCATCAGATCTATGACTCCTGCAGGTTAATGCTGCAGTTTGTCAGCTGGTCTGGAGTCAGTTAGCCGCTGTGGCCCTGAGTCATGAAACATGCCGCTGTGGCTCAGAGGCACCCATTCACTTTCTATGATTCACTCACACCCACACACTCTTTTTCTATG
Source organism: Nematolebias whitei (assembly GCF_014905685.2). NCBI lineage: Eukaryota > Metazoa > Chordata > Actinopteri > Cyprinodontiformes > Rivulidae > Nematolebias > Nematolebias whitei. The sequence goes on from NC_056510.1 coordinate 36,305,510, forward strand.
AATGACACATAAATGATGGAGAACCTTCTGAGGTCTGCAGTTTCCTTATATATTTAAACACTGTTGACTAAATTGGAAAAATAACTTTGGACAAATTTAAATAAATCTGGTGCTTAGAATATGCACTGTGGATCAGTCTTAAGTTACTAGGATTAGCTTTATTGTGATATGCAGATCAACACAAAGTCAAGAATACAATGAAATGCTCAGGACAAAAAGAACCGCGTCTCGACTCGCAAAAAAAACAAAAAAAAAACAAGAAGAAATACCAAATCATGCAACAAAAATACAAAAACAAACACCAAAGTGAAAAAGAAATGTAATTACGTTTTTTTCAAATGTTGTTCATTTACACCTTAAGGCCACCGTAAAATCTACAGCAGCATGGTACTATTAGCAGAGTGGTTGGCACTGAGCAACATGGTCCCATTCGCAGCATGGTACTGTTAGCGGTGTGGTTCTGTTAGCATGGTACTTTAGCGGTGTGGTTCTGTTAGCATGGTACTGTTAGCAGTGTGGTTCT
>NC_056510.1:36306042-36308789 GCF_014905685.2 Nematolebias whitei
GTGTGGTTCTGTTAGCATGGTACTGTTAGCAGTGTGGTTCTGTTAGCATGGTACTGTTAGCAGTATGGTTCTGTTAGCATGGTACTGTTAGCAGTGTGGTTCTGCTAGCATGGTACTGTTAGCAGTGTGGTTCCGTTAGCAGCATGGTAGTACTGTTAACTGTGAGGTTATTTTAGCAGTGTGGTTCTATTAGCAGTGTGGTTCTATTAGCAGTGTGGTTCTATTAGCAGTGTGGTTCTGTTAGCAGTGTGGTTCTATTAGCAGTGTGGTTCTGTTAGCAGCATAGTACTGTTAGCAGCATGGTTCTGTTAGCATCGTGGTCTATTACCGTGCCAAACTGAAGGCCAGGATCATTAAAATTTACAATTTGTGTTTTCTTAAGCTTAATTGATTGTGATGGCCATCCTTAATCAGGTTAACTCCAAATATTAAAACCTCAGTAGTAGACGTAGGTGTGATTACTTTCTGCAATTTCATTAAATTTTGTCCGGTGTTTCATAAAATATTTTTAAGTAACAAACTTAACACAAACTCACAGACACAGGCAAAAACAGTATATCCCTTTCACCCTTGGTTACAAAACAATAAAAATGGAAATAAAGACAAAAATACTTAAGACAAAAGTTCTATAAAAGATTCAAAATATTTTTATTGAAATTATGTTTATTTGAAGTTTATAAAATGTACCTTCTCAAAAATCAATATACAAAGTACATTAATAAACCAATCTGAGAAGAGGCTCGAGCTCTTGACTTCCACTAAAATGTTTGACAGGTTGCTGTATTTTAGGAAACCTTTGACATCAGTGATTGCCCTAAAGGGAGGCAGTGCATGGTAGAAACGTGTGCATGTAAGTCAAATATTGCTCAACTCAACTTGTTTCTATGACTCACTTGGGTTATTTAAATAGTTCTGAAAGGAACTTGACAATAGCAGGAATCACTTAAAACACTTGTGTATGGTTTTGTGTTTGCACACCATAATGTGTACCAGCGTGAAACAGGCGCAGCGTGGTCTGTGATGAGTCACATGACCTCTGATGAGTAACACACCAACTATGTGATTCCTTACATTCAAGTCTCCCATTGAATGCTCCGGCCCAGCTCGGCTGCATGGTGGGGAGGAGGGTGGAAGAGGTGGTGTAGGGTGGGCCCCCTTGTAGGTGTGGTTGGCTGACTCAGTGAAGAATAGAACTGGGGCAGAATGGCAGGATGTAGGTGAGAACCCAGATGGAGACCAGGGTGGAGAATCGGGCAAATTCAGGTCAGGCGTCAGATCTCAGGTACTTTCGTTGAGTAATCTGTAGTTATATGATTTGAGGCTTCCTTGAGACCTGAAAACTCCAGTACTTTCTTTTTGTGTTGTCTGTGTAATCCATGAAGCAGCTGCCACATGATGCGCATTAACAATTTGCTTATGACTGAGGGTGGAAGTCATAAAGAGCCCACTGTTCCTTTTTTATGGCTAAAGTGGCTATACTTCAGCTAGTTTTACACATGTTGACATGAAACTTTCTATGGTAGTAGCTGAGACTGATCCTCAACAAATATTCTGAGCAACTCTGTCTGTTAGCAAAATATCTTGTAAACCACTGGATGAATTTTAATGAAACTACCAGGTAACTATCAGTGCAAGTTTCTCTACAGTCAAATACTTTTTGGAGCTAAACCAATTCAAGATGGCTACCACTGCCAACTGATTTAGAAAGTGCTCAAATTGCTTTATTTCAGATAATTATACAGATGTACTTAGATTTGGTGTGGTAGTAGCGGAGTCATTCACAGTGTCATTAAAGTCATTAAAGTGTTACTCATTATGCTAGCTAGATATTTGCTATACTCTTTTACAGTAATTGTTGAAGTCAAACGTGTGTATGTTAGCAAAATATATCACAACTAAACAGATTTTACTAAAAACTTTTGGAAAATCATCAATGAATCTATAACGGATCAACTCAACGGCTGCCACGGCTAATCACCATCAGCCAACATTTGACTTGATATAAAAGGTATTTAAGTTAAATCTGATGTGGTAGTAGTTGAGAGTAATTCACAACACAAACTTTGTGTATGACTTCTTGCAGTATTGCATGAGATCATACTTAACATTCTTTGTTGTTTGACTAAAACAGCAACAATTAGTTTAAAACTCTAGCATGAAAGGTGGTGGGTGATATGCATCCCTACAAGCAACCCGAGCCCTTTAAATCTTTTTTTAGAGGTGGGTCCTCCTTTCTACAGATGCCCTGAATCCTTAGCAGGGGAGTTTCCTTTTTTTTTTTAGCTCGCACACACGCACACATGCACACACAGTCACTCCTTCCTCCCACCCTCCTCTTTTATTTTCCTCAATGGATGTCCTCTCCCTAACCTCATTGAGAGCTGGGTAGAGGACACTGCCCTCCACTGCTGTAGGTTCAGCCCCTCTCTAACAACCAGGCTATAAGAGAGAGTGCTTGTCGGGCCTTTGAGAGCGTCTGAGGGCCGGACGGTGTCAGTCAGGGAGAGGGTGGGTGGGGGCTGAGGGAGCGAAAAGGGAGGGTGACGGGTGAGAGGAAGAGAAAGAAGGAGACTGCTGTAAAACATGTGATAGCGCAACTTTAAGTTGGGGCTTGTAGGGAGTTTAACGGCTGTGGTGTCTCCAGAACTCTGGGAAAGCACCTTTAGCCCAGAGGGAGCCTCACATTCTGTCTGTGTGTGTGTGTGTGTGTGTGTGTGTGTGTGTGTGTGTGTGTGTGTGAGTGTGTG
>NC_056510.1:36308889-36321200 GCF_014905685.2 Nematolebias whitei
GTGTGTGTGTGTGTGTGTGTGTGTGTGTGTGTGTGTGTGTGTGTGTGAGAGAGAGAGAGAGAGAGAGAGAGAGAGAAAGTGTGTGTTTGTGTGTCAGAGATAGAAAGTGAGAGCCGGTTATGTAGTGCTACTGCTGCCTTTGCTGCTGTCACTTTAAGCCTGTTACTGATTACACTCAGAAGAATGCAACGGGAGGAGGAAAAGAGAGAAAAGAGATGAGGATGAATTTCTGTAGGCATTCACAGCGAGCTCTGCGCTGCTTGTCGTCACAGTCGTGGACAGTGACACAGGCGAGAAGTTCTGACCAAACAGCATCCTCAGTCCCTCCCTCAGCTGGAGAAATTAAAGTGAAAGGTAGCCGGAATCCCTCCGTGGACGCGGGGACACAGCAAAGGAGACAACAGAGAGGAAGACATTGAATGAGGAGGAGGAAGAGAGGGGGGGGGCAGTGGGATGGGGGGGTCTCCCTCATTCCAAAGTCAGCACTTGAAGGAAATTCTCCCAGATGGGTAAGTAAGAACAAGAAAAAAAAGGGGAAAGACTCCCAGAAACTTCAGCTACTGCTGTTGATGGATCTCATATGTTAGAAGTTAAGATTTGAGAAACTGATCCCAGGTTCTAGAGATTCTCTGGGTGTTGGTCACCAACAGACAGAGACTGAAGCTGTGTTAAGTAAAGGAAATGCCACAGTGTGCTCTGACTGGTGTGTGAGCTATTGGCAGTTTTAAAGCGGGCATATGATTGCCTCTTGCCTGAAGTCTGAATGGTCTTTGATAGTGCTGTTGTTGGTTTTGTAGGTTTATCATCAGCATTCAATACAAAGTGATTAAAATACGTTTTTGTGGTTAATAAACTTACAGAGTCTACAGAGGCTCTACTTCCTCTCTGCCTGTCATTTCCCCCTCCCCCTTTTCTTTTGACATAGACAGCACTGTCCACCCTGTCTGCTCATCGGCAGAGGACATGAATGAACGAAGCACGCGGGTGGGTGGGGACTCAGTGTCATAGAGCGTGGACAGTGCAGTGTTACTTCTTTATGAATGGACACTGCAGACGCCTGAGGTGATTGGCAGCAATCAGAGTTAAAACCGAGAAGTGCTTTGATCATTCCCCACCATTTATCTTCCTTTAAAACACCCATTTGGAAGTCAGTGGGTGTTTGTGGGATCTGTTTATAAGTTCTATGAATCAGAATAAGTGGTTCTGAATGACGCGTTTGCCTGAGACAGGATTAGTCACAAGCTGAGCAGTGGTTTATGTGTTTAGGTCTTTTAAAGAGGTGGATGCCTGCCCAGCTGTTGTCCTTCATTTTATCTCCCACTCTCTTTGACTAAAACTTTTGAAGTCACCAACTTGAGGAACCAGTGTGCGTGTGTGGTCATAACACAACCATATCCCCTACAACAATGTGAGCATCTGCCAGCAGCTCAGCCTACGGCCACACGTGTGCACACCCTGCTTGGTCTCTTTCTTTCACGGCAACACAATGACAGCCACTCCTTGAGCTTCACCAAAGATGACTCCAGTCTTGTTTTACTCCCCCAGAGTTGCCCCATGGGTCATCCCTCCAGCATGACCTGACTTAAGGTTATGATTTCATGAGGTGTGATAGAGAGTGAAAGAAAGAGGAAGAAAAAGAGCAAGAGAGAGAGAGAGAGAGCGAGAGAGAGAGCAATGAAAGAGAACGAGGAGTGGTGATAAGGAATTGTCACGTCCGAGTGCAAGGATCTATGAACGCTTATCTGAGCAGTGTTTCCGGTGTGAGTGTGATAGTGGGCTGATTGGCGGTGAGATGCATTGCAGGTATCTTGATGAAGCAGATTAAATTCCTGCTGGAGATTAGCGTGGAATCTGCCCTTTTGTTTTATCACCCTGCTTACGAAATGAACCCTGTACAGGTTTACTTGGCAAGAGTCAACTCAACAAGACAACTGTGCTTGTACAACTTCCGGGTCAAAATTCATTGCACTGAATTTTGAAATCTATGCCTAAAAGAATCTGACTTAACACCTTGGCTTCTTTAAGTTGGTATACAGCTAGACAATAGCATAAACACAGGACAATACTAAATGTGTCATACACAATGAGTCATCGTCTTTAAGTACATGACCTTATATCTCGTCAACAAGATTGTCTTCTGATGACTAGTTTGCAAATGACATTTGTACAATAGTCTAAAATGTCACATAATTTACAGGTGTGAACTCGTCTCCATTTTCTCACATGAATCACAGAAACTCATTCTCGGTGCTAGAATTTTAAACGTGCAAAAAATGTGAACAAGAAATTTTTCTCTCAAAATAACTAGTTTTTCTGGGCCTTTCAAACCAGTGTCAAACCTTTCACAGTGCGATGTGTACATGTTCGATTCTTGAGATTGTACATCATGTGTCAGTAAGCAAACTGGCATCCAAGAACATATTTTGTCTTTCTTCAATGCCCAACTGTGTCCTCTTGTGCTGGCAAAGATTGCACATCATAGGTAGAAGTTAGGTATTATCGCTGTGGTGTGTTCAAGTGTCTGTCTTTTCCAGACATACGTATGTGCATGATACCTTTTTTTAATTCATTAGAACATTTGACTCTAAAATATTAATCTAAAATATTATACAATAGTTTGGTCTTTGTTGTTGATCTTTTCCTGACGTATTCATGCATTTTTATGTTAAGGATCTCACATAACTTTTATATTTCTTGATTCTACAATTAATCCAGTGCTGATTTTTCTCATTTGGTTGAAAGTCTTCTGATACCTTTATTTAGACAGGTAAATCCTATTGAGCCTCGAGGACTCATTTACAAGAGAGACCTGATTTCAACAAAGAATGATGACAACAATGGACAACAGTGACAACAATAAACAGTTATAAAAAGTCATACAATTTTTTTTCTCCAAATAATCACCAATATAACCTATTACAAATTACATCAAGCAGGTGATACTATTAGACAGTTTGGCACAGGCACTTGGACAGGTGGGCCATCTCAAACCAAGGTGTTACGTGTGAACCTTTACAAAAAACACATAAAGGTGTGTAATTACACAAATGTTAAATGCATTTGGTTTTTTTAAATGGTTTTCTTGTTTTGTTGACTACTTAAAGCTCCTAGCAGTCCTAGCTGACCTTATCACTCACTCGTTCATTCAGCACTTCCTGTTTTATATTTACACTGAGCAAGTTTATCTGTCAGTCATGCAACTTATATACACGAGCACATACAGCAGAATGTATGATTTTACGTAAAAACTTTTGGCCTGTCAAAATGGAATGTTGACATTTATTGTATTCTGACTTTTTTAATGGGGCTTTTTTTTTTTTTTTTTGCTTTATAGACGAATAATAAACTATTTTGCGCATAGTGGGAAAGTTATGTGAGAGAAAGGCAGGTGACAGAAAGTTCGTTGGAGTCTGACTTTGCTTCATGCCTTGATGACTCCACAGTGAAAGGCAGCAGATGCACGAGTCAGGGAGGTAAGAAAGTTTGAAGGAAGTTAATCCACAGTCAGTCAGAGCTCAGTTGGAGCCACTGGCTGGTGTTGTGACATACCATAGTTATTCCGACATGGCGGAGTTGTGCAACTAAAACTGGGTTAAGAACATTCTTTACTATGACTCGACTCATTCCTTCTCTCTCCATTTTACGTTTCGCATGACTCGTCTTTGTTTATACAACAAGTCTGTCATCTATGGGCAGATTGTAGAGTTTAAGGCTTAGTGGCATAACTTTCACATCACAGGCTGAGCAACAGAAGAGTTTCACTACAAAATTTGTGTGTAGTAGACTTGTATACTGTTATGTGAGTGCAATTCTTTTCTGTGCACGTGTGTGTTGTCCAGAACACTCATTCTAACGGTGTACAAACCACACACACCTGGCCTATTTCCTCCCATGCTCATATATGGGCAGAGCTTCCCCTACCTGGGCCCCACTCTGAATTCCAATAAGTAGCAATGTGTGTGTGCGCGTGCATTCACATGAGTGTGTGTGAGAAGAGGGAGTAGAGACGGATGCACGTCATGGAAAACCAGGATCAATGGGCAAGGCCGGCAGAGCTGCATTTAAGGTGTTCCTTTTGTTTTCCAAAGGTAATCAGTTAACACAATGACTCAGCCGGGCTGATTATTTGAAGTAGCAGTGGGAGGACATGTAACTGCTACACAAGTTGAACTCAACACCAAAGCAAGAACGACCAAATCTCTAACGATCAGCTGGATTACGAAATCAGGTTTAAAGTTCCTAATAGTTTACTCAACCATTTTCTCAAATACTAAAATCTTCCCGACCATCTCACTGAAAAATCTTCCTTGATAGTCTCTGAGCTTTCTATTATTTGACTTAACGGTGGAGTCATTTGTAACGTCGTTAGGTTGTAGTTTTCTCTAACAGAGCTTTTATTATAACATTCTAACCTCTATGCCGCTCTGTGTTGGGACTAATGAAGCAGATTTATGGCGATGTTGGCCAGGGTGCAGTCCAAGTTCTCCATAAACCCTGTGACCGAACAAAGGCAACGTGCCCTTATACTGACTGGAGAAAAGGACAGTTTTCATCCTTCTAACCCTTTTCGGATTTTCTTTCTCCTTTACTGCACCTCTTTTTTTGCTCTGCACATTTGCCAGGTCTTTACAAAACAACTTGAGGGAGTTAGCTTTCCTTGGTCATCTCGCCAGCTCTTTCCCGTCAGTCCAGCCTCCTGGAAGTTTGCAGACATCCCTGTCTCCACAATCGTGTACAGACTGGATGTGTGAAGCTGTGGCTCCCTCTGGAGAAGATCTTTGGCTCTCCAGTCTTTAAGCCTGAAGTTAGTGTGTGACTTGACTAAAAAACCTCCAGCATCACCCAAGGGAACCATCTGAAAGTGCTTGTAAGAGGAGCAATGTGACTTTACCGTTCTCTCAGCCAGAGGGCCATTTACTGGATTGAAGAGGCATGTCCTGGATTAGTGTATGACTTTGGACAGCAAATGGAGGTAGCTGCAAACACCTACTTTCCATATTTCTGGATTTACTGGCAGATAAGTACCAATTAGACTCAGTTTGGGTTTTATGGGAACCTGTGTTGATGAATTGATATCTGACAGTTGTGTGGAATGATGATGGTGATCATCTTATTGTGTCCTTCAAAACCATTCGTGATTAGTGGAGCATCTGATTGTTCACTTTACGACCACACTGATACTGCTATAACTCTTTGGGCCTATTCTATATGGGCCTGCATTATAACTGTATATATTTGTATTATTATCATTTGGATGGTTTTGAAACATCAATGACAATTGTGACTTTTTTGAGAGAAAATTTGTTACAAAACTGCGACTCAGATGAGGAAACTGAAAACCATCACAAATATTTTGAGACATTTTGAAAACTGCCTCACAAATGCCAAAGACAAACTAGTTACCAGTAGTCACAGCCCAGTGAGTTACTGGTTGAAAACCACATCATTTTTGACTTGTTGTTGAATCCTCAGTTGTTAATGCAGAACATTTTACAGTGGAATATTCTCGAGGAAAAGGGCCATAAACATGAAGCTTTGAGCTGCTGCAGCCTGAATCTAAAGATGGAGGGTCAAACAGACTGCACACACATTCAGATGAGGAAAGAAAGGGAATGCATCCACACCCTGCACATACATCCTACACACCCACCCACACACACATGCCCACACATACTTAAGCAACAATTAACTCATGCACACAACCATTGTAGCTTGCAGCAGAAGTGCAACTTATTGTTTCCTCAAACACACACATACTTGTAAGAGTGGCCACCCCCTACTTTAAGGCTAAAGCAAATGATTCAGTTCCTCTTTGTCTTTCTAAAGTATGCATGTACTGCATATGAGTGCACAGTTGTCACTTTGTGAATGTGTTCCCTAAAGTGTGTGTGTATGTGTGTGAATGTGGATGTGGTCAGGCCCAGTCATCTTCAGGCAGCTAAGAGGAAATCCACATCAACTGCCATAGACCACACTCTAGGAATAGAAGTGCCCAGCACAAGTAGAAATGGAATGGCGCGCCTGGCCTCACCCCTCCCACCCATCCCAGAGCTCACCTCTTTCTCAACGGGTGCACCAGTTTCTCCTAGTATGTGCAGCTCAGTCGTTACTCTTATCCCAAGCCAGTCTTACAGGCGCACACTTCCTTTGTGGTGCTGATGAGCACCGCAGTCATTGCAACATCATGTTTTAAGCTCGGAAAGCTGTTGCTGTATTGTTTGAAACACTGCTTACATTTGAGTCACTTTGTGTCAGTCCTCAAATGAAGCCCTATCTGGATCCCCCATCGAACTCTGTCACGGAACAAAAAGGCGAACTCTGGCCCGGGCTAAAACCTAGATCTCGGTCCGGTAAAAGAGAACTCCAGCGCGGTTCGAGTACAGTGTGAATGTAAACAGACCGGGCCCTGCTCCACAAGCAAGAAATGGAGTACAACGCAGGGCAAACAAACACGCATTTCTCTTACCTTTTATGGAGCCGTCAGCTACCTTGTGTGAAAAACAATATTTTCCATGGTCTTCTGCCACATCTTCTGTTCATGCTGAATCTATTTTTGAAAAATGACAAAATTTAACTCCTAAAACTGCTAAAACTTGATGCTATTTCCGTTTTTGTTTTTTTATTTCCAGAAGAAGAAGAAGTGTCTTCAGAGGTTTTTGGGTTGTTTCTTTCAGTAGTTCTTGGTGCAGCGCCCCCACAGGCGAGCGGGGGAATAGGTTGGTTCAACAGATTGACTCGACTGCACAGTGCAGTGTGAATGCAAATGCACCAGCTCAATTGTAAACAAAATTTTATGAATATTGTTCCCCAACCGAACCGTGTCTACCGGACTATCAGGTGTGAATGCACCCTTAGAGTAATGATCAGGATATAGAAAAAATAAAAAAATGAACGGAAGTCAATGCAAAGTCCCTGTAAAGATAGAAAGACAAACTTAGTGTATTCTTGTATGTGTGTATGTGTGTGTGCCGTTTTTTTCATTCATTCTTTCAACCTTTATTTATGCAGGTTAATCCCACTGAGCCTCGGGGACTCATTTACAAGAGAGACCTGGTTTGATCAAAGAATGATGACAGCAGTGGAACAACAAAGACAACAATAGACAATCATAAAGGATGCGGTCAAAATCTCAATTTTTTTTAAGTGAAAATAAAATTGGATTTAAAAGAAAATGTAACAAAAAAATAATAAACAGCTAAGTTGTAAGGCGATGTAGAAAACTAAAAGCAAGAACATGTCTGCATTTTAGGCATCACAGCTTTCCCCACAATTGCAGTAAATAATAATTTTGGACCGCAAAACCTTTCAAGCATTTATGGTAATTTCCACATCTAGCTCACAGTTTTTCTCTGCAGAAAGTAGACGTTATCTCACAGTGAGGTGCATGCCTGACAAGACAATAAGGGGACTGAAGAAAACTATAACTGTTTCTATAAGAGTGTTTAAACATATACAGTATATTCTAGAGAATGGAAAAATTTAGGTGGACCTCACTGAATTTTATTTGGAGACCACTACTCTAACGTATCAATGATTTATCCTCAGTGGAAAAATAAAACAGATTGGTTTATGTACGTTTACCCTTTCTGCTACATGGTGGGGATAACATCAATAAAGGGGAAAAAAGACAGATAAAAACTTAACCCTCTTATATCTAGCCCTGTGGACATACTCCCCGGTCTGGACCTGCACCTATCTCACTTTAACATGCAGCTGTTTTTGCACAGAACAGCTTGTGTAACTGCACTGATTTGTCATTCAGTTTATCTGCAGTGAGTAGAAGGCTCAAGTCCTTCTTTTTTTTTTTGCAGGGTACCCAGTTCTGCAACAACTTGCCAGAAATACAACTGTGCATCTATGTGACCCACAGCAATTTCCAAGAAAGGTAACAATTTTTATCTTCACCACTTTCTTCCCCCTCACTTCCTTTCTCACCATACTTTTTGTATTTAGATAAGTGTAGTCCCTCCAGCAAAGAACAGAGCTCCAGGCCACATCCTTCTATACCTCTTCAAATCTCACAGTACAAGGCTTCAGTGGGGGAACAGACATGATTTATCAATATTTCTTCTGTGGGGTGAAAAAAGACAAATGATGTAACCCTAAGTAGTGTAAGACAACTTCCCCACTATGTCACCAACATGTTCTGCTGTGTAGTAACACAGCAAACTGATACAAGTAGCATGAATGGTGACAGAAAGCTGGGAATGGGAGGAGGGAAAAGGAAGGTATGGATATATTCAATTCAATTCTGTTTATTTATATAGTGCCAAATCACAACAAAGTTGTCTCAAGGCACTTTACAGGAACATTCACATACATAAAAGCCAATTAGTAAAGTTCTCTATCTAAGGAATCCAGCAGACAAGTTGAATCTTGACTTCGTTGCAGTCTCCCATCCTGAGCAAGCACAGTGGCAACGGTGGAAAGGAAAATCTCCCTTTTAAATGGAAGAAACCTTTAGCAGAACCAGGCTCAGGACAAGCAGCCATCTGCTTTGACCGGCTGGTTGAGAGGACAGGAAGGAGAGACAGAGCCCAGAACATTGACCTTATTACTAGAATTGGAATCAAGTGACTATCAGCTAGACCCAGTATGTTAGATCCATAAGGTCATGTGGTTTCAGGTATGCAGAAACGGAGAACTGACAGCCATGCTGGATGCCTTTTCTGTCTCCTCTCCTTTCCTGCATCTAGTTTATTACGATTGACTTGGTGCTTCCATTATGTTTGAGACTTAGTGTTGAAACTGGCATGGTGTGGCCTCTTCCCATCATGCCTCAGGACTAATGGGAAAGAATGACAGGAAATTGTGACTGATAATGCAAGGCTTGGAGATGTTCATCAGCAGATAATATCCCATATCCTTCCCATTCCTCAGGCTCGACTTCTTTCTGCTTGATCTTACTCCTTCATTTGCTGACACCACTACACTCTCCTGTCTCATCTGCCCAAGCATGATCACTTGCCATATTTCTATGATTCTCCCCTCTCTGAACAGCATATTACTTTTATTTTTGCCTTTGGTGTCTGTTTATAAAAAAAGTTTGTGTTTTATTTTCCCCTCAGGTGGTGTCCAGAGAGGTGTGTTTTTGTCTAGTACAGACGTGACTGAATGTTCTGTGCTTCATGGCTCTTTGGATGCTGTCAGTTGCTCAGTAGGCAGTGTAGATCCTGTTTAGCAATCAGCAGCTACATCTGGCTACTGGGTCTCTGACGGCTCTGCCCACTTCCCAGTCGAGGGTGCATGTTCTTTCTCCGTTGGCTGATGTCAAACTCCAATTCCATTACTGGTCACTGGTTGGAATATCAAGGACGTCCATTCTGTGACCACATACACCAGTTGTTCTCTGTGTCAAAAATGCACAAGGGGCCCTTGTCAGGTGGTTTTTGTCCTGCACTTCTTGCTCTTTTTAAATTATTGTATCAATTCTCACAGTTTTGAATTGCCATGCCTTTAATGTCTTCTTTGTTTCCGTTTTCAAATGGATTGTTCAGTTCAAAAAATGAAAATATAAATTAAAGAAAGTATGTTTTGTGAAAATGCAGAGTGAATGCTGGGTACTGAAAGACTGCCTAAATTAGCTGAATAAGGTCAAACTAAGGTGTTATAGCTATCCATCCACCCATCATCTTTACCTGCTTCTTCCTTTTCGGGTTGCAAGGACCACTGGTGCCCATGTCCAGCTATCACTGTGCGAGAGGCGGGGGACACCCTGGACAGGTCTCCAGTCCATCACAGAGATACATAGAGACAAACAAGACAAACAACCGTTCACTCGCTCACTCACACCTAGAGACAATTTAGAGTTACCAATCAGACTAACATGCATGTTTTTGGTCTGTGAGACCGGAGAACCTGGAGAAAATCTACGCGTGCACAGAGAGAACAAACAAACTCCACCCAGAAAGGCCCCTGGCAGGGATTTGATCTGGCATCCTTCTCACTGAGAAGCAACAGCTCTACCAACTGTGCCAGCGTGCTGTCTTGTGTTATAGGTAAATCAGTAAAAAAAATAAAAAACAACTAACCAAAAGCTAAAAGAAGCAAATGCTAGCAAATCCCAAATTTAACAATGGCAAAACATTAGCTAAAGGTTCAAAATAGCGAAATGCTTGCTAAAAGCTAAATGTAATAATAAGCTTACTAAAAAGAGTAGCAAAAAGCTACATAAAAGCTAAAAGTACTTAAATAACATCTAAAAAATAAAAGTGGCAAAAAGTTAAATGCTAAAACAAGTAAAACTAGAAGTAACAAAATATGAGCTAAAAGTAAGCAAAGGCTACCTCTAAGAAGCAATATGTTAACTAAAAGCTAAAGTATCAAAGTTTAGTTAAATGCATCAAAGGCTAGCTAAAAGGTAAAATTAGCAGATTGTTAGCTAAAAGCTACAGTAGAAAAATAGTAGCTAAAGTCTAACAGTAGCATTAGAAGATTTTTATATGTTTGATTTTCACCAAATATTCAAATACATTGATAAATGTTTGAACAACTGTTTTCGGGAAGTCTTTTGTTTTGTCCTGAACCTGGCATACAATGTAGATTTCTGTGTGGTTCAGGTCTACAGCTACATTGTCTGCTGGGTTTCTGGCTAACAATATTCGCAGCTAAACTCATCGGAGTTCCAGATGGTAAGCCTTTATCTATTCTGTCAATGTGCCTTACACTGACAACTGAATAAAAGAAAATTAAGACTACTGAATGACTTGCTTTTTTCTGTGTACATAATTTTTATTTGAAGGGACAGAGAAATCATTGAATCTAAATGTATGCACTGCTTTGCCTCTGTGTCCCAGGAGTTAACCCTAAGCAAGAGATGCCAGGAATATTCTAGTAACTCAGCACAAAGCTGGGTTGTTGTCTGTCAGGAGGTTGTCAGACTGCTGTCAGACTGAATCCTTATTAGTGGGACAGCAGTGTCTTCCCTTCTGCCAACACGCACACACACACTAGGGATTATACCAAAAGTTCACATGATGCCTATAGAAGACACAGCATCCTTACCGTGTGTACAGTTGTGAACAATTCACCCAAAGCCCAAAAGCAACTTTTACATCCAGTTTTTTTTTCTGTGCAATCAATAAAAAGAAAAAAATGAATCAAATTTTTACATCAGTTAAATTAAAATTTTCTGTCTCGCTCTAAAGATTTCTGATGTAACATTCTCTCAATTCTCCTATTCAGACACTGACATACTGTATGAGACAGGCAAAATAATAAAACAGAAACAGGCATGTGACTTTGCAACACACACAAAGGTAAAAAATAACCTAAAAAAAAAGTGTTCTTTTTTTTACAGAGAAAATATGCATTGAGCTATGACATCAGTTTTCACCATCATAACTATGGATTTCTTATGGCACCCTAGATGGAAGCCCTCTGCTCCACACAGAGGGCTGCAGTAGCTCTGTAGTTGGTGGTTTTGTCAGGAAGGGCATCCGGTGTAAAAACAATTGCCAAGTATTGTGCAAGTTCACTATCTGTGACAACCCCTGAAGAAGGTAGTAGCCAAAAAATAAATAAATAGTGACAAATTATATACATCTTGTATTACATAGGTTGTTTATTTTTCATGTGCAGGTTAACACAAGGTCAACTATAATGAAATGTTCAGAATGAGATAAACCAATTATACTCTACATTCATGATGAAATTATCCCTGCCAATATGACTTGGTTCCTTTCTCGAAACAGATGGTATTTTTACTTTAAAAACCAAGTATTTTGGTGTAAAATGTTCCCTGATTCCAGTATACAAGGAATATCAACACTGAAGTTTGAATTTAAAACTTGACAGAAGAAAGTATTCTTTACATTAT
Source organism: Nematolebias whitei (assembly GCF_014905685.2). NCBI lineage: Eukaryota > Metazoa > Chordata > Actinopteri > Cyprinodontiformes > Rivulidae > Nematolebias > Nematolebias whitei. Next base: position 36,320,708 of record NC_056510.1, read on the forward strand.
TTCTAACATAAATATTAGTCAATGTTTTTCAGGTAAAAAATAAATCTAGCTATACGGTCCTCTTGCATCTGCTTAATTTTCTCTGCGTTACATGTGAGCAACTTTTTTCAGTGAATTCATTTTTATTTAAATAGCGCAAATTCACAACAAAGTTGTCTCAGGATACTGAACAGAAACATTCATATACATAGAAAAGCCAATTAGTAAAGTTTTCTATCTAAGGAAGCTGCAGACGAGTTGAATCTTCACTTGGTCACATTCTCACATCCTGAAGAAACTAATGTTTAAACTTAAACACCAAAAGGAGTTTTACTCTACTGTTCACTGCAGTCAGTCCCAAAACTCTCCACAACTAAGATTCTCAGACCTGTCACATAAATGTTAAAAGGACTGTACTTACAAAGTGTCTTTCTATCCAATCAGAATAAGCAAAATGCTTTACAAAACAATCTGTGCCCTCATTTATCCAGCCACACAAACACACACACACACA
>NC_056510.1:36321300-36328753 GCF_014905685.2 Nematolebias whitei
TGAAACAGATCAGCAGCAACATGATATGGTTTTTCACAGTGATTATTCTAGTTAGAGATTCATGAGTCTAACAGCCTCAGGGTAGAAGCTGTTCCTCAGTCTAGTGGTTCTACACTTAATGCTCCTTAACCTCCTTCCTGAGGGGAGTGGGGCAAAAAGTGTGTGTGCTGGGTGAGTGGGGTCCTTCATGATGCAGGTGGCCCTCTTCCTGCATCTAGAGGTGTAGATGTCTGTGATGGTGGGGAGACTGACTCCAACAGACTTCTGTGCAGCCTTCACCACTCTCTGCAAAGCTTTTCTTTCTGCAGCTGTGCAGCCTCCATGCCACACGTTGATGCTGGAGTACAGGATGCTCTCCACTGCACACCTGTAGAAGGAGGTGAGGACTGAGCTTCCCAGACCAGCTCGTCTCAGCCGTCTGAAGAAGTAGAGTCTCTGATGAGCTTTCTTGATCAGGCTGGTGGTGTTGTTGCTCCAGCTGTGGTTGTCATTCATGTGTACACCCAAGTACTTGTAGCTGGAGACCACTTCCACCGCAGATCCTCTTATGTTCAGGGGGGTGTAGATGTTTTTGTTCCTTCTGAAGTCCACACTCATCTCCTTTGTCTTCTTCACATTGATGTGAAGGTTATTCTCTTTGCACCAGCTCTCCAGGTGTTCCACCTCTTGCCTGTAGCTGGACTCATCATCATTTGTGATGCATCCCACCACCGCTGTATCATCTGCAAACTTTACATCATGACAGCCTGGATGGGTAGCTGCACAATCATACGTGAGCAGAGTAAACAGGAGGGGGCTCAACACACATCCCTGAGGAGAGCCAGTGCTGAGGGTTATGGTGGAGGAGGAGAGGTTAATTAATTAGGTCAATTGTCAACATGATTGTGTATAAAACGAGCTTTTCAGAGTGTCAGTGTCTCTCAGAAGCCAAGATGGTAAGAGGATCACCAATTCCACCATTATTGCGCAGAAAGATAGTGCAGCAATACCAGAATGGTGTTACCCAGCGTAAAATAGCAAAGACTTTTAAGTTATCATCATCAACCGTGCATAACATTATCAAAAGATTCAGAAAATCTGGAACAATCGCTGTGCATAAGGGTCAAGGCCGTAAAACTCTACTGGATGCTCGTGATCTCTGGGCCCTTAAACGTCACTGCACCTCAAACAGGAATGCCACTGTCAAGGAAATAACAGAATGGGCTCAGGAATACTTCCAGAAAGCATTGTCAGTGAACACAATCCACCGTGCCATCTGCCGTTGCCAGCTGAAACTCTACAATGCAAAGAGGAAGCCATTTCTAAGCAAGCTCCACAAGCTCAGACGTTTGCACTGGGCCAGGGGTCATTTAAAATGGAGTGTGGCAAAATGGAAGACTGTTCTGTGGTCAGATGAGACACAATTTGAAGTTCTTTATGCAACACTTGGACGCCATGTCATCCGGACCAGAGAGGACAAGGATAGCCCAAGTTGTTATCAACGCTCCATTCAGAAGCCTGCATCACTGGTATGGGGATGGTATGGGGTTGCATGAGCGCTTGTGGCATGGGCAGCTTGCATGTCTGGAAAGGCACCATTAATGCAGAGAACTATGTTCAGGTTCTAGAACAACATATGCTCCCATCTAGACGTCATCTCTTTCAGGGAAGACCCTGCATTTTTCAACACGATAATGCCAGACCACATTCTGTAGCAATCACAACATCATGGCTACGTAGGAGAAGGATCCGGGTACTGAAATGGCCAGCCTGCAGTCCAGATCTTTCACCTATAGAGAACATTTGGCGCATCATAAAGAGGAAGTTGCGACAAAGAAGGCCCAAGACTATTGAACAGTTAGAGGCCTGTATTAGACATGAATGGGAGAGCATTCCTATTTCTAAACTTGAGGAACTGGTCTCCTCTGTCCCCAGATGTCTGTTGAGTGTTGTAAGAAGAAGGGGGGATGCCACACAGTGGTAAAAATGGACTTGTCCCAACTTTTTTAGGATTTGTTGACGCCATGAAATTTGGAAACTACTGATTTTTCCCTTAAAATGATATATTCTCTCAGTTTAAACTTTTGATCTGTGATTTGTGTTCTATTCTGAATAAAATATTAGATGTTGGCACCTCCACATCATTGCATTCAGTTTTTATTCACAATTTGTTTAGTGTCCCAACTTTTTTGGATTCTGGTTTGTATATATTTTTTCTAATTTTTATGTGAAAATTTTGATTCAAGTAATCTTAAAAAAACATAACCATGCTAATGTAGAAAAAATTTTAAGGGTAAATGAAAAGTTCGTGATCAGCTTTTTCATTTCATCTTTTTGTGAGAATGAGTTTGACCACCCTGATTTCAAAGGCTCCACAGCTTTAATGAGAAGTCAGAAGGTCTTGTGCTGCTGAAGCACAATTCTGAGATCTGAAAACACCAGGGATTAGACAGGCTAGTCAGTCTGGTCCGATGAGTGACTTGAATGACTTGTCACACCCCCAGTGTAGACAGGTTCATAAACACTGGCATTTAATACCCTCAATGAAATTCTCACGATATCTAGAAACATCAAAGTTCATGCTCAATAATCCAGGTAAAAAAATTCAACAAAGTTCAGAAAGGTCATCTGGACGGTTTCTTTTTGTTGAAACATTTTGTCTTTCGTCCAAAGGACTTCATCAGTTCGAGGAGCCACAACAAACTCAGTCCCACAAGCACCACACTCACATAGTGGACCAGCAATTTTGCTGGTGATAAGATGGTGATAAGTTATCTAGAAACATTTCAAAAGGACTGATAATGATAATGTAAATTAGTTTTTAAAATATTAGTCAATTGTAGCTGAAACTATGAGAATTTTTAATTATAATATCAAGCAGAATTACCGTAACTGTTTGTTGCATTCAGTGTTTCACTTCAGTTATTTCCATTCGCACTGACTTTCACCAAGCTGCGGTTTCATTTTAAATCCATCATCACACCAACCTGTCAGAACACGCCCCCATCATTTTCAGGACATAATGGACATGTAGCCACATTTTAAATGTAGTTCCAGTCTTGACAATAATGCCTCATATTTCAATGAGACTGTAAAAAATAATCAGTCAACAGAAACACCAACTACAGAACCCAGACAGTAGGGCCTTTATAATGCATCACACTAATCAGGAAACGTGTGTGTGTGTGGGGGGGGGGGGGGGCGCACATGCACTTGAACAGTGTAAGCATAATTCCTGCATGTCGCGTCTTTAATCCAGCATAGTAGAGTAGAACCAACAGAGAAGCGGGCAGACACAGAAGGTCGTTCTGGGATGGTTTGATCTAAGATTGTGGGCACACGGTGTGTTTCAGGTACTTCATTTAACTAGAGCACAACCAGGGAGTGGAAGGGAGGGGGCAATGGACACAAAGGAATATGGTTTGTACTTCCCTCTAGCGCCCTTGGCCTGATGGTGTTATCCTGCTGAGCTAATTAGGTTTAGAAAAACTTTATAACCATAAGAAACATTAAAAACCAAAAAAAGTCCATGCTCAATAATCCAGGTTTACAATCCAACAATTTTCAGTCAGGTCATCTGGACAGTTTCTTTTTTTGCTGAAATGTTTCACCTTCCATCCGGAAGGCTTCATAAGTCAAGGAAACACAACACAAAACTGATTCTTCCCCTGAGCAGCTTACTAGGAAGGAAGGAGGAAGAGGGCCGGCACCGGAGGAGGGGGCGTGCCAAAGACACCATTTTAGCACCAACATAACTGGTTTGTTCCACTTTGGAGTAAGCTGTTGGGGGAAGAATCAGTTTTGTGTTGTGTGTTTCCTTGACTGATGAAGCCTTCCGGATGGAAAGTGAAACGTTTCAGCAAAAAAAAGAAACTGTCCAGATGACCTGGCATAAGAAATATTGTTTTTGAACAGTTAGCAGTTATAAAGATGAAATAAAATGTAAAATAAAAGTTCACATAATAAGAAAGAAAAGAATAAGAAAACTAAAAGGTAGCCTCAGTGAAGACAAGAAGTCAGACAACAGCTCTTAGCTGAACATGTTTTGATTCAGAAATCTAATGTCCTCATATTGAAATCTAGTTTTATTTATATTTTTTGTGCAATTTTTTATATGGATTAAAATGCTCTATTATTATTATTATTTTATTTTTATTTTTTTTCCATGTGTTAAAATGACCTAGTCCAGACCTTAATCCAACTGAGAATCTACAGGCACATCTCAAATACTTAGAAAATGGTGAATTCTTTTTTTTTTTTTTTTTTTTTTGTCAATAATTTCAGAAAGTGAAACTCATATATTACATAGATTCATTACACATAAAGTGAAATATTTCAAGACTTCATTTTTTGTAATTTTTGATGATTATGGCTTACAAATAATGAAAAAACAAAATTCAGTATCAAAAAATTTGAATATTGTGATAAAGTTCCATATTGGAAACTTATGCATGCTGTGCACAGATGAATCCTAGACATGAGCTACAAATGTGGCATTCTTGAAATCCAGCCACTTCTGAACCAGTGACAACATCAGAAACATCTTAGCTGGCTGAGGATCTCAGAAAACACAGTGGACCAGCACCATCAGAGGACATGGACCCAAACAATCACTGACTGTGGAAACTTCTCTCTGGACTTCAACCACATGGATTCTAGACCTCTCCACTGTTCCTCTAGACTCTGGGACCTTGACTTATAAATGACATGAAATTTTACTTTCACCTGAAACGAGGATGTTGGACCACAGAGCAACAGTCCAGTTCTTTGTCTCCTCAGTAGGTAAGACACTTCTGATGTTGTCTCTGGTTCAGGAGTGACTTGAGGAACAAAACATTTGTAGCTCATGTAGAGAAGTTAATCAGCTGATTAGGGTGTGACACCAGGAGATTCCAATATGGAACATCTTCACACTATTTTAATTTTCTGAGACAGTGAATTATTTATTTATTTATCTGTAAGCCATAATTATCACAATTACAAAAAATAAAGAAACAATATTTCACTTTATGTGTGATGAATCTACATGTATATAATAAATGAGTCAAATTTTGAATTGTAAATGGAAATGGACTGTACTTAAATAGCGCCTTTCTATTTTATCGAGATACTCAAAGTGCTTTACACAATCTGTGCCCTCCTTTACCCATTCATACAGCACTCTACTAGGTCTCTACAAAGCTAATTGAAAAAAATCATTCTAAAGAGACTAATCAGAACTTTATCACATTCATACACCGATGGGACACATAAGAGGCAGTGAGGGGTTCAGTGTCTTGCCCAGGGACACTTCGGCATGTGACTGCTGGTGGATTCGAACCCCCCAACGCTTGCATTGGAGGACGACTGCTCTAACCACTCAGTCACAGTTTAAAATTGTTTAAAGTAAAAAATATAAAACTTTTGGACGATATTCTAAATTTTTTAGACATACCTGCAAGGCAAGACTTTAAAATTACTGTTAACATGTGCTCTCTGTCTAATATGACTGTGCTGCAGTTGTTTCTGCAAAGAAGAATTTACCGTCACCATATATGCAAAACTGGTAAAACACAAAATTCTTTCATCAGGAATTACAGCATAATGTGGTTCTACAATCAATTGATTCAGTGGGGTTAAGAGAAAATGCACATCACTTTTTTCAAGTTTTTATTTATGGGGGGAATAGTTTGTTTCCCTTCCAATTCACAATTGTACACTATTTTGTGTTAGTCTATCATATTAAATCCCAGTAAAAAAAATTGAAATTACTGGTTGTATTTATGGGCAGCACAGTAGTGCAACTGGTAGAGCTGTTGCCTCTCAGCGAGCAGGCTACCCTGGTTCAAAGCCCAATCTGGGGGTCTTTCTGGGTGGAGTTTGCATGTCCTCTCCGTGCATGCGTGGGTTTTCTCTGGGTACTCACGTTTTCTCCCACAGACCAAAAACATGCCTGTTAGGCATATATGGGCAACCCCCATGACCCAAGAAGGAAGAAGCAGGTAAAGATAATGGATGGATGGATTAAGCTCCTCCTTGAATCACCACCTTATCGTGGTGGAGGAGTTTGTGTGCCTGAATGAACCTAGGAGCTATGCTGTCGCAAGCAATTATAATTGCCCCTGGTAGGGTCTCCCAAGGCAGATTGGTCCTAGGTGACAGGCCAGACAAAGAGTGATTCAGAAGATTTTTATGAACAAGACAAAAAAGGAACTCAGTGTCCCTTGCCCGAACGTGGGTTACCAGGACCCCACCCTGGAGCAAGGCCTGGCAGAGGAGCTCGTCGGTGAGTGCCTGGTGACGGGGTCTCTACCCATGGGGTCCGGTCAGGCTCAGCCGGAAGGAGCAGCATGGGTTTGCCTTCCTCTGGACCCAAAACCTGCAGGAAGGGCCATAAATGTCAGGTGCATGATGCTATGGGCAGTGGCCGAAGGCGGTGACCTTGGTGCTCTGACCCTGGCTTGCCAAAACTGGATCTTGGGACATGGAATTTAACCTCTGTGGCAGGGAAGGAGCCTGAGCTTGTGCATGAGGTTGAGAGGTAGCAACTAGATATAGTTGGGCTCACCTCGATGCACAGCATGGGCTTTGGAGGATAACGGGCATCACAGTGACACGAGGAGGATAACAGGCATCACAGTGACACAATGACCAGACAATGAGGGACGCAGGAAAACAGACTTAAATACACACACACTAACGAGACTAACACAGAACACCTGTGAAACATTACAGGCGCAAACATCAGAGGGGAAGCAGACACATATAGAACACTAGAGGGAGACAGAGACCAGGGAAAGCACAACTCCTACAGTACCTCCCCCACAAGGAGGTCCCTTGACGTCTTCAAGACCCCCACACCCCCGAAATGTGGGTGGGAGGAGGGGGGAAGCCAACAGGGAGGAGGGCACTAGGAAAAAAAAAAGATCCGAGGGGAACAAAGAACTGGACAGGGTACAACAGGGGCAAGGTACAACACATGGAAACAAAAGGAGGTCAGAGTTCAGGCGGGGAACTGTGAGATTGTCCAAAAAGCAGGAACTGGTCAGAGAGGCAACCATTCACCAGGCTGGGGCCAGTCAGGCGAGCAGCTGAGAGGTCGTCCAACAGGCAGGAACAGGTCACGCAGAGCAGGAGTGAGGACCTCAGCAGGCGGGTCAGCGGCGAGGAGCTCAACAGCGAGGAGCTCTTCTGCGGCTGGATCATTTGGGGCTGGATCTTCGGTGGCAGTATCTTCAGCGGCAGGATCTGGAGCAGGAGCGTAGTCCGTGTGGACCCCCCTCGGAGCAGGAGAAGTGAGGAGCGTCCGCCAGGACCCCTTGGAGCAGGAGAAGTGAGGAGCGTCCGCCAAGACCCCCTCGGAGCAGGAGAAGTGTGGGATCCACCACGGGGGCTGCGTGCAGCGTGGGATCCACCTCGGGGGCTGCGTGCAGCGTGGGATCCACCTCGGGGGCTGCGTGCAGCGTGGGATCCACCTCGGGGGGCTGCGTGCAGC
>NC_056510.1:36328763-36339602 GCF_014905685.2 Nematolebias whitei
GGGGGCTGCGTGCAGCGTGGGATCCACCTCGGGGGGCTGCGTGCAGCGTGGGATCCACCACGGGGGCTGCGTGCAGTGTTGGATCCACCACGGGGGCTGCGTGCAGCAACAGGATCTGGAGTAGACGTGTCTGGGTCTGTGGGCTCAGGACAGGTTGGGTCCTCACACAGCATGGATGATGCAGAAGCTGCAGGAGATGGGAAAACTATGGGGACTGTTGTAGGCATGGGAGCGACCACAAGGGCTGCAGCTGTGAGAAACTCAGGAGCCAGGAGCAAGAACAGAGGAAGTGCCAGGGGTGTAGCTCAGAGTCTCTAAGGACCCCACAGCTTGTCTTCCAGGGACAGAGCAGTGAGAGTCGGGCTGCCTGCTGGGTCTTGGTTGGGTCTGGTCATTCTGTGATGATTTCTAGGCAGGAGACCAATTTGGTGCAGGTAGGCAAGCAGGACTCAGGGAATATAAATAAATAATTTATTAATTATAAAATAAAGATGGCTGACGGGGCAGCAAACTTGCATAAATCATGGGACATGACGCAGGATACGAGGAGCAGGACACAAGGAGGATAACAGGCATCACAGTGACACAATGACCAGACAATGAGGGACGCAGGCAAACAGACTTAAATACACACACTAACGAGATTAACACAGAACACCTGTGAAACATCACAGGTGCAAACATCAGAGGGGAAGCAGACACATATAGAACACTAGAGGGACACAGAGACCAGGGAAAGCACAACTCCTACATAAACCCAATGAATCCAATCAGCTACTTAGACTACAAGCATGTCTTAAAGACATAAAAACCTGGATGACCCTTAATTTTCTCCTGTTGAACACAGACAAGACTGAGGTTTTGGTTTTTGGACCTGAGCACCTTAGGAATTAATTTTTCAGTCTTTCTCCCTCCTTAGATGGCATTAATCTGTCCTCCAGCTCTAATGTTAAAAATCTTGGTGTTATTTTTGATCAGGACATGTCTTTTATCTCAACATTAAAAATGTTACTAGAACTGCCTTCTTCCATCTGCGTAATATCACTAAAATTAGAAACATGTTATCTAAAAATGATGCAGAAAAACTGGTCCATGCATTTGTCACATCTAGACTGGACTATTGCAATGGTTTATTATCTGGATGTCCAAATACGTCTTTCAAACGTCTTCAGTTGATCTAAAATGCTGCTGCCAGAGTCTTAACTGGAGTTAGTAGGAGAGATCATATTTCTCCAGTTTTAGCTTCTCTCCATTGGCTCCCTGTCAAATCCAGAATAGGATTCAAAATCTTACTTCTAACCTACAAACCTCTCAACAGCCTAGCTCCATCTTATATTACAGATCTTATTGTTCCATATTTTCCTAACAGAGCACTTCACTCTCAGACTGCAGGTTTACTTGTGGTTCCTAGAATTTACAAAAACAGAATGGGAGGCAGATCTTTCAGTTATAAGCTCCTCTCTTGTGGAACCAACTTCCAATCTCTGTCCGTGAGGCTGACACATTATCAGTTTTAAAACTAGTCTTAAGACTTTCCTTTTTGCTAAATCCTTTAGTTAGGGTTGGCTTGGGTTTCCTGAGCTGTCCCTTAGTTATGCTGCTATAGGCTTAGAGTGATGGAAGACAAACTGACCACAATTTTCACTCTGCTACTGTCTTTACTTACTCTGCTCAACCTGTTTTGTATTTGTAATTATTTTTTCTATCCTTAACATGCGTTTTTTTGTCTTTCAGATACACCTGGACCTATATCTGGACCTACCATTATGTGTTCGTTTGTCTCTCCTTCCTGTCCTCTCAACCATCCGGTCAAAGCAGATGGCCGCTTGTCCTGAGCCTGGTTCTGCTAAAGGTTTCTTCCTTTTAAAAGGGAGTTTTTCCTTTCCACTTTTGCCACTGTGCTTGCTCAGGATGGGAGACTGCAACAAAGCCAAGATTCATCTTGTCTGCTGGATTCCTTAGAGAACTTTACTAATTGGCTTTTATGTATGTGAATGTTTCTGTAAAATGCCCTGAGACAACTTTGTTGTGATTTGGCGCTATATAAATAAACTGAATTGAATTTAATTGAATTTTAAGTTGGATAGTCTGTTAACAGTAATTTGGTTAGGCGCAGATGCACCAGATGTTCTTACTGAGGCCTTTCCACCTTGTTTTAAATTTTCTTTTAATGCTTGAAGTGGCAGAAAAGGTGGTGGCACTGCTTCAATATCTAATAATTTACTGGCTGTTAAAGAGATTTCATTTAACCAGTACCCGTCTTTTGAGCATCATGCCTTTGTTTTTAGCAGCTTGCCAATACTTTGTGTTACTGTTCACAGACCACCCGGACAGGTTTTTAATTTTATGACAGCGTTTTCAGAGTTTTTATGTTTTATTCATGTTAAGTATAATAAGATTATTGTGACTGGTGATTTTAATCTACATGTTGATAATCCATCATATTTTTTGTCTAAACAGTTTTTAGAAACTCTAAACTGTATGGATTTTATTCAGCACGTCAAGCAGCCGACTCACAACAGGGGACACACCCTTGACCTTGTTATTACCTATGCCTTGGCCTCTGGTGTGTCCTCTGTTGTTGACCTGGCTGTGTAACGAACCACCCAACGGTAGGACCAAAATCACCACACAAGAAGTCAAAATTAAATTATATTTATTTTCAATGTGAAGTATAGCAGATTGGACCGGTTCTGGTACTGGTTTTGGGTTCTTTCCGGACCAGGAACGAGTCTATGAGACAGAGATCGGTTAGTGGTCGTGCAGGAGATAATGGAGAGCAAAAGTCAGAATGAGGAAGACCACTAACAGTCTCAGATGAGCTTGGGTGTTCTGGAGACTGACAAGGTCCAAACTGATCCGGATTGCTGCAGGAGAGGCTGAGTCCGGTGAGGGGCTGCAGCGACAGGTGGGTGGTGAGTCTGTTGAGCGAAGAGACGTGGTCACACAAGCCAGGGTCCAAAACTGGAGAGCAGAAGACAGGAGGTACTGGAGGAGAAGACGAGGAGGCGTTGTCGTGCAGGCGAAGGTCAGAACCGAAAGCAGAAAACGTAATAATCCAAAGGGTCGAGCGAGAGACGATGTCCAGGTGAGTCGTGGGTCCAGGAGGTCAAGCCAAGAGGGGAGGACAGGAACCAGGAGCAGGACAGGAACAAGGAGACAGGTAAACTATGACAAGGGAACATGAAAGGCTATGGGGGAACAAGGCAGGATCAAGAACGCGAGGTATTTACTTGCAGAGAACTGTTTTCAACTACCGGGCACCGAAGAGGAGAAAGAGTGCAGCTTTTAAAGGGTGAGAGAGACAGGTGCAGCCAGTTGAGTACAATCAGCTGCTGCTGGCTGCAGCGAAGACAAAACTAAACAACCATGACATCACCCACAACCAGCATACAAAGAAGACAAACCAAAACTCACGTGCATAAACAAACATTACCAGAGTGGACAGAATAAATGAAACTCACAGAAAAGATCTATAGCAAACTTTAAAGAGTGATCAGGGTGACAGAAAATATAATATATGGGACGTGATTCGTGACAGGCTGTGTCTGACTGTGTCTGACCACTATTGTGTGTTTTTTAATGACACTGATTTGAATTGGCGGAAAGCCACGGTCCAAATTGTCAGGAGGCGCCATCTTACCCCTGAGGTGATTGATAATTTTATTAGAGATTTTAACCAAAACTCCCTGTTATTTTAACTTCTTCCTATGATTCAATAGTCAGTCTTTTTTTTTTTAACAAACTGAAAACAAACCTGGATCATGTAGCTCCACTATTTTCAAAACAAGTTTTTATTAAAGGAGTATGCCCATGGAAAACTGAAGACATAAAGCAACTCAAAAGAAATTGCAGGAAAGCAGAGAGGAAATGGAGGAAAAACAAACTGACAATCAACTTCTAAATAATGCGCGAACAGCTTAATATCTACAATTCTGCTGTCAGAAATTCAACAAATGCATATTTTGCCAAAATAATTAACACTCACAAAAATAATCTCAAAGTTTTGTTTTCCACCATTGATAATCTGATTAACCCTGACTTTACTGCTTCTTCTTCTTCAAATACTCCAACTAACTCTCTTTGTGAGCAGTTTGCAAATCACTTCAGAGGTAAGATCGAGTCAATTAGAGCTAACATTTTATCTGAACAAAATACTGGTTTTAAATCTATTGAATGCTTGTTTTCACCTGAGCAAACACGACGAGTTTGCTGTGGTTGATGCAGAGATGTCGGCAGAGTTTTCTCACAAGTCAAACCAACCACCTGCCTCTTAGACCCAATTCCCTCATCACATTTTCATTCATTTTATAGATTCTTTGAGAATGAAATTTTAAACATTGTAAATTGCTCTCTTCGGATGGATGTTTTTCCCATTACCTTTAAAATGGCTGTGGTGAAGCCCCTTCTGAAGAAAAGTAATCTAGATCCTAGTGTTTTTAATAATTATAGACCTGTATCCAACTTACCATTCTTAAGTAAAATCTTAGAAAAGCTTGTTTTTAGTCAATTAAATGTTTTTTAATGATGCTGGTATTTTAGAAAAGTTTCAATCTGGTTTCAGGACGAACCACAGTACGGAGACAGCCCTATTAAAAATTGTGAATGGTTTAAGGTGTAATCTGGATTCACACAAGCTCTCAGTTCTTGTTCTATTGGATCTGAGTGCAGTCTTTGATACAGTAGATCATCAAATTATTTTAAATAGATTACACCTGGTCAGTCTTTCTGGTACTGTTCTTCTGTGGTTCAGCTCCTATCTCACAGATAGAACCTTTATGGTAAGTATGGATACATGTACCTCGCAGATCCATGAAGCCGACTATGGCGTCCCCCAAGGCTCTATTTTAGGCCCCCTACTTTTTAATTTGTACATGTTGCTGCTTGGTGGAGTCATCAGGAGCCATGGGATAAGTTTCCATAGTTATGCTGATGACACACAGCTATACATCTCATTATCTCATGATGACCCCCGGCCAATCACTGCACTTTTTAATTGCACTTCAGACATAAAGTCCTGGATGGCACAGAACTTTATCCAGCTAAACCAGGACAAAACAGAAGTTTTAATCATTGGACCGGAGGTTCAAAAAGAAAATACAATTCAGAAATTACAATCTCTGTCTTTAAAACATTCCATAAAAATAAGAAGCCTGGGGGTTCTTTTTGACTCTGAGCTTACTTTTATTCCTCATATCAAACATATAGCCAAAACAGGATTTTACCATCTAAAAAATATAGCCAGAGTCCACCCTCTTCTCTCTCTCACTAATACTGAGACTTTGATGCACGCTTTTATTTCTAGCCGTTTAGACTACTGTAATGCACACTGATTTCTGGTCTCCCTAAGAAAAATGTATCCAGCCTTCAGCTGTTAGAAAACTCTGCTGCTCACATGCTAACCAAGACCAGGAGGCAGGCTCATATTACACCTGTTTTAAAATCATTGCATTGGCTCCCTGTGTGCCTCAGGATTGATTTTAAGATTCTTTTAATGGTTTTTAAATGTCTCATTGGTCTCGCACCATCTTATCTTGCAGAGCTGCTATTACCCTATGAATCCCCGCGGACACTAAGGTCCTCTGGCACTGGACTACTAACAGTTCCAATAGTCAGAACTCACACTTACAGTGATGTTTCTTTCCAGTACTATGGCCCTCATCTGTGGAAAATCTGCCGGAGAACCCGAGGGACGAAGAGTGTTGTTGTTTTTAAGAGCAGGCTCAAGTCCCATCTTTTTAACTGCATTTCCTGAACTGGTTCATTTCTGTTCAGTCTATACATTTTCCATACAATTTTATTTTATTTTATTTTGTGTGTGTGTTGTTTGCTTTTATTTTGAGGGTTTATTGTTTATAATTCTGTACAGTACATTGAGCTGCTTTTATGATGAAGGGTGCTTTAAAAATAAAATTGACTCAACTGGTAAACTATAACAATGTTGCTTTCACAGTTTTATTCAATATCGATACTAAAACCTCCCTGCTCAAGCTGCTGCCCCCCCGGTCACTTCCGGCGAGCTGATGGATGGCAGCTCCCTCCGGCTTCTCTGCAGTCTTTTGTCATCAAAATGACGAACCAGACTAAAGTTGGTCCCCCTTCCAACCGAATTCGGTGTTCAGTTACTCAGAGAGCCGGACGGGACCGTCCAAAAATATATTTTGGTCCAGGACCGGCCGCTCCCACTCCAACGGTAACTCTGGGTGCACCCTGCCGGCCAGGTGACCCCTCGAGCTGGGGAGTCGTCGCACGAAGGTCCGGTGTTTTCTCTCTCTCTCTCTCTCTCTGGACCCCAACAAACTTCTCATCTGGACCTTTGTGGTTATACCTGGTTCCGACAAGAATCGCTGGGTGGTATTTTGCTGGTTTTATGCTGGACTGGCCCTCGTGGTGTCTTCATTGGTGTGGGGGAAGTGTACCTGTGACCCTCGAACTGGACCAGAACCAAACCAAGGTGGCTGTAGGGGACTTTGTCTTCAACAGAGCTGGTCTAAGCCTCAGTGAACAGCCCATTACTTTTAAACGAAGGACTGTCCACCTCCGTGGAGTCGCTGTGTTCACCTGGAGACGCTCCGATGCTTTGAAGCGCCACCGGAACCGGACCGGAGCAGAACCCGTGTTCTGTCGAACACCGGGCCAGGGACAACTTCAGCCTCTTCGTCTCTCAAGCTACGAAGCGCCGGAGCCGGACTGGAGCAGAACCGGACTGGACCAGTGACGACTTCAGCCTCTCCGGTCAGTCTTGTTTTTCACCGGGGGTGCCTCTCGTGCTGTCGGGTGCGGAGGTGTCGTGCAGAGAAGCGGTTGAGCAGCGTGGAGGAGCAGCGTGAAGGAGCAGGGCTGAGTGGTGCTCGAGATAAGTTCGGAGTTTACATCAGAGTTGCTGCAGGCCTCCATCCAAACTCACCTGGATAATTATTATTTTTTTCCAGATCACGCTGTTGGCCCCTGTTGACCAGAAATGAGCTAGGACCATGCCTTTCACTTCAGGAGGTTTTTCTGGCAGCTCGCTTTGCTATTTGCTACAAATTATCTGTTGCTGTTTCGGCCTGTTGATATTGGACCCAGCTTCTGTTTCTCATGGGAGCATCCATCCATCTTCCCATGTGGGCCGGAGCCCCCCTCAGCCCAACTCAAACTGCAGTTGGGCCACCTTGTCGGGTTTGTTTGCCCATTTGATTTGTGACGTTTTATGGTCTGAGACTTTTCTGCACCATTCATATTATTGTCATTATTTTCAGATCTCAGACTATCTGGAATCACTGAATCTTGTTAATACACCTGGATCTGTCCATCACTGCAACTTTCACTATTTTTGGGTTCTGAATGATCACGTCTTAATTAATGTTTCTCATGGTGCAATTATGGGGGCTAATTGTCACACTGTTAACTCCTGTAATTACACAGCAGTCACGAAAAACTCAAGAAAATGTCTGATAATAATGTTGTTACTACTCTCAGGGATTCAGCCCAACCCTGGACCCCCCACTAATTACAGCACACCAAATGACTTTAAGAATGTGTCTGGTCTTCATTTTCTGCATGTAAACGCATGTAGCCTTCTGAAAAAACTTGATGCCTTGAAAATTTTGGTCAATTCTTCTGGGGCAGATGCATAGGCATTGCAACCATTATATGTGAAGGGGACAAGTACCCCCCACATTAAAAAAATATTTATTTGGACACCCCCCCCCCCCCCCCCACACACACACACACACTTTTACTATGAAACATTAGTTCAGGTGGCGCAGTTTCTCTTTCTTTGTGAACGAATCCATTCCACTTGCTTAATAGGAGAATACTCAATCTAATAAAACTCCACTCCAGGTTTTCCTGGTTTCCTCCAGGTTACCTCCACCTCTACACACAGAGCAGAAACTGTGCAGGCAGCTGCTGCTGAGTCTCGTGCTTCTGTAGAAAACGCGCACAGGTGCAGGAGATGGAGACACCTCTGTGTTGCTCACTCGCCAGTTTAGCGAGCTTAGTGCGGGCAGTTGTTGACCAGGGGGTAGATCATCAACATATATTCATGTTAGGATGATGCTTGAGTGCAGCGCTACATCTGTAGCATGTTCTCTTAGCAATAACTGTGACGCTGTAAGATGGTGTAGGTTAAGAGATGCTGTGTGTTCAGGTGCATTAAAGTTGAAATGTCTTTAAAACCCCACACCTTATTGTCCTCAAGCTTCGTGAGAAACATCATTTAGATGAGTAGTGTTGAACACAAGTAAAAATGTCTAGTGGTGATGTTTTTTATTTCTCTATAATCACAAATAGTGCAGATCTGACGCTCTGTATTAAAGTGTATTAAAGTTAAAATGTCTCTAAAACATACAGCTGAATTTACACAAACTTGGTGAGAAATATGCTTTAAATGTGTGTAAGTAAAGCAAATGTAGGTGAAAGGTTGCTTTTTTGTACATTAGTGCACATTTCTTTTGCGCACATGCACGCGCGCACACACCTACACACATCGTTTTGTCCCCCCACATGACAGATGCTTCTGATGCCCTTGGGCAGATGTAGTCTTCATCTCTGAAACCTGACTCAACAAATCTATACTGAATAACAAACTGGCAATCAATGGATTTAACATCCACCGCTGTGATCGTCAAAAAAAAAGGGGGGGGGGGGGGGGCGCTGTTTACATCAGAGATTCTCTGGTTGCTAGTCTTGTGTCTTCTAAAACAATTCGCAACCAAATTGATGCCTTAGCTATAAACATCACTTTGAATGGAGGCCAGATCTTATCTGTAGTCGTTATCATCCACCTTCAGCAACACCTGAGGCTCTGTCCTCCCTGATGGAATTCCTTGGTAATTTAAAATTCAAAGAGATCTTTTGGCAGGAGACTTCAACATTAGCTATGTTTACATGCGCAGAATTCTTTGACCGGATTGAAATGTGTTCTGTTTGAATAATTCAAATGTATTGTTTACATGGGCACAATCTGTTCATGATGAGCGTTTACATGCAGCGGGCTTTGTTCTGAACAGCAGTACTGACATGCGCAGAGTGGTAAACTCTCCTTTAAAAAAACACCGAAGAAGAAGTTCTACTTCCGGGTGAACGTAAACAAACCTGAGCACCCAAAATGGACCCGCGACAGGTTTTAATGATGGTGGAGACGTTATTGCACTCCCTGACTGAGCTACAGGTAATAGAAATCATTTTGAGCTCTTTAAAAGTTTCTAATAGAAATGTTGTGTCGCTCACCGACCAGTTTTACTTCCCTGACATGCTAATATTATTAGCGTTAGCCAGGCGGAAATGGCAAAGTCGCACATGCGCAGTCAGGTCAGTTTTTCACCATCAGATAAAAACGAACAGATCAAGCGTTTACATGTGCACCGATCGGGTTTCGGATCAGCGTAAACCACCCGTTTCGTTCTGATCACAAATTATAACGGATCGTGCCGAATACACAAAAAATAACCCGAACGGAGTGTTTACATGACACACTTTTATTCCGACCGGCCATTTGATCCGGTTACTTATGTCCATGTAAACATACCCATTGACTGGAGTAAGTCGATCCCCCTCTGTAATAAAATCAAGAAATGTTGCCTGTCTCTCAATCTTACCCAATTGATCAACTCTCTGACTAGATTAAACAAAAACTTTCCTGAAAAATCCTCCATCTTAGACCTGTTTCTAACAAATATGCCTCACAAATTCCCTGGTACAGGTTTATTCACTAATATTTTGAGTGATCATTGTGTGACAGCGACTTTGAGAGATATTAAACTTCCACCTTCTAAGCCCAGACTTAAAAAAGGGATCTGAAACGTTTTTGTGAACATTTATCTTTGACCCATCAAAATGAATGCGGTCATTTATTTTACAGAATCAAAGTTTAACATCAAACATTTACATTAATTTGGCAAAATATGAAAATAACAACATAATTAACAGCTTTACAGGTAGTGAGAAACAATTCGGCGATTGTTTCCACTCTTCAGCAGAACAGCAGACATCAATGAAAACTGTACAATTATGATCAATTATCCACACGGCGGTGGATGAGCACTTTACACAGACATTTCTAAAATATCTTGAAGGATTTCTACTTGAGAGAAGAATTTAAAGATGGAAATGAAGTTTAAAGGGAGTAAAAGATGGTATGTGAGGGGAAGTGTTCACCAGAACCGACACTCTCCATCAGAACCCAGCTTTCCTCGGTACGCTTTGGTAGGAAACTTGACTCATTACCTTTCTGAAGATTAATCAGCAGATATGGAAGTCCAGTTAACGCTACCTGTCCAGCGTCTCCATAGGATGGCTGTGACTCGTCCGAAGTAGTGACGAGATTCCGTCCGACACCAGCTCACATCAGCAATAGACTTCACATGAGTGGGGTCCTTCAGAAGTTCCACTCAGAGGTGGAGGATATTATAATCCAACTCGGAGGAGCCTTATCATGCTGGACTTCTGTTCTCCCAAACGACTTCTCAGCGCCTCACCAAACTCCTCAGAAGCTTCACCGAACTCCTCAGAAGCTTCTGCTTGGATGACCCTTATTCCCACGAGGTCAGATTTTGTGAGATCTTTGTCTCCTGAGGAGTTATTGCACGCCTTGTGTGGTTTAACCTGGTTACGATGTACCCATTTAACAGTTGGCTCTTTTTGGCCTTTACTGATTTTTATCTGATAGACAACTGGAGACAGTTTGTCGGTTATCAGATGGGGTCCAGTCCATCTAGGCATCAGTTTACGGGCGAGAGTTCCGGTCCCGGACTCTCTTCTCCCAGTTTTGGGGGCAAACGTGTAGTACCAGACCCTGTCTCCCACTTGGAGTTCCTCGTGAGAGGCCTTTTGGTCGTAGTACGCTTTGCGTCC
>NC_056510.1:36339702-36340838 GCF_014905685.2 Nematolebias whitei
TCAGCTGATTTTTCCAGGTTTTTCTGTGCGAAAGCAAAAGTGTTTTTAAGGTGTTTTTCCAAGTCTTTCATGTATTGTTGTGTAGTGTAGGCTGTTGCCATGGCAGTATCGCCTGGTTGGTACAACAGGTGCAGAGGGAGAGTCATTTGTCGACCCGTCATCAACATATTGGTGGCCCGTAACGTGCTCATAAATGGACTGCGTATTCGTGTAAAGATTGATTTTACATGTTGGCATGAAAAATAACAGATTGTTAGCTGTATTGAACGCAGCGTGCTGAAGCTGCGTGCTTGGGAACTGCATGTTTACGCTGGAATGTTTGGAGCTGAACTTGTGAGCCAACGAGTCTTTTTAAAGCTGAAATTGTACGCCTGTTATGTGTAACTAAAGCTGGGTTTGTGTGGAAACGCTTTATTCTGTTTAAAGACGGTCCAGACGCGGTTCTGGTACCGGCTCGGTTCTGAGAAAGATCGAACGAGTTGTTTAAATAGCTAGAAAGACGTTTTTGAGATCGGAGCGCCGACTCCGTGCAGCTGGGAGCTTATTGATTACACTTGTAACAGAAAAAAGTGCATTTTGACGGTTTAAAAGACGAAAAAAGTTGACGGACTTTTTCAGATAAATCTAACATGCTAGCTGGGGAAAACGCTGCGTGATTGGTGGAATTAGCTGCTGTGTAGCGCTCTGATTTGCTGAGAAAGTGAATGACGTGCCTACGTCATTTCCTCTCACCCCCGTGATGCTTTGTGATTGGCGGATTCAGTCACGTGACCCGGAAATGAAAACTCGTTTTCATAGAGAATAAAATCTGCTTTTTAAAGTTCAAAAACGCTTTAAAAGCTGTATTCTGAAATGCTGCTTAAGTTCTTCAAAGTCTAATTGCTAAAATTTTGCCGCGTTTGAGTAAAAAATCCGATCAGAAATGTTGGTTTTAACCGAGTCTAGCCGATGCTAATTTTAAGCTAACAGCTAACGACCGGATGCCACAGGAAGTCATAGCGACTCCTACTGGATAACACTAACAGTGTCTGAGTTAAAATAAATTGAGGTTGTGCTGCCATCTTCTGGAGAGACTTGAGATCACAGGTTTTCACTTCGCTTTTTAGGTATTTTGAGTGAAATTAAACGTTTTTATT
>NC_056510.1:36340938-36343296 GCF_014905685.2 Nematolebias whitei
GATGTAATAGGGATTACATTACTGCATAGTGCTCCTGGTTGGGTTCCCGTGTCAGTGTGTTTCAAAGTTTCTAACAACCTGCGTATTTTCTCTGTCTCTTCCGAGCTCAGAGGTGTAGGGCCTTGTTTCTGGAACTTTTGTGATTTTTTCGCCTCCGTTCGTTTCGGCCGAGGTGGGGGACGGTCAGGTACGTCTTTTGGGGGTTCCCTTACGTACTGCCCCTGATGATATGGATTCCCATATCTTTGCGTCCTACACTCACCCCTTTTTCGATAATCACTGTCATCCTCTGAAAGAGGAGCCTTTTTGTCCCAGCGTGCACCTTCAGGACGCGGTTTGTTAGTTTGAACAGACTGTTTTCTCTCAACTTTCTTAGGAGGAGGCGGCGAAGCACGTCGTCCTTCCAGTTCAAGAGGGATGGGTTTAACCTTTACACTAGGAAACACTTCAATGGGCGTCTTAGCATGAGGGCATGCCTCAAACACATTCACAGCACACTGTCTAATCTCACTGATGGATTTTTCTCTGAAATTTGCCATCATTTGTACTGATCGCCTAAAATCAGTGTGGAGGTTTTTGCTGAAAACAAACTTAAAACCTTCCTCTTCCTTCATTCCGGTTTCATTTCTGTTACCAAAATAAGCTTGGAAGATTCTTTTGTAATAAACTCTTGGATGTTCAGATTTACCCTGCGTGACCTTGTCTGCAGCTGGGAAACCAGCAGGTCCCGTGCAGGAGTCGTACTCTCTGATCAAAGCTTCACACAAAAGGTTGTAATCCCTTCTCGTTGCATCAGGTAGACGCTCGATGAAGGTGAACACCTCTCTGTCCGAAGTGAGCCGTATCAGACTGATTTTATCCTCCACCGTAGCATTAGGATAACTTCTCAATCTGAACTCAAGATCTCTGAGATACACTTTTGTGCCAGATGACCCCATCGGTCCAGGTACAAAGCGTTGTACATATTTTGAGATTTTTTGCAAATCATCCATTGAAGGAGACAGTATCAACGGTCTCTCTTGTGTGGTTGGTGGTGCAAATTGGTGAAGGTCTGCCCCTACCACCCGAGATGGGGGTGGGGATGACGGAATGGTGTTAAAAGTAGGAGGCTCAAGTCGGTTCAGATCCAACCCTATCACCCGAGATGGGGGTGTTACAACGGGGCTAAGAGTAGGAGGTGCAAGTCGGTGCAGACCCGTCCTTATCACCCGAGGTGGGGGTGTTGGAACGGGGCTAAGGGGAGGAGGTATAACAGCATCTGTCTGGGGTGGTTGTGGCTGAACCGAACCCTGACCTTGTTCGTCCCTGAGTCCCAGACCAGCTCGCCCCACGTCAGAAATCTTGTTTGTAGCTGCGGCTAGAGTCTCCTCACAAGCTTTCAGGCGCTCCTGTGATGTCTGACATTCACTTTGTAAATTCAGACATTGTTGGAGAATCACCGCCTTTTCCGCTTTGCAAACCTCCAGCTCCTTTAATGCTTGCTGCAACTGTTGTTGTAGTACATCGTTGTCTGAACACGCGGCTTGGTACGCACGGTCTTTATCCCTAATCCTCCCCTCATATGATTGAGCCTGTACTGACAGCTCAGTCTTTGAGAGGTCCCTCTCAATCTGAAATTGTTCTTTCTCCAATGCAGACGCATCCATCAATACGTCACACCTCTCCTTTTCAGATTCATATCCTCTGGATAGCATGACATTTTGAGCAACCTGATGGTCCAATTCCGCTTTGAGAAGCAGGGAAATTTTTGCTAACCGTTCACGGCTCGATTTTGTCTCCTCCGACACTTTAGCTGCTTTCGCCAACCTCTGCAGTTCTTCATCTCTTTGATTGTCATCAAGGTCTTCTAATTGCCCTAATTGATTACCAATAATTGAATTTGTTAAAATATGTAAAGCCGCTTGGACGGCATCTCTGGAGTGCAAGGGGTCAGTGTTTACCTCTTCGTTCGCCATCATCCGCTATTAAAAATTTAAATAGGAGATGTAATTGTTTAGGTGGTAAAATAAAATCAGGAGAGTTTCTCTCTACTGATATATTTACTCTTATTTAGTGATTTAACAATTAAACGTGCATTATCTTTTAGCAAATGAGTAAACTTTATCAACTCTGTGAATATCTGAACTGTACCTTTTTTGTTAAAAAGTTTCTACCTTTTATTTTGTACCTTCTCAATGAGGAATTACCAGTGAATAAAGGCTTGTTGGTAAATGCCTGTCTGCATAAATACCTTAATAACTTTTTAAATGCAAGATAACAGTGATTATTCAGCTTTGAGGAACGTTTATTAACTCAAAAATGCCTTACAGAAAATAAAAACGTTTAATTTCACTCAAAATACCTAAAAAGCGAAGTGAA
>NC_056510.1:36343396-36351284 GCF_014905685.2 Nematolebias whitei
GGTGTCATACTGAAAACGGTCCTGCAGGTTATCTGCTGTCCTCAACTGTCCTGTCAGGTGTCATACTGAAAACAGTCCTCAGGTTATCTGCTGACAACTGTCAGGTGTCATACTGAAAACAGTCCGCAGGTTATCTGCTGTCCTCAACAGTCCTGTCAGGTGTCAAACCAGGTCTCTCTTGTAAACGAGTCCTCGAGGCTCAATGGGATTTACCTGTATAAATAAAGGTTGAATGAATGCCAAACAGAAAACAGTCCTCAGGTTATCTGCTCACCTTAACTGTCCTGTTAGGTGTCATACTGAAAACAGTCCTCAGGTTATCTGCTGGTCTCATTGTTTCTCCACACTGTCCCGCTGAGAGGATCATAGAAACAGAAGTGTGGGACCTGGACGTTTTCACATCAAATATACTGCATTTTAGTGTGTTAGTAATGTCCA
The DNA here is from genome assembly GCF_014905685.2 of Nematolebias whitei. NCBI lineage: Eukaryota > Metazoa > Chordata > Actinopteri > Cyprinodontiformes > Rivulidae > Nematolebias > Nematolebias whitei. The sequence continues at coordinate 36,343,835 of NC_056510.1, forward strand.
TGTTTTAACAGTGTGTATGTCATTTATACTGTAGATATGTCTTCCAGTCCACCATTTCACAAAAAGCACAATTATATTGGAAATTTGCAAAAACAAAATAATCAGCAAAACTGACAGAACATTCAAGATCAGTGCTCAACAAAGTGCCTAACATCAGCAGCAACAGGACAGGACAGCAAGATTCATTCTACCTTTATTTCTACAGGTTAGTCTCATTGAGTCACGAGGACTCATTTTCAAGAGAGACCTGTTTTAAACAAAACCCCACAGATTAAGTACTCACAACAATAAACAGTCATAAAGCATATAAAATGAAAAGTAAATAAAAATAGTGTTATAAAACTAAATAAAAACAAGCTGCATTATGAAACTGGGTAAAGTACTAAAAACAGGAACATGTCTGCATTGATTTTTTCATTGGACTTAACAGTCATCCATTAGAGATGTCAAAGTCGAGAGCTTCAGATCTTTTTGCAACATGTTCCAGGAAACAGAAGCGGAGTAAGAAAGGGTATTTTGCCTAGTTCATTCAGCACTGAGGAGATGCTGCAGGTCATGATGTCTTGAGAGCGCACGCTGTAGCTGCACTAATGAAGTGATGTGTAAGAGGAGATATATGAAGGCAGCAGAACAAGAAGTGATTTAAAGATGAAAAAGTACCAGTGAGAGAGTCTGTGTGAAGTTAATGATGACCAGTTAACCAGTGAACACAGGGTGCAGTGATGGGTACGGTAGCCAGTTATGAATCTTAATGCACCATGGTAGACAGCATCCAACATCTGCAGAGTGCTTGTAGGGGCATTCATGTAAATAATGTCACCATAGTCAGTGGAGTCAGTCAGAGTCAGAGTCAGAGTCAGAGTTTCTTTATTGTCATTCGCACCTCATGTGGTACATGTGGTGGAGCGAAATTATGTACACAGGGTCCCAGTTACATCCAACAATAAAATGTATAAGAAAAACAGTAATAACATCTAAGATATGAACTAAGAAAAACATCAGCTAAATATACACTAAGCACTCATAACATAAAACATTGAACATCACCACAAACATGAACATGAGTCTGTGAGCAGATGTGCACGCATGAACACATCAACATTGAAACAGATCAGCAGCAACATGAAACAGATCAGCAGCAACATGATATGGTTTTTCACAGTGATTATTCTAGTTAGAGATTCATGAGTCTAACAGCCTCAGGGTAGAAGCTGTTCCTCAGTCTAGTGGTTCTACACTTAATGCTCCTTAACCTCCTTCCTGAGGGGAGTGGGGCAAAAAGTGTGTGTGCTGGGTGGGTGGGGTCCTTCATGATGCAGGTAGCCCTCTTCCTGCATCTGGAGGTGTAGATGTCTGTAATGGTGGGGAGACTGACTCCAACAGATTTCTGTGCAGCCTTCACCACTCTCTGCAAAGCTTTTCTTTCTGCAGCTGTGCAGCCTCCATGCCACACATTGATGCTCGAGCACAGGATGCTCTCCACTGCACACCTGTAGAAGGAGGTGAGGACTGAGCTTCCCAGACCAGCTCGCCTCAGCCGTCTGAGGAAGTAGAGTCTCTGATGAGCTTTCTTGATCAGGCTGGAGGGACAGAAAGTAGTAGTTACAAGGTGTTTCCTAGTGTTCAGAGTAAAACAAGATCTATTTCTGATAAAGAAACCCAATTTTAATTTAAATTTCTTCATCAAGTTTTCGACATGTGGCTTAAAAGAGCAATGTGCATCGACCAAGATTCCCAAGTATTTGTAAGAATCAACAAACTCAATAGGAGCACCATTTATAAATAAGATAGGAGGAAGGACTGCTGGTACCAACTTTCTGTTTGAAAACAACATCTGTTTGGTTTTATCAGCATTTAGCACCAGTTTGAGATGGAATAAGTCTGACTGGACGATGTCGAATGCAGAGTGTAGAAGCTGGAAAATCTTAGCAACTTATTTAGCTCGAGAATAAATAACTGTATCATCAGCATAGAAATGTAAGGACATGTCAGGAATGATCTGACCTACATTACTTATGTAGATTGCAAAGAGGGTGGGTCCTAAGACTGAGCTTTGTGATACACCATTGTTGACAGTTAAATAACTGGAAGATGTAGCATTATGTTGAACACATTGCTTTCGGCCTGAGAGCTAATTAGAAAACTAACCAATAGTGTGATCTGAGAAACCAGCATGTGAGAGCTTATGGCGTAAGATGTCATGATCTACATCTCAAAATCTAAAGACAGGTTTAAATTGAGTACCTTAATTAGTCTTAATTGCGAGGGTCAAAACCCCATCTCCACCCACATTTTCTCGAGCCATGGCAGGACTTGATGAAGACGCAGGTGTTTTATTTACTAAGTACTGCTTGTTCTGCCTACTCCTCTCATTTACTGCTGGTGTCAGATATACCTCCTCCTTTACTCTAATGCACTATATCTAGTATCTTACACAGAGAGCAGTATCTGGTGTATGCCCTCTGGCAGCTGAGGTGACTGGCACACCGTTGCATACATGCATTTGTGTGTTTGTGCGTGTGTGTTTTGAAATGCACCATTACCTTCAAAACAGATAGCACTGTTAGTTCTTTATCAAACTCTAGATACTTCTGGTGTCAGGTGAGATCTCTGCTGCATATTTCATTACATCTGCCTCTGTGCTGCTGATTCTCTCTCACCTCACTGTGTTAGATTGCTCTAAAATCTATATAGTGTTTATATTACCAAAAAATGTAACACGACTAGCCCCACACCTCTTATGAAGATCATGGCCTGTAATTTTATTCAACTTTTATTTACCTGTCTGTCTGGAAACCTCTACTGAACTTTGTAATGACTTCCTGCAGTTTTTTATAAATAAGGTTGTTACCACAAGGGCCCTTATTTCAGCCCCTGCTTTTGACCCCTCCTGCTTGGTCCCCTGCCTGACTGTGTTTGATAGATTTGAACCAGTGACCCTGACCCTTTTAGAGGATGTGGTCGGCCATATTAGACCATCAGGTTCTCCTCATGACCTTGTCCCCCCTCATCTTTTAAAAGAGGTGTTTTTCAGCATCAGGCAGGTGATTCTTGCTGTTATCAATAGCAGTCTGTCCTCAGGTGTTGTCCCAATAAGTTTTAAACATGCTGTGGTGCAGCCCCTGCTTAAAAAGCCTAGCCTAGACCAAACTGTCTTGGCTAATTTTAGGCCCATCTCCAAGCTGCCTTTTATTTCAAAAATTTTAGAAAAAATTGTATATTCACAGGTCAAATGTTTTCTGGATGAGCACAATATCCTGGAGGTTTTTCAGTCTGGTTTCAAAACTCACCACAGCACAGAATCAGCTCTAGTCAGAGTTTTTAATGATATTTTTATGGCTAATGATTCTGGTGAACATGTGGTTCTTGTCCTGCTCGACCCATACCGTGGACCATAACATTTTAATATCACGCTTACAGCTCCAAGTGGGTATTTGTGGTACTGCACTGAGCTGGTTTAGGTCCTATCTGGCAGACAGAACCATGTCTGTCAACATAGCTGGGTCTGAATCCTCCACTGCTCCTCTGTGTTTTGGGGTTCCACAGGGCTCTATTTTAGGTCCCCTGCTTTTCTCCCTTTACCTGCTTCCATTGGGATCAATCCTTAGAAAGCATGGGATCTTTTTTCATTGTTAAGCTGACGACAGTCAGATCTATATGCCACTTAAAAAGAAAGATGCCCCCTCAATTAGGCCACTTCTGTTGTGTCTTGAAGACATCAAAGCCTGGATGTCTTTAAACTTCTTAAATTTCAATGAAAAGAAAACAGAAGTGATGGTGTTTGGTCCTAGTGGCTCTTGTGAACCTAGCCCTGTTGATCTGGGCCCTCTGGCACCACATGTAAAGAAAACTATTTCTAACTTGGGTTTTAAAATGGACAGTGATTTTAAATTAGAGTCCCAGATTGGAGCGGTGGTCAAGACCAGTTTTAATCACTTCAGACAGCTGGCTAAGGTAAAGACCATCCTTACAAAACAGCAGCTGGAAACAGTAATCCATGCCTTCGTCACCTCTCGGCTGGATTACTGTAACGCTCTTTACCTTGGAGTCAGCCAGTCCTCCCTCAGACGCCTCCAGTTGGTCCAGAACGCTGCTGCTCGGCTTCTAACTGGAGTTCAAAAAAGGGAGCACATCACCCCCACTCTGGCTTCACTCCACTGGCTGCCTGTTCATTTTAGAGTTCATTTTAAGATTATTTTATTTGTTTTTAAAAGTTTAAATGATCTTGCTCCATCCTACCTCTCTGAGTTGCTTCACCCATACTCTCCTGCTTGGTGCCTCAGATCAGCTGATCAGCTGCTCCTGGAGGTGCCGAGGTCTAAGCGGAGGCTCAGAGGAGACAGAGCTTTTTCTGTTGCTGCTCCAAGACTATGGAACGATCTACCTCTTCCTATCAGACGAGCCCCTTCACTGTCCAGTTTTAAAACTCTTTTAAAAACACATTTTTACTCCCTGGCTTTTAGCACACACTGAATTTGATCTGCACTGTTTTTATTGTTTTTATTGATCTTAATGTTTTAACAACTGTTTTTATGTGTTTCAATGTTCTTGATTTTATATGTACAGCACTTTGTGGCAGCTGTGGTTGTTTTAAAGGGCTTTATAAATAAAGTATTATTATTATTATTATTATTATGTAGGTTAATCTCATCGAGCCTCAAGGACTCATTTACAAGAGAGACCTGTTTTTAACAAATAAATGAATAAACATCTTTATGTATTCACATGTGGCCAGTTCATTGCAGCCAATGCTGATAGATCACCCAGCCACCATCTAAATGTTTGTTTTCTATAATGTAATGTTATCTGACGTTCCCAGAGCATCCTCATTAGCATATACAAAAAGAAACCTTAACCATAATACAGACATGTTTGACTAGCTCACAGGACTAAACTCAACTAGCAGAGACCATCTCTGCAGGAGCACTCACAACCAATTTGAGTATATTTCTTGGTGTGTCTTGCTGTTTCTTCTGCTTTAGTTCTTGGAACCAAACAATATTGACACTAAAGACATATTTTTATGCCAAAATTGATAGTAAAGGTAATTTTCCATTTGAATTTTAATTGTTTTTTTCCCAAAAAAATCTCTTACTGTAATGTTCTCATTCGGTGTGCCAGTTCATATTTGATAATTTATTAAATTACTTTCAAGGGATGTGGTGGTGCAGGGGTTAGAGGTCCACGGTTCAAATCCCTGACCGTTACACCAACATCTGCAAGGTGAAGCACCCACACCTGCATCCAATCCCATTTGCCCCAATGTGGGCCATATATTCAATTCAGTTCAATTCAGTTTATTTATATAGCGCCAAATCACAACAAAGTTGTCTCAGAGCACTTTACAGAAACATTCACATACATAAAAGCCAATTAGTAAAGTTCTCTATCTAAGAAATCCAGCAGACAATTTGAATCTTGGCTTCGTTGCAGTCTCCCATCCTGAGCAAGCACAGTGGCAACAGTGGAAAGAAAAACTCCCTTTTAAAAGGAAGAAACCTCCAGCAGAACCAGACTCAGGACAAGCAGCCATCTGCTTTGACCGGCTGGTTGAAAGGACAGGAAGGAGAGACAGACGAGCACAGAATGGTAGGTCCAGGTATAGGTCCAGGTGTATCTGAAAGACAAAAAAACATGTTAAGGATAGAAAAAATAATTACAAATACAAAACAGGTTGAGCAGAATAAGTAAAGACAGTAGCAGAGTGAAAGTGTAGTCAGTTTGTCTTCCATCACTCTAAGCCTATAGCAGCATAACTAAGGGACAGCTCAGGAAACCCAAGCCGACCCTAACTATAGGATTTAGCAAAAAGGAAAGTCTTAAGCCTAGTTTTAAAACTGGATAATGTGTCAGCCTCATGGACAGAGATTGGAAGTTGGTTCTACAAGAGAGGAGCCTGATAACTGAAAGATCTGCCTCCCATTCTGTTTTTGTAAATTCTAGGAACCACAAGTAAACCTGCAGTCTGAGAACAAAGTGCTCTGTTAGGAAAATATGGAACAATAAGATCTGTAATATAAGATGGAGCCAGGTTGTTGAGAGCTTTGTAGGCTAGAAGCAAGATTTTGAATTCTATTCTGGATTTGACAGGGAGCCAATGGAGAGAAGCTAAAACTGGAGAAATATGATCTCTCCTACTAACTCCAGTTAAGACTCTGGTAGCAGTATTTTGGATCAACTGAAGACGTTTTGAAGACGTATTTGGACACCCAGATAATAAACCATTGCTATAGTCCAGTCTAGACGTAACAAATGCATGGACCAGTTTTTCTGCATCATTTTTAGATAACATGTTTCTAATTTTAGCAATATTACGCAGGTGGAAGAAGGCAGTTCTAGTAACGTTTTTAATGTGGGGATAAAAGACATGTCCTGATCAAAAATAACACCAAGATTTTTAACATTAGAGCTGGAGGACAGATTAATGCCATCTAAGGAGGGAGAAAGACTGAAAAATTAATTCCTAAGGTGCTCAGGTCCAAAAACCAAAACCTCAGTCTTGTCTGTGTTCAACAGGAGAAAATTAAGGGTCATCCAGGTTTTTATGTCTTTTAAGACATGCTTGTAGTCTAAGTAGCTGATTGGATTCATTGGGTTTATTGGACAAATGTAATTGTGTGTCATCAGCATAACAATGAAAATTTATCTTATGTTGTTTAATAACTTTACCTAATGGAAGCATATATAAAGTAAAGGGTATTGGCCCAAGCACTGAGTCCTGAGGAACTCCATGACTAACTTTGGTGTATGAAGAAGATTTATTATTTACATTTACAAACTGGAATCTATCAGATATATATGATTTAAACCATTTAACGCAAGGCCCTTCCTATCTGCAATTCTGGGTGCCTTAGTGGACAGCCCTTTGCTCCACACATGTGAGCTGTGGTAGCTCGTTGGTTGGAGGTTGCATCAGGAAGGGCAACCGAAGTAAAAACAATTACCAAGTCTTCATGAATGTTTGCTTGCTGTGGTGACCTCTGAGAAAAGGAAGAAGCTGAAAGATTAAAAACAGAGAAAATAATACGATAGTTCCTCGCTACTTCGTGGTTCGTTGATTGTGAACTCGCCCTATTGCGTTTTTTTCAAAATAAGATTGGACATGAGAAACAACTGGTTGATTGATGGATGAGCCGTACGAACATCATGGATTTTGTATTTAAACTAAATTATTATAAATTATTTAGCACCTGCTACACATTTGTAAAGCCCATACTGCAGGATAAACTTCCTGCTGCAGCTGATCAGCTGATCAGCTGTTCTCAGTGTGTTTTTCATGGAGAGCAGAGAAGTGGGCGTGGCCAAGAGCGCTTTCAGGTGGCAAAGAGCAGATGAGGCAGGGAGGTGAAATCATGACATTCTGTGCTCTTTTAGAGCGTTGATAATTTAGAAACATTGTTTAGAATATTGCGTGTAATATATTAGAGTGGGAAGGGTTATATATATATAT
>NC_056510.1:36351384-36352250 GCF_014905685.2 Nematolebias whitei
TACAATTTGATTATCAAACATTTGTAAAACAGTGATGATTATAAAAATTGTCTTTTCTGCTTGATTAATTCAAGAAAGAGAGTCAACAGATGGCTCAAACTGTATTCAGATCAATGAAATAACAGTCTCTGTCCATCTGATAGATTTGAGGTCATCAGGGTCAGATCAGGTTCACTACATTGATTACACTTGTAACAGAAAAAAGTGCATTTTGACGGTTTAAAAGACGAAAAAAGTTGACGGACTTTTTCAGATAAATCTAACATGCTAGCTGGGGAAAACGCTGCGTGATTGGTGGAATTAGCTGCTGTGTAGCGCTCTGATTTGCTGAGAAAGTGAATGACGTGCCTACGTCATTTCCTCTCACCCCCGTGATGCTTTGTGATTGGCGGATTCAGTCACGTGACCCGGAAATGAAAACTCGTTTTCATAGAGAATAAAATCTGCTTTTTAAAGTTCAAAAACGCTTTAAAAGCTGTATTCTGAAATGCTGCTTAAGTTCTTCAAAGTCTAATTGCTAAAATTTTGCCGCGTTTGAGTAAAAAATCCGATCAGAAATGTTGGTTTTAACCGAGTCTAGCCGATGCTAATTTTAAGCTAACAGCTAACGACCGGATGCCACAGGAAGTCATAGCGACTCCTACTGGATAACACTAACAGTGTCTAGTTAAAATAAATTGAGGTTGTGCTGCCATCTTCTGGAGAGACTTGAGATCACAGGTTTTCACTTCGCTTTTTAGGTATTTTGAGTGAAATTAAACGTTTTTATTCAGGGCCTGCCATTGTTTTGCTGGCGTAGGCCACAACACGCTTGTCTTTGTCGTGTATTTGGTACAGACCTGCACTCATGCAGTGAGTTGAGAAGC
>NC_056510.1:36352350-36352555 GCF_014905685.2 Nematolebias whitei
TGCGAGTCAATTGTGGTTGTATTCCGTCTGGACCTACTAGGAGGCCAACGTAATCCACCTTGGCCCTGCACCACTGGGACTTAGACAGTGAGATTTTAGCACCAGCAGCTGTTAGCTGATTTAGGACGTGGTCGATCTGAGCCAAATGAGAATCCAGTGTTGGCTGTCTCAAAAGGATGTCGTCCACGTAGATCAGTGTCCCACG
>NC_056510.1:36352655-36363877 GCF_014905685.2 Nematolebias whitei
CAAGGTGTACCTTTAAGACCAATTGTTAGTATGATTAACTCTGTCACTTACAATGTTTCCAAATATCTGGCGTCTGTACTCATCCCTTTAGTTGGCAGCTCAGAACACCACATACAGAACACCATGGACTTTGTGGACAAGGTGAGGGATGTCATCATGGAGACTGATGAAACAATGGTCTCTTTTGATGTCACATCACTCTTTACATGCATTCCTGTTGATGATGCAGTAGAGGTGGTCAGTTTAAAATTAAAATCAGACACCACTCTGAGCAGCAGGACCACACTTTCCACAGAACAACTGTGTCAACTCTTGAAACTGTGCCTGCAGTCAACCTACTTCACATATGGGGAGCAATATTATAGGCAGAAACATGGGTGTGCTATGGGGTCTCCAGTTTCTCCTATTGTTGCCAACCTGTACATGGAGGAGGTAGAAAAGAGAGCCTTGACGTCCTTTTCAGGGACACCACCAAGTCATTGGTTCAGGTATGTTGACGACACCTGGGTTAAAATCAAATCTCAGGAAGTCCAACATTTTACTGACCACATCAACTCTGTGGATAAATACATCAAGTTCACACGAGAAGATGTAAAAAATGGCAGGTTGGCTTTCTTGGACTGTGAGGTCTCAGTCTCTGATAGAGGACATTTGCAAACTGAGGTGTACCGCAAACCCACCCACACAGACCAGTATTTGCAGTTTGACTCCCATCACCCTTTGGAGCACAAGTTAGGAGTCATCAGGACTTTGTATCACAGAGCAGACAGTGTCCCCACTAGCTCAGGAGCCAGGCAGAAGGAGAAATCCCACACAAGACAGGCTCTAGAGCAATGTGGATATCCTAACTGGGCCTTCCTGAAAGCAGAGAAGAAACCCAAACAGGACTCCAGTCAGCCATCAGGTGAAAAGGAGGAACCCAGACCCAGACCAGTGGTCATTCCATATGTTGAGGGGGTATCAGAGAAACTGAGACGTTTATTTTCTAAACATAACGTCCCAAAATACATTACGGCAAAGACTGGTTCATCCCAAAGATCCAGTCCCCCGGCACAAACAGAGCAATGTTGTGTATGCCGTTCAGTGTCAGGAGGGCTGTGATCAGTCTTACATCGGGGAAACAAAACAGCCACTGGCCAAAAGGATGGCCCAGCACAGAAGATCAACATCATCAGGCCAGGACTCTGCGGTCTACACTCATCTCCAGGCCAGCGGTCACTCTTTCAGGGATGAAGATGTTCACATCCTGGACAGAGAGGAACGATGGTTTGAGAGAGGAGTAAAGGAGGCCATCTTTGTGAAAAGAAATCGTCCATCGTTAAACAGGGGTGGAGGCCTCCGGGTTCAACTGTCCCCCTCTTACAATGCTGTGATTGCTAGTATCACTCAGCCCTCTGTGAACAGTAAACAGCCATCAGTGTGCTAATGATCCGTTGTTAGGCTGATGGTCCTTCTTGAGCATGTGATCAGCTGGTTTTGGTTGTCAGCAGCAAAACTGGTTGATCCACTCTGAGATGGTGCTATTTAAGAGACTGAGCTGAATACAGCTCCTCAGACTGAGGAAGTCTCTCGGATGAGAGACGAAACGTTTCTACATTTTTTGTTGATTTGCTTTGTTTTGTTTTTTCTTGAATGTCCAGAGGACCAGATTTAACTTTTTTTTAGATTTTTCTACCTGGATAATTGAGCATGCATCAGGTTAAACTGAGTTTCTTCTTCAGAAACAGATCCTGTCTAACCCTGAATGCTATGAAACGCCTTGTATCTGTGACTTTCCTTCCTTCCATTGATTACAGTGACATTATTTACATGAACGCTCCTACAAGAACTCTGCAGATGTTGGATGCTGTCTATCATCCTGTCAAGGATGTCAGTCCTGTTTGGTATCAGTCAGACCTCCATTGCACGACTACAACTGGTCCAGAATGTAGCAACCTGATTTTTAACCAGTACAGGCAAAAGAGAGCACACTGGTTCACTTTCGAAACCAGTTCAAAATACTCATGTATGTCTACAAATCACCGAACAGTGTCGCCCCCCCCATCTCTCTGATTTGCTACAACCGTATGTCCCACCACGCTCCCTGAGGTCAGCGGACCAGTTGCTCCTCACAGTTCCAGGAACTCGTCTTAAGCGCAGAGGTGACAGGGCCTTCTCTGTAGCAGGACCAAGACTCTGGAACGAGTTACCTCTGCTTGTCAGACAGGCCCCCTCCCTCTCGGTTTTCAAGTCCCGTTTAAAAACTCACTACTATTCAATAGCTTTCAACACCAGATGATCTGTGTTTTGATCCTGTATGCTCCACACTGGTTTGTCGTCATTATCTGCATCGTTTTTTGTCTATATTCTGATTTACCTCATTTTGTATTTTGCTTTGTGTGTTACCTGTTGTTTTGTCTGTACAGCACTTTGGCTGGCCTTGTAGCTGTTTTAAGTGCTTTATAAATAAAGTGGTATGGTATGGTATCATGGTGCACTAAGATTCATAACTGGCTGTGATTATCGTACCCACCACTGCACCCTGTATTCACTGGTTAACTGGACATCATTAACTTCATGCAGACTCTCTCACTGGTACATTTTTATCTTTAAATCACTTCTTGGTCTGGTGCCTTCATATATTTCCTCCTACATGTCTCTGCGTGAGTGCAGCTACGGCGTGCGCTCTCAGGACATTTTTACCTACAGTGTTCCCTCAGTGAGGACTAAACTAGGCAAGAGGGCCTTCTCCTACTCCGCTCCTGTTTTCTGGAATACCTTACAAAAACATTTGAAACTCTCAACCTTGACCTCTCTAAGTGGCTTTAAGAATCTGTTGGACTCCTGGCAGGGACCAATGCAGACATGTTCCTGTTTTTCGTTTTCTACATTCGCCTTAGAATCTAGCTGTTTTTTTGTTACCTTTTTTTAGCCATCCTATTTGTTTAAAATAATAATAATAATAAAATAAAAAAACTGAAGTATGACTTTTATAACTGTTTATTGTTGTCGCTGTTGTCCATTGTTGTCATCATTCTTTGTTGAAATCAGGTCTCTCTTGTAAGAGTCCTCGAGGCTCAATGGGATTTACCTGTCTAAATAAAGGTTGAATGAATGAATGAATGAATGAATGGTTGATTGATTGATTGATTGATTGATTGATTGATTGATTGATTGATTGATTGATTGATTGATTGATTGATTGATTGATTGATTGATTGATTGAAGCGGTGCAAGAGTTTGGTTTGCATTGCTGGTAGTAAATCAGACCCATTCAGGGTTGGAGTTGGTCTCCGCCAGAGCTGCCCATTGTCACCGGTTCTGTTCATAATTTTTATGAACAGAATTTCTCAGTGCAGCCAGCTGGCAGAGGGTATCCAGTTCAGTGGCCTCAGGATTCCATCTCTGCTCTTTGCAGATGCTGTGGTCCTGTTGGCGTCATTGTGCCGTGATCTTCAGCTCTCACAGGAGCGGTTCGCAGTCGAGTGTGAAGCGGCTGGGATGAGAATCAGCACCTCCAAATCTGAGCCCATGTTCCTCAACCAGAAAAGGGTGGATTGCTCTCTTCAGGTCGAGGTTCTGCCTCAAGTGGAGGAGTTCAAGTTTTTCGGGGTTTTGTTCACGAGTGAGGGTAGAATGGAGTGTGAGATTGACAGACGGATTGGTGCAGTGTCTGCAGTATTGTGGACTCTGTACTGGTCCGATGTGGTGAAGAGAGAGCTGAGCTGTAAGGCAAAGCTCTCTGTTTACCAGACGGTCTATGTTCCTACCCTCATCTATGGTCATGAGATCTGGGTAGTGACCGAAAGAATGAGATTGCGGATACAGGCGGTTGAAGTGAGTTTCTTCCGCTGGGTAGCTAGACTCTCCCTTAGAGATAGGATGAGAAGTTCAGTTATCCAAGAGAGACTCAGAGTAGAATCGCTACTCCTCCACATAGAGAGGAGCCGATTGAGGTGGTTTGGGCATCTGGTAAGGATGCCCCCTGTGTTTCAGGCATGTCCAACTAGGAGGAGACCCCGGGGAAGACCCAGGACATGCTAGAGAGAGTATGTCTCTCAGTTGGCCTGGGAATGTCTTGGATTCCTCCCAGAAGAGCTGGAAGAGGTGGCTGTGGAAAGAGATGTCTGGGCCTCCCTGCTCAAGCTGCTGCCCCCATGACCCGACTTCAAAATAAGCGGAAGATAATGGATGGAAGGATGTATCTAGACAAAATTGAAAAAAGGGATATTTTCAATTCAATTCAGTTTATTTATATAGCGCCTGTAGGGATGGCGCCATCTAGTGGGCCTTCCCCTGTCTGTTCTCCCTTGTGTGTCTGTATTGATTGTCTGATTATCATCACCTGTGTCATGTCCTGTTTGTGTATATAAAGTCCGTCTGTTAGTTCTGTCGTTATCGGTTCGTCTTTGGGTATTGCCTGTCCTGTCCTGCCTGTCTGATCCTGTTTAATCCTGTTCCTGAATCTGTTTTTGTAAGTTTTTGCTGCCATGTCAGCCTTTTGATTTATTATTATTATTATTAAAAGTATTTTATTTTATACGTCTTCCTCCTGAGTCCTGCCTGCGCAACTGGGTTCTCCTGTCCGGATCTGCCTTGAAAACCCTGACAGTACGAACCGACCAAAACCTGAACCCTGCAGGCAGGCTCATTCAGACTCTGCTCACCTGTTTTTGCCCGAGCCTGTCCAGATGGAGGGAGCTGCGATCTGGTGCGGTGCCTTTTGGACTAGACCCGTCCTGGGACTGAGAAGCCATGGCCAGGCGGTTGATGTTCTGCCTTCACTTCTCCTACTGCAGGAGGAGAGATGAAGAAATCAGCTCCAGAGGAACAACACAGCACCCAGGTCCAGTCCCTCCTACTCACCAGTCTGCTTTGGGTGGACGTCTGGGGAGGACGCCGAGTCGGAGGACGAACTCTGGTTCGCCCCGGTACACCACCCACATCACCGCCAGAAGGGAAAGAGAAGACGCAACTGGAACCGGTCCGCTGCTCTTCCACCCACATCACCTGCATGTCCAGCTCCTCGCACTCGGCCCGGCGAGGCTGAGTTTTTTGGTTCCGCCTCCTCCTGGTCCCAGCATCCAGCCTGCTCTCCTCAGCCAGAACCTGCGAAACCGGGGAGAATTTCGTGGGGGGGGGGGGGGGGGGGGGTTGGGAGCAGTCTTTCCCTCGTTCGTCTGTGGAGTGGACGAAGGGGGGCCAGCCCAGGGAGCGTGTTGGGCAATCGCTTCCTGCTCCTATTGAGGATGACCAGATCCCTGAGCTGCCTTCTGTAGAGGACCAGGTGGCTCATCCTCTCATCATAGGCTCTTTAGTGATCCTCAGAATCACTCCAAGAGACAGAGTTAAAAATAGAAGACTCCTGGTGGACCAACTCCTAGAGATCTTCATCTCACAGCCTGACCTGCTCAGCACATCGGTTCATCAGGTGATCTTTCAATTTGCCATAAAATTAAAAGCTGAAGTCGATCCTAGTTTTGTCTCGTTACACACTGAAGAGCCTGCAGCCAGCCCAGAGCCTGCAGCCAGCCCAGAGTCTGCAGCCAGTCCAGAGCCTGCAGCCAGCCCAGAGCCTGCAGCCAGCCCAGAGCCTGCAGTGGTACCAGAACCTGCAGTGGTACTAGAACCTGCAGCAGCCAGCCCAGAACCTGCAGTGGTACCAGAACCTGTAGCAGCCAGCCCAGAACCTGCTGCAGTAGCCAGACCAAACCAAGATCCAGCCCCAGACAATCCAGCCACAGAAGAGCTCCTCGCTGCTGAGCTCCTTGCCGCTGACCCGCCTCCTGAGTTCCTCACAGCTGCAGCCCCTGTGGTCGCTCCCATGCCTACTACAGTTTCCATAGTTTTTCCATCTCCTGCAGCCTCTGCATCATCCACGCTGTGTGAGGACACCACCTGTCCTGAGCCCACAGACCCAGACACGTCTTCTCCAGATCCTGTTGCTGCACGCAGCCCCCGTGGTGGATCCCTTACTTCTCCTGCTCCGTGGGGGTCCAGATGGACTCTGCTCCTGCTCCAGATACTGTCGCCGAAAGAGTCCACACCTCAGCCCGAGGGTCCTGCGTCTGCTGAAGGGTCCACACCTCAGCTTGAGAGTCCTGCGTCCCCGTTGGGTCCACACTTCAGCTTGAGGGTCCTGCATCCCCTGTTGGTCCTGCTGAAGAGGATCTTGGCCAGTCTGCGACCTTCAGCTCATGTCTCCTGTCTCGAGGGGGTCCTGGAGGACGCCCCTCACGTCTCCTGTCTCGAGGGGGTCCTGGAGGACGCCCCTCACGTCTCCTGTCTCGAGGGGGTCCTGGAGGACGCCCCTCACATCTCCTGTCTCGTGGGGGTCCTGGAGGACACCCCTCACATCACAAAGACTGCAGCAACAGATGCCTCCCATGCCGTCCACCTGAATGTTGGTCGTGTGCTGGACGGCCTCCACTCCGCCCACCTGAACTTTGGCCTCGTGTTGGATGGCCTCTTGGCCGCCCACCTGACCTGCTCTGGCCTGTCGGACGGCCTCCCGGCCGCCCACCTGACCTGCTCTGAGCCAGTGGATGGTCTCCCGGCCGTCTGGATATTTTGTGTTTCCCTACTTAGTTTATTCCCCAGGACTTGTCCTGTCGGTTTTGTTTTGGTCCTTGTGTGTCTTTGTTTGGCCCGCCACCCTTGCAGTTCCTCCCTCCACCCACCCTAGTTTTCTGGGAGGGGGTTTCTTGGGGACGCCAGGGGGGGCGTCCTTGGGGGGGGGGGGGTACTGTAGGGATGGCACCATCTAGTGGGCCTTCCCCTGTCTGTTCTCCCTTGTGTCTCTGTATTGATTGTCTGATTATCGTCACCTGTGTCATGTCCTGTTTGTGTATATAAAGTCTGTCTGTTAGTTCTGTCACTGTCGGTTCGTCGTTGGGTGTTGCCTGTCCTGTCCTGCCTGTCTGATCCTGTTTAATCCTGTTCCTGAATCTGTTTTTGTAAGTTTTTGCTGCCATGTCAGCCTTTTGATTTATTATTATTATTATTATTATTATTATTAAAAGTATTTTATTTTATGCGTCTACCTCCTCAGTCCTGCCTGTGCAACTGGGTTCTCCTGTCCTGATCTGCCTTGAAATCCCTGACAGTGCCAAGTCACAACAGAAGTCGTCTCAGGGCACTGAACAGAAATATTCATCCATCCATCCATTATCTTTTACCCGCTTCTTCCAGACCAATTAGTCTTCCACACTTCTCTGCTATTATTGATATTGTAGCAAAATGTTGTATTGGATTGTATATTGTAGCAAAATATTGTAATGGATATTATTGATGTAGCAAAATGTAAGAATAAAACTTCAAGGACACTGGAGGAGGACACTTTGAGGATATTGACATGAATTTAGTCAACAAAGTAATTGAAAGAATTGCTGAGTGATTGTACCTTATCTTTAGTTTGTTATTTCAATCAGGTGTATTTCCAGAAAGAATGAAGGTAGATAAAATGATTATGTTATATAAAGGTGGAGATAAATATTTGTTCACTAATTATAGACCAGTATTTTTTTTTTTACATTTGTATAGACAATAGGATACCTATAGTGCAAACTGAAGCATGAGAGACCAAGCAGTTAAAAAAAGAGGTGCGTTTATTTACAAGTGTGTGAAAACAGGAACACAGGAGGGAGCTGCAGGAGAGTATGTATGGTGAGTATAATTCTTAAAGTAGACTGATTGATCAAGAAGGGTGTCTCTTGGCTTACTTGTTTGTCTTATTGTCTGTGGGTAGGATACAGGTTCCAAGATATACAGGTAGATGGGATTCTAAGATAGACAGACCAAAGTGACCAGGTAAGTAGCGTTGAGAGAATAAGTGGCAGGACGGACTTCAAAGTTGGATGGTGAGACATTTAGATGGCACTTTTTTGTTGTAAATGGTAATCCAGAGGATGAGCATAGGAAGACACAAGGGACTTGAGGAGAAGAAGTCACAAGGAGGTTCCAGGAGCGAGGCACTGAGGATCAAGAGCAATAAGGTAAATGGACTGTACTTATATATCACCCTTCTATCTTTTGGGAGGATTCCAAGGCATTCCCAGGCCAACCGAGAGATCTAGTCTCTCCAGCGTTTCCTGGGTCTTCCCTGGGGTCTTCTCCCAGTCGGACATGCCCGAAGCACCTCTCTAGTCATCCAAGGGTCATTCTTACCAAATGTCCGAACCACCTCAACTGGTTCCTCTCGATGTGGAGGAGCAGCGGTTCTATGCCAAGTCTCTCCCAGATAACTGAACTTTTCACCCTATCTCTAATGGAGAGTCTAGCTACCCTGCGGAGGAAACTCACTTCAAACGCCTGTATCCACAATCTCATTCTTTTAGTCACTACCCAGAGCTTGTGACCATAGGTGAGGTTAGGAACATAGACTGACCGGTAAACAGAGAGTTTTGCCTTACAGCTCAGCTCTCTCTTCACCACAACGGAACAATACAGAGACCGCAATACTGCAGACACTGCACCAATCCATCTGTCAATCTCACGCTCCATTCTTCCATCACTCGTGAACAAAACCCCAAGATACTTGAACTCCTCCACTTGAGGCAGAACCTCACCCTCGACCTGAAGAGACCAATCCACATTTTTCCGGTTGAGGACCATGGGCTCAGATTTGGAGGTGCTGATTCTCATCCCAGCCGCTTCACACTTGGCTGCAAACTGCTCCAGTGAGAGTTGAAGATCACGGCACGATGACGCCAACAGGACAAAACAAAACAACAACAAAAAAACAACAACACACAATTGTATGGAAAATGTATAGACTGAGCAGAGATGATCCAGTTCAGGAGATGCAGCTAAATAAATGGGTCTTCAGCCTGCTCTTAAAATCAACAACATTCGCTGTGGCCCTCAGGTTCTCTGGCAGACTATTCCACAGATGGGGACCACAGGACTGAAAAGAAGCCTCACTGTAAGTGTGAGTTTTGACTATTGGAACTGTTACTAGTTCAGTGCCAATGAACCTTAGGATCCATGGGTGTTCATAAGATAATAGCAGCACTGCAAGATAAGATGGTGCAAGACCATTGAGACATTTAAAAACCACTAAATCAATCATGCAATGCAATGATCTTAAAACATGTGTAATATGAGCCTTCTTTCTGCTCTTGGTTAGCACATGAGCAGCAGAGTTTTATAACAGCTGGATACATTTTTCTTAGGGAGACCACAAAGCAGTGCATTACAGTAGTCTAAACGGCTAGAAATAAAAGTGAGCATCAAAGTTTCAGTATTGGTGAGAGAGACAAGAGGGCAGACTCTGGCTAAAATTTTTAGATGGTAAAAATCCTGTTTTTACTATGTGTTTGATATGTGGAATAAAAGTAAGCTCAGAGTCAAAAAGAACCCCCAGGCTTCTTTTTTTTTGGGGGGGTGGGGGGGGGGGGTTAAAGACAAAGTTTGTAATTTCTGAAATGTATTTTCTTTCTGAACCTCCAGTCCAATAATTAAAACTTCTGTTTTGTCTTGGTTTAGCTGGAGAAAGTTCTGTGCCATCCAGGTCTTTATGTCTGAAATTTAATTAAAAAGTGCAGTGACTGGCTGGGGGTCATATGAGATAATGAAATGTATAGCTGTGTCAATGTCAATGTCAATGTCAATTTATTTATATAGCACGTAAAAACAACAAAAGCTGACCAAAGTGCTTTACAGTTAAGACAGATTAAAATTTTTAAAAAAGAGTAAAAATGCATCTAGTGCCACTCAAAAACATAAGTTGACAATAAAAACAACACATAACAACAATAAAATCAGCTCAACTTGTTCTCAGACTCTGCCTGGATGAAATGCCAAGGAATACAGATGAGTCTTGAGCAAAGATTTAAAAGTCTCAACAGTCTGAGCAGTCTTTAAATTCTCAGGTAAACTGTTCAACAGTTTTGGAGCAGCAACCGCAAAAGCCCGATCACCTCTGGATTTAAGTTTGGATCTGGGGACATCTAAGAGGAACTGGTTGGTAGACCGGAGTGCTCTTACTGGAGTGTAAATGTTAATGAGATCACATGTGTGTCATCAGCATAACTGTGGAAACATCCCATGGCTCCTGATGACCCCACAAAGCGGCAACATGTACAAATTAAAAAGTAGGGGGCCTAAAATAGAGCCTAGGGGAAACCATAGTTATCTTCATGGATCTGTGAGGAACAGGCTGACTCCAACAGAACAATGTTGGAGTCAGCCTCCCCACCTTCACAGACATCTACACCTCCAGATGCAGGAAGAGGGCCACCTGCATCATGAAGGACCCCACTCACCCAGCACACACACTTTTTGCCCCGCTCCTCTTAGGAAGGAGAATGAGGAGCATTAAGTGTAGAACCACTAGACTGAGGAACAGCTTCTACTCTGAAGCTGTTAAACTCATGAATCCCTAACCACGATAACCACTGTAAGGCAAACAAAAGAAAAATCACTGTAATGCTACTTTAATTGGTGATATGTGACTTATCTGTGTTTCTCATTGCATGCATTAGCATGCTGCTGCTGGGACCTGGAGAACACAATTTTGTTCCACCTCAGGTACCACATATGATGTGAATGACAAAAAAGAAACTTGAACTTTAACTTGAACCATGTTCTTGTTGTACCACATCTGTATTAGTCATGAAGTCGTGGGAAACACACACACAAGTAACTTACAAAAGTTATGCACGTTACAAAAAAGCTATAAAAATTATGAACCATATAAGTTATCAAACTCATACAAATAGTTTGTTTTACCATACCATACCATACCATACCATACCATACCATACCATACCATACCATACCATACCACTTTATTTATAAAGCACTTAAAACAGCTACAAGGCCAACCAAAGTGCTGTACAGACAAAACAACAGGTAACACACCAAGCAAAATACAAAATGAGGTAAATCAGAATATAGACATAAAAACGATGCAGATAATGACGACAAACCAGTGTGGAGCATACAGGATCAAAACACAGATCATCTGGTGTTGAAAGCTACTGAATAGTAGTGAGTTTTTAAATGGGACTTGAAAACCGAGAGGGAGGGGGCCTGTCTGACAAGTAGAGGTAACTCGTTCCAGAGTCTTGTTCCTGCTACAGAGAAGGCCCTATCACCTCTGCGCTTAAGACGAGTTCCTGGAACTGTGAGGAGCAACTGGTCCACTGACCTCAGGGAACGTGGTGGGACATACGGTTGTAGCAGATCAGGGAGATGGGGGGTGGTGGTGGTGGTGGTGGGGGGGGGGGGGGGGGGGGGGG
>NC_056510.1:36363977-36388222 GCF_014905685.2 Nematolebias whitei
GGGGGGGTGACACTGTTCAGTGATTTGTAGACATACATGAGTATTTTGAACTGGATTCGAAAGTGAACCGGTAACCAGTGCAGTGAGGCCAAAACTGGTGTAATGTTCTCTCTTTTGCCTGTACTGGTTAAAAATCGGGCTGCTGCATTCTGGACCAGTTGTAGTCGTGCAATGGAGGTCTGACTGATACCAAACAGGAGTGAATTGCAGTAATCAAACCTAGATGTAATTAATGCATGTATTACTGTCTCAAGTTTATTTTTGGACAATATGGGCTTCAATTTAGACAGTCGCCTCAGTTGGAAGAAGCATGATTTAACAATCATGTTTACATGATTGTTAAGCTTCAGGGAAGGGTCCATTATCATGCCCAGATTAGTGACTCTTTGTTTTTCTGACAGGGTTAGAGCGGAGAGGTTGATACAGTGGTTTGTGATCGTGTCGTTGGGAGGGAACAACATGACTTCAGACTTCTTTTCATTGAAACTTAAGAAGTTTAAAGCCATCCAGTCCCTGATGTCAGCCAGGCAATTGAGCAGCGGTTGAATAGAGCATGTACCATTGTGTCTTAGGGGGAAGTAAATTTGACAGTCATCGGCATAGAAGTGGAAGGGCATGTTGTGTTTCTGGAAAATAGCACCAAGCGGCAGCAGGTATAAAGAGAATAGGAGGGGACCCAGGATGGACCCCTGCGGAACCCCCCATTTAAGCTCTGCCTTTGCGGAACTAAAATCCTTGATGGAGACACAAAAGGATCTGTCAGTGTGGTAGGATCTGAACCAATTGAGGGCTGATCCTGTGATGCCCACCCACTGCTCCAACCTAGCAATGAGGATCTCATGGTCGATGGTGTCAAAGGCGGCTGTGAGGTCCAACAGGACAAGCAGCACAGAATCACCGGTATCTGTGAATCTGAAGATGTCGTTAAAGACCTTCAGCAGGGCAGTTTCAGTGCTGTGGAGAGGTTTAAAGCCAGATTGGAAAAGCTCTAAGATGGTGTGACCCTCCAGGAAGCACTTTTAAATAGCAAGTATTTTAAAATTTATGAATTTTGTAAAATGTATAACTGCTCAGCTATTATTTGAAGCTTAAACTAATACTGTCATTAAGTATTCAAGAGCTATTTACTGTAAAAGACAAGGGATGTGGAGTAAACTGTGGAATAATATTGAGAGAAGATAAGATAAGAGATAAAATAAGAACTTACTTGATCCCACAGGAAATTGTTGTGCCAGAGTTTCAGTACAAAATAGCATACATGAGAAATCACATGAGGTATAAAAAAGCAACACAACAGAGTATAAAAATACCAACAATTAAGTTCTAAAACAGGTCAGGTGCAGACAGAAACATTAAAGTGTTCACTGTGATGCAGGACGAATTTTACTGTTCTATGTGCAGAAAGTGGGAGGAGTGGAAAAGTTTGATAGCCACAGAGAGGAAGGACTTCCTGTGTTGTTCTGTGGAGCACCTCTGTGGTCTCAGTCTACGACTGAAGGTGTTGCGGTAAGTCCAGTGTGGCATGCAGGGGGTGTGACGTGTTGTTCAGGATCTGGAGCAGTTTCCTCATCATCCTCTGCTCAGACACCTCTGTCAGAGACTGCAGGTCCACTCCCAGAACTGAGCCAGCTATCTCTTGATGAGTTTATTGAGTCTGTTGGCATCAGCTTTCTTCACCCTGCTGCCCCAGCACACCACAGGGCAGAAAAAGATGATGGAGACCACAGAGCGGTAAAACATCTGCAGCATGGTCCTGCAGACATTAAAGGACCTGAGTCTCCTCAGAAGAAAAAGGCGACTCTGCCCTTTCTTGTAGAGGGTGTTGGCGTTAGCTGTCCAGTCCAGTTTATTGTCGAGGTGAACTCCCAAGTACTTGTAGCAGTCCACAAACAGCAGTTACAAATGGACTTTAATAGGAAGGTACAAAATGGATTAATTGGGAAGGTCATCTGTGAAAAGTGGGACTAAGTATATACAGTACCTGTATATATCCTTAACCCCACTTTTCACAGATGACCTTCCCAATTAGTCCATTTTGTACCTTATTAATTCAGTGTTATAGTGGTAATGGTTTGTGCATATATTTCTGGACTGTAGAAAGAAACCCAGTTTAAAAGAAAACAACAACATGCATGCATGGTGAGAATATACAGTAGCGAAGTGGGAGTTGCATGCTTGCCAAGTTCTGTAGTATCCTGTACGCCACTCGATATGGCGTATGTCACTACAAACAGCTGTGTGACGTCACTAACCATTAAAAATGTAACAGCTCTTTGAAGGCAACAGTTACAAGCTCTGGCTCTTTTCAAAGAGCCATATATCCCACCTATAACTGACTTAGCATGTAAAAAATTTTAAAAATAAAGTAATCATTAAACATTTTGACCAAAGGTTTTTTTTGTTTTTGTTTTTTTAATAATTTGAAATCATTAATATATTCTGCTCAGGCAGAGTGCTCACAAATGACAAACAATTTTTGTACACAAAACAATTATTTTGAAACTGTTGATTTGAATGTACTGTATAGAAAGAAACAATAAAATCATTTCATAGCTGTTTGTGGACACATAATTGTAACCACTGCATTCAAATGGAAAAAATAGAGTAATTACTTATATACAAGGTTTTTGAATGGTGTTGGTATTATAAGAAAAAAAGAAACAAAAAAAACTTACATAATGTGAAATGTGCTGCTTTTATCCTTAAAAATACTTAGAGAGCGGTTTTCTGATTAAATAAAGGACTTAACAGGTTTCAAGGGATTGTCACAATCACTCTGTGCTGTTAGGTAAAAGCAGTGGAGCTTGATGAAACAAGAAAACTGGTTACCACAAATGACCTCATAAATGTGGCTGTTCAGTACAGGAATAACGTGAGTTATAATGGATGTGTTTTTATTCGGGTATTCCTCCCACCTTGATTTGTCAAGCTCGTTTTGATCGGAAATAAAGGTCCTGTCTTTTATTCACTACTCAGCCCTCAGGTTCAGCTTCACAAACTCTGTTTTTGTGACAATATTACACGAGCAGAGCCAATCCATCACTTTGAGAATCTCAACAATGCAAATGGTTGCTAATGGGCTGTAATGGGAGGGATGCGTGGGCGGTTTATTGTTGCTTTGATAAGCTGTTTATGACATGCGTGGTGCACGCACTGCGTACACGGACAGAACACAAAACAACAGAACCCTCAGAGAAAACGTGAAAGTGAAAAACATCAAAATAAAATGAGACGGGGCTACCTTTCTCTTATCACACTGAAAACCACTTTCAAGAAGAGCAAGGCTAAAGGTGAAGGTGGAGATGTTTGAAGGTGACTTCAGTGACGCCATCTGTTGATGCCTCTGTTCACCCCAGAGCTAAACACACACTGTCCCTGTCTGAGCTGTGTCATGGCTGTAATAAGTAATTTGAGTGTCACACAATGACCTCTGCAGTAGGACTTTTCCCATCAACAGGCCTTCACATTAAGAGTCTTCAAGGGGCTATAACTCACACAGGTCTCAAGAGTTGATTACAAAAAACTCTGTTTCTGCTTTGATGAAGCAGTAATTATTTCAAATAGTACACCTAATTTTCTGATAGCAAACAGAAATTTGGGAGTCTTTTTATGACTTTTACATTTATGTAAGCAGTATTCAGTCACAAAATTTCCAGTAGTTTAAGTTTAGCAGTTTTTTTTCCATTTCTAACCGTTATAACTTGAAGCTGAACACAACTGTAATTGATCATATGAATTTTGAAGTACTTTTGACCTCGCTAAGTGTGGGTGCAGCTGAGTGATTAGAACAGTCGTCCTCCAATGCAAGAGTTGAGGGTTCGAATCCACTGGCAGTCACATGCCCAAGTGTCCATTGGCAAGACACTGAACCCCTCATAGCCTCTGATGTGTGTCCCATCAGTGTATGAATGTGATAAAGCTCTGATTAGTCTCTTTAGAATGATTTGTTCAATTATCTTTGTAGAGATCTAGTAGAGTGTTGTATGAATGGGTAAATGAGGACACAGATTGTGTTGTAAAGTGCTTTGAGTATCTGTATAAGATAGAAAGGTGCTATATAAGTACAGTCCATTTACCATTTTCTTAAGGTGACAAGTTGAATATGCCAATATCTTGAGAAAACCAAGCTATATTTTTTCTTGTTTATTTAGGAAAACAAAACTTCCATCCATCCATTATCTTTTACCTGCTTCCTCCATTTTGTGTCATGGGGGTCGCCGGTGCCCATGTCCAGCAATCAATGTGCGAGGGGCGGGGTACACCCTGGACAGGTCGCAAGTCCATCACAGGGCCACATGGAGACAAACAACCATTCACTCTCTCACTCACACCTAGGGACAATTTAGAGTCGAAAACAAAACTTGCAAAAGCAATGAGTTGGATTTTGAACCATCTTCTATACACATTCAACCAGTATTTCTGCAAGGTGTCCTTAAAATCAGACAGATTTCTTTCTGGATAAAGTGTTCTTGTGTGCTTTGGTGCATTGGGTTTTCAAGGTTTTGTCTAAACTTAATCAACTCACAGGACTTCTTTCCAAAATGTATCAGGACACTATTGTTATTTTATATTTGCAAAATCCTGTGCTGAGGTTGCAAATCATTTTTATCAGTAAAATTATATTATGCAGTCACGCTAAAGAATAAAATGTCACACAAGTTTCAAGTGTCAAGACTTCTTCAAGCTTTTACAATAAAACAAAGGTTATTTTCTCCTTAGGATAGTATTTTTGTACAGCAACGGGGGCTGAGATAGTGTAGCGGTAGGGCAGCCGACTGGGAACCAGAAAGTCGTGGTTCGACTCCCTACCATGCCCTACATGTCGTGGTGTCTCTGAGCAAGACACCACTGCTGCCACTGCTCCACCTGGGTGTATCTTAAGTGAGATGGCAGGGAACTAATTTTGCCATTGTATGGGAACATATAATGATGACAATCTCAGACTTCTCTTCCCCTTCCCTTAGGTAACTAAGTTTGTGTGTGTGTGTGTGTTTTTTAATAAGGAATGCAAAAATAAAACACATGATATTTCCATTGCAGTGAAACTAGATTCTTAGTTGTGACCAGTGAGTTTGTGGGCATTGTGAGCTTCCTACCCCAAAAAATTTTCAATAAAGTAGATGCAATTTTCTGCATTTTGGTGTATTTTAACAGGTTGTTAAACATCTATGTTTGTAGGTTTGTGAGTGGGATAGGTGAAGCACCCACACCTGCCTCCACCTTCATTTGCCCCACTCTGGGCCCTTGAGAAAGGCCCTTAACCCCCACCATCTGCTCCCCCAGGTGCCCTTGATAGCAGCTCTCTTCTCCACACAGAGGGCTGTGGTAGCTCGGCGGTCTGTGGTTGCATTAGAAAGTGTATCCAGCGTAAACACAATTGCCAAGTCTTCGTGTGACTTAGTTCACTATGGTGACCCCTGAAGGAGGGAACAGCTGAAAGAAGGTTAAACATCTATGTTTACCTACATTTGTAAACACTCCGCTTCTGTCAAACAGCCTACAAACACACACACCCCCCCCCCCCCCCCCCCACCCCCATTTATGTGACGGTTCTGAGCCCAACTATTCTCAGCTGAATTCACTGCTCGTTGTCTGACTCCACATGTGAAACCTCCGTCTGTTCATGGCAGCTGGCCATGGGCTCCTGCCCATGTATGACTTCCTGGTTAACTCGGCTCTCACCCCCACCACTCACTTGTTCCTGCTCCAATCTCGATCGCCACTGCCTTAAGGTGCTTCAGTTCTCATTTGTCCAACAATGAGAATAATTTGTAGTAATGAAAATAAATTGGACTGCCTTTTAGACATTTTGATCACTGTTATTTTCACAAATTAGTGTTGTTGTTTTGATACGTGATGTAAATAATACACAAACATTTCTCTCATTGTATTTTTTATTAATGATCCACTTAAACTGTCAAACTGATTTGCAGTTTAGTTTTGCTGTTTAATTACATTTTTGTGTTTTTAAATAAATTTGTGCAATGACTTTGGACTTTTAGGGGCAGAGATTTTTTTAAGGGTAAAAACAGTAATGCTTACTTGAAGGGGCTATTCGTATGTGATATTACGAAGCCCATAAGTGGCTGTTGTGCTTAAAATTAGTATTCGTGTAATTATTTTCAGTTTACATATCCATAGTATGTTTTATTCATTCGAGGCAGTCGTCTTGGTTCATAACTTTATTATTAGTAAGCCTGAGAGTTACCAGATCCGAGCAAACAGTTACCGGAACACACCCTGTCAAAATAAGAGCATTCCTGGATTCTGTTCCTGTAATGGTCAGCAGCCCCCACTGACTCCCCCACCCCCATTGGCCCCTGTCTCACACTCACTCACTCCTAGTATTGTTTCAGCCCCTCATGCCATAGTTTCTCTTCGCTGCTTTGCAATGCCTATCTCTCATCTCCAGCTCAAGCAAGTAGGTATCTCTGCAGACAAATTCGGAAGGCGTATCTGGGGGGCCACATCTGATTGGACGAGACGTATCCGAGGGGTCATATCTGATTGGACTATAGGAAAATGGGCGTGTCTGGCAGGCCACATCTTATTGGACAATAGAAAAGTGGGCATGTCTGGTGGGCCACATCTGATTGGACAAAAAAAAAAAGCTGAACAAAAGAAAAAGCTGTTTGTATTAACCACAGACATATTATGTGTATGGTGTTAACCGATTCGACATTAACGGCGTCTCCATAACTTCTCTTTCCGCCTCTCTTAACACAGAACTTCCGGTTACATTTCAAAATAAGAGCAACATAACTGGGTAGTGGGGAGGGCTAAATGTTTGTTTTTGAATACCTAGCCATTACATTAAAAAACAAAATCAATTTTGGTTGTTGAATAATGTGAAAATAGTTACAATCGATTCATAAAGAAAGAAAAATAAAGTAACCAATATAATAATGATACTTAAACTGGCCTTGGGACAAAGGATGTTTCCTTTAGCTTCACATTTTCTTGTTCCACCTTTTAAAGCAGTCACTGCAGATGAGTTATTGTCAGTTTTTGTAAGATTTCTGCAACTGGAGCAGGTATTTCTGCTTACTGGTTCACTTCATCAGCTGTCTCACATTTTAAGGGTCAACCTCATGTTTTAGCTCCTTTCATAGATCAGATCTCATAGAAGACACTTCTAAAGAGAACATTTTGTTTTTAGCGTTTGTTTTGGGTCATTATGTCACCTGTGCTCCCTCTTCAGGACATTGCCTTCCATCCTTGCCGGAGATGCATTCACCGTGGCTCCTGCCGTAGACTCCACGCTGACAAGTCTAACCCCATAAACTCCATCTGGTCTGACTCTCACCATTCTATACGCCGCAATACTCGGGCCGCTAACAGTAATAGCATGTTAGCTAGCCTAGCTCGGTCGGTTAATGCTCCGGTCGCTACCAACTCCTCCTCCGTAAAGTTTGGCCTTCTGAACGTTCGCTCACTCACTGGCAAAGGTCAGCTTATTCAAGACCTAATATCCGACTGTAAGCTGGATTTTATTTGTCTAACAGAAACGTGGCAACAACAAAATTACTTTTTCCACCTGAATGAATCTACCCCACCGGGATTTGTTTACATCGCCAAATCCCGCGAGTCCGGCCGCGGAGGAGGTCTCGCGATACTTCACCGCAAGAACTGGAAGGTCACGCCGGTTCACACACCTCCCTCTCCCTCCTTTGAGCACACTGTGTGTCTACTCTCCGGCCCTACCCCCACCATTGTTGCCACTTTCTACCGTCCGCCCAAAATCAACAACTCTTTTATAAATGACTTTGCTGCTCTAATCGCCCATCTCTCAGCTCTTTCACCCAACATTATTCTGCTTGGAGACTTCAACATTCATATGGATGAAGACAACAACCCTCTCACCAGAGACTTCACATCCTGCCCCGACAGCTGTGGCTTCCAGCAGTTCATTAACTTTCCAACCCACATAAAGGGCCACACTTTGGACTTACTATGCTGCTCTGGACTCTCTCCTCTTAACAGTTCTTCTGATGAACTTCCATTTACTGATTGTAGATGAACAGATGCTCGGATATATTCATCATTTAACGCGGATTCCTCATTTTTCTGGACTGAATAAAACGTGCATTGAATTTAAGGAAATGCAAACGTGAGACGTCATTTATATTTGACCCATCAAAATGAATGCGGTCATTTATTTACAGAATCAAAGTTTAACATCAAACATTTACATTAATTTGGCAAATTATGAAAATAACAACATAAGCAATCAATCAGGAAAAATCATACGGCCATGATTTTTCCGTTGCTTCACCACAGACATTTATGAAACTGTACAATTATGATCTTTTACCCACACGGATGTGGATGAGCATTTTACACAGACATTTCTAAATATCTGGAAGTATATCTACTTGATAGAAAAGTTTAAAGATGGGAAAGAAGTTTAGAGGGAGGAAAGATGGTATGGGAGGGGAAGTGTTCACCAGAATTGACACTCTCCGTCAGAACCCAGCTCTCCCCGGTACGCTTGGTAGGAAACTTGACTCGTTACCTTTCTGAAGTTAATTCAGCAGATATGGAGCTCCGTTAACGCTACCTGTCCAGCGTCTCCTTAGGATGCTGTGAATCGTCAGAAGTAGTGGCGAGTGAAAATGTTATAATCCCATGGAACTCGGCAGAGCTCTGTTGCCATGTCAGGATCATCCCGTCTCCATCAGAACTGAACAGAACTGTTCCAGCACCATCCCCGAGCTTCTAACAGAACTGTGTAGTTTACAGATCTCGAGCAGAGCCCAGTAGAAACAGAACTGAGTAAACCAGGAAGTACTGACATTTTAAAGAGCTGTTTCCCGGTTCACTTTTGGGAGTATTACCATTGGTCAGAACCGACCAGACGGGGTGTGTTTTGTGACGTAAGAGGTTAGAAGACAGCAAGAATTGTTATGGAAAGGTCAGAAATGTTCTCACAGACAGAGAGAGTTTTGTTTTGGCGCGTTTCAGAAACAGGTGCCAAAAACCTCTATATTACGTCTGAGAGGATTCTAAAAACATGACAGTTTTAACATAACAATTTGTTTTGCGTTTGACTCCAACCTTGGACCAACTTACACTTGCTCATTCAAAAGCAGAAATCAGAAAAGGCATAATTACCCTGTAACAGCTTTGACATGAGTTCTAACTTTGCGTGAGAAAATCATTACACAGTTAATAAAATTGATTAGTTCACTGCAACATCTAAAATGGTTTGAACTAAGACACTTTGATTATCAACATTTGAAAAATAGTAATGATAATAAAACAGAGAGTGTTCTTTTCACTTGAATCTTCAAGAGAGAAAGTCTCAGGATGGGTGAACCTGTATTTCTGGATTCAAATCAATGAAATGACAGTTCCTGTCCCACAAGGTTCTTAAGGTCAAGATTTTTGACCCTAGACTTAGTTTTTGACATGGGCCTAGTCCACTACATGATCACCTCATGATTTCATTCAGTGTCAATCTTAAATTTTCTTCAGAGAAACCTCAATGCACTCTTTCCTTCTGTAATATTAAGAATATCAACCATGACATTCTTTTGTCTCATATTAATAATACCATATTCACCTTCAATTCTTTTAACCCAGATGACCTTGTCACATTCTACAATAACAGCCTCACCAACATCCTTAACTCTGTTGCTCCTCTGAAAACCCGGTCTGTCTCCTTCTCCAACTCTGCACCCTGGTTCACTCCAGAACTCCATTCTCGGAAATCCAAAGGTTGGAGGTTGGAGCGACTCTATAAGAAATCCGGTCTCTCAATTCACAAGGAACTCTATGCGAACCACGTCATCCAGTATAAGGACAGTATTTCTCAAGCCAAATCCAGCTACTTCTCTGACATCATCAGTTCCAATGTTGGCAATTCTAAGACTTTGTTCTCTCTCCTTAACCGCTCAGTCTCATCTCCTAACTCATTACCCTCTCACATGGTTTTCACAGAATTTTGTAACTCTCTGATGTCCTATTTCAATGAAAAGTTTCTTTCAATTCATAAACACCTTGGACCTAATGCTGCCCCCCAGCATCTATGTTGAAGTCCCCCCTCCCTCCCTCCCCTTCTCTGTCTTCTCCCTCCCCTCTGCTGATGACATTGCTGACATTATCAGCAAGTCAAAGTCCTCATCCTGCCAGCTCGATCCATTTCCCACAGTTCTTGTTAAATCCTGTCTCCCGTCTCTGCTCCCCATCATCACTAACATCATCCACTCCTCCCTAACCTCTGGCATTGTTCCCACAGCTTTCAAATCTGTGGCCATCACCCCCATCATCAAGAAACCAGGTCTTGACTTTACCAACTTCAGTAATCTTCGTCCAATCTCTAATCTGCCCTTTATTTCCAAAGTTCTTGAAAAAGCCGTTGCTAGTCAACTTCACTCTCACCTATCCAACAATAACATTTATGAAGAGTTTCAATCTGGTTTTCGTGCCCACCATAGCACTGAAATGGCTCTAATAAAAATATCTAATGACCTTCTTCTTGCTGCTGACTCTGCTCTTCTGTCTATCCTCATTTTACTGGATCTAAGTTCTGCCTTCGACACAATCTGTCATTCTATCCTCCTCAACAGACTAACCTCCATTGGCATCTCAGGTACTCCGTTAGACTGGTTCAAATCTTATCTCTCTGAACGCACTCAATTCATTCAGCTCAAATCCTTTCGTTCCCAGTCTTCCTCCGTCTCCATGGGTGTCCCCCAAGGTTCTGTCCTCGGACCCCTCCCCTTCATCATTTACCTCCTTCCTCTAGGTCACATCTTCCGTAAATTTGGTGTCCATTTTCACTGTTATGCTGATGACACACAGCTCTACTTGGCAACAAAACCAAACTCCACCCACCCACCCTCCATCCTCACCGACTGTCTCAATGAGCTAAATCACTGGTTTTCTAACAATTTCCTACAACTAAACAGTAACAAAACAGAAATCATTCTTGTCGGTACCAAAAACTCTCTTTCAAAGTCAGAAAATCTTCTCATCCCCCTTAACAACTCTCTGCTATCCCCCTCGCCTCAGGTCAAGAGTCTTGGTGTCATCCTCGACTCCACTCTCTCCTTCACTTCACACATCAACAATGTCACTCGGTCTGCCTATTTCCATCTCCGAAATATTAACCGTCTCCACCCTTCTCTCACACCCCGCTCCACAGCCATCCTTGTTCACAGTCTTGTGACTTCTCGGATTGACTACTGCAACTCCCTTCTTTATGGCCTCCCCAACAAATCTCTCCAGAAGCTGCAATTGGTCCAGAACTCAGCTGCCCGTGTCATAATTCAAACCTCCTCCTATAACCACATCACTCCAGTCCTGCAGCAGCTCCACTGGCTCCCGGTTAAATCACGCATCGTCTTCAAAATTCTTCTTCTCACTTTCAAAGCTATCCACAACCTTGCCCCTCCGTACCTATCTGACCTCCTACACATCTCCATCCCCTCTCGCTCTCTCAGATCCTCCTCTTCACTACACCTCCATGTACCCTCTGCCCGCCTCTCTACCATGGGGAGAAGGGCCTTCACCTGCTCTGCCCCTCATCTCTGGAACTCTCTACCCCCTGACTCAAGACTGCTCTGAAAACACATCTCTTTAGACTCACTTATCCTTAACTTTGCTGTATGTATTTTATATTCTTTATGCATTTAATATTCTGTATGTATTTTATATTCTTTATGTATTTTATATTGTTTATGTAATTTATTCCTGTTGATCTTTGTTCTTACTGTAAAGTGTCCTTGGGTGTCATGAAAGGCACTTTTTAAATAAAATGATTATCATTATTATTATTATTATTATCTCATCATAGGACTCATGATCTTTAATTGAGACCAGACTTTTTGACAAATAGGAGCAGGTTTCACTTAAGATGCTTCAGATGCTTTCATTGTACCCAGACTACACTCAAGTCAACCTGTGTCAGATCCATCCTACAACCAAGAACAAAATAGAATATTCTTGTGTTTGACAGTAGATATAACGCTGGTTCTTAGAAACCTTCAGTTTAAAAAAAGAGCTGACGTAACTTACCTAAAGAGCAGCAAACACAGCTAGCCAATCAATGTTTGCCCCCTACAAACGCCTATTCTCCAGAAACGCCCAATTTTGGCCTGCAGAGAACCCCCTCTCCGCTCAAGCCTACTCCTTCCAAGCCATGCCACACCTCCCTTGTTTATCACAGCAACCAGCCCTGATTCCACTCACCAGCTTCAGCTCATCTAGTTCACCTGCACTGCACCCTTTATAAGCTCCATTTTCCCTCTCCACCAGTGCCAAATTATTATACCTTCCATGGTCCCTGATATCCAGCCATCTTGTTCTTGTTCATGTTTGATGTTCATGCCTTGTATTTGGATTTTCGACCTCACGCCTTGTCTTGTGGATTTACCCTTTTACCTGCTCCTCGTTTGGTTCTGCTCTGTCCTTCTGCTCACGGTAATGACCTCCTCCTCTGCCTCTATGACCACGATTCATGGATCACCCTTTTTGGATTAATTCTTGGACCTCTGACTCCCTGTGTTTGACCCCTTTGGACCACGCCTCTGCATTGCCCCATTTTCCCTCTCTGTCTATTAAGATTGGACTCCTGCCTTGGACCCTGACTCCAGTTACCAGCAGCCTAATTACTAAAAACTGTTCTTGTTTTTGCACTCCTGTGTCTGGCTTATTAAGAATTCAAAAACCTGCCCGTGACAGTTCCAGCAAGATCCATCTCAAATTAAGCACTGCAAGGAAACAGAAAACTTCTGCAAATGTTTTAAGACATTCTAAAGACTCTCTCACAAATGTCGATCACCAGCTAGCCACCAGCAGTTGCAGCCAAGTGAGATAAATATGTCAGGACCAGTGGGTTTTGACACACATAACCAACAGAGAAGTTTGGGAAATTCAGAGGACAGTTTGCTCTAGTCTAGACTTTTATCAAAGTTGCTATTCACAAATGATTCACAGCTTAACATTTTCTGTTGGAGATATGATTTTAGAGCTAGAAATACAAATAAAATGAAACAGCTGAGCATTTAGAACGAACGAGAGGATTCGTTAAATACAGTCTAAAAATGTATATTTTTTAAATACTGTATGTAAGAAATGGTGAATGAGTTTTGTTTTTTTTTACTTATTTTTAATTGTTGTAATACATTAAGGCCTGGAAATAAAACAAACTATAATGTTTTGCAAGTAATAGATTGATGTGTTCAAGTACAGTAGTCCCTTTCAACTTTGCGGTTCTACTGTCATGGACTCACTCTTTCGCGGTTTTTCAAAGTAAAATTGTACACACACAAAAAAAAAAATTGTACAGGACACATGACTGTCAACTTTAATATTACTCATGTGATTGAGACCGTACAGGCTACTGTACAGTGACACATTATTGAAAAAATTAAATACTTTGGACAGGCGCCGACATTTTGAAGTTTTCTCTCAATAAGCCTACACTGCACCCCCGCTCATAATGACTACATTTCCAAGAAGCCAACAGTGCCCCGCTCAGAAGCCCTATTGCCTTCTGCTGAAATACTAGAGGGAAAGTTTTGATCTGATCAGAAAACGTTTGGTCCTTATTACAGTGACGTCAGCACCCAGCGGATGAAGAGAGCTGCACAGATCCCACTAGGAACCGGAGCAAAACCAGACCTCCAGATCCATTGGCAAATCCAAGATCTGCTAGCCAACCCATGAGGACCTCTGAGCTGGGACGTGCCGCTGTAGATCTCTGGAGCCCACAGGGACTTTTTTCATCCCTCTATCAGACCACTCATTCAGAGCACTGGTTTCGCCCCAGTCACCCGAACATCCGAAACGACCCAAACTGTGCTTCAGCGTTCAAGGACTGCACAGAAGCGGACAAAAACGGACCAGAACAGGCAGGGTATGTCACGATCCTCGAGGTTGGAACCCAATTGCAGAGAGATGAGTGAGGCAGGAGTTCAAAAAACCAAAACAATTTATTTTTTTTAACAACAAAACAAAAGGCTGTCGGTGCAGCAAAACTTACTTTTGGCAGATTGGATCAGAAATAATGCAGAGCAGATCATCAGGGGGGCAGAAACCAGACAAGGCAGAAGAGGATTGTGATGTCTGTGAACATAGAACAATCACCGGACAAGGAGTGAAGGAAAGAAAGGCTTTTTATGTGACAGAGGGAGAGTTAGTAATGAGAGCACCTGGGCAAGTGGCTGATGAGGGACAGGTGTGAATGATAAAGACTGAGTGGAGAAGCAGACTGAGGAATGAGAGGAACATAACAGAAACAGATAAACAGAAAATCACACACCAAGCAGAACAATAAAAAATATAAAAAGCAGACAGAGACAGAAACTTGAAATAGAAGGAAATGATTAAGACTGTGGGATGATAGTTTGAAGATATAAATGTTGGTTTCTGGTTGCAGCTTGAAGGAGGTGGCAGAGGCTTGGCAGATGGGGGGGCAGCGGGGGCCGCTGACCGTGACAGGGTAGGTCTGCTGGACCAGAACTGAGCCGCTGTTTCTGCAGAGCTGTTTAAACCTTTATTCATACAGGTTAATCCCATTGAGCATCTGTGACTCATTTACAAGAGAAACCTGGTTTTAACAAAGAATGATGACAACAGTAAACAACAAAGACAATAGTAGACGATCATAAACAGCATATACATTAAGTTCAAATAAAAGAAAATGGCATTAAAAAAATGAAACAAAAACAGCTAGGTTGTAAGGCGTTGTAGAAAACTAAAATCAGGAACATGTCTGCATTGGTTTTTCCCATGAATTTAGGAGATGTTTTAAGCCACTTAGAGAGAGAGGTCAAGGTTTAGAGCTTCAGGTTTTTTTGCAAGATATTCGAGGAAACAGGAGCGGAGTAGGAGAAGGCCCTTTTAAGTTAGTTCAGTCTACAATGAGGGAACACTGCAGGTAATAATGTTCTGAGAGCGCACGCTGTAGCTGCACTCACGCAGAGACATGTAGGAGGAGATGTATGAAGGCAGCAGACCAAGAAGTGATTTAAAGATGAAAATGTACCAGTGAGAAAGTCTGTGTGAAGTTAATGATGTCCAGTTAACCAGTGAATACAGGGTGTAGTGGTTTGTTACGATAATCACAGCCATTTATGAATCTTAGCGCACCATGATAGAGAGCATCCAACATCTGCAGGGTTCTTGTAGTGAAATTGGGTGGTGAGTAAAATTTTGCAGTACTGTGCCATTAAAATTATGTAGGTTTAAGTTTAGAATGTTGTGGACTTTGTCGCTGCGGAACCAAGAGCTGCTGCTGTTCTGCAGAGCTGGTGAGTAAAAAGTAGTACAGTATTGTACATATGTGGTTAAAATGATGTAAGTTTAAGAGTTTAGAACATTGCAAGAGTGTGGGAACGGTTTCTAAAGCCTTAAAATATATATAAATACTAAAATAAATATTAAGTCCCTACTTAGTGGATTTTCACTTACTGCGTGGGGGTCTGGAACATAACCCCACAATAAACGTGGATAAATAAAAAATATGTACTGTACAATAGTAAATACTTTATGCAATAAATACTGTATTCAGCTTGTCCCCTAGTGGTTTGATGCAATGCTACACATTTATTCCTGGTAACTGTTTTGTTTTTGTTTATTTCAAATTACAAACTAAAAACTGCTGCAGAAAACTAACTTCTTAAGGTGTCTGTCAATTTCAGCTTGACCCCTCAACTGAGAATCAATGGGCTACATGCTTTAGATCCGTGGATCCTCTCCCAGAAAATATGGAACAAAAGAGATGCCATTTCCTGCATTTTGATGTATTTTAACAGGTTGTTAAACATCTGTAAACATTTGATTAAATTTATTAAAAACAGGTCTCTCTTGTAAATGAGTCCTCGAGGATCAATGAGACTAAATGGTAAATGGTAAACAGACTGTGCTTATATAGCGCCTTTCGATCTGATCAAGAAACTCAAAGCGTTTTACACTACAATCTGTGCCCTCATTTATCCATTCATACAGCACTCTACTAGATCTCCACAAAGCTAATTGAACAAATCATTCTAAAGAGACTAATCAGAGCTTTATCACATTCATACACTGATGGGACAAACATCAGAGGCTATGAGG
Source organism: Nematolebias whitei (assembly GCF_014905685.2). Classification (NCBI taxonomy): domain Eukaryota; kingdom Metazoa; phylum Chordata; class Actinopteri; order Cyprinodontiformes; family Rivulidae; genus Nematolebias; species Nematolebias whitei. The sequence continues at coordinate 36,380,043 of NC_056510.1, forward strand.
GGTTCAGTGTCTTGCCAAAGGACAGTTTAGCATGCGATTGCTGGTGGATTCAAACCCCCCAACTCTTGCATTGGAGGACGACCGCTCTAACCACTCAGCCACAGCCGCCCAACAACCTTTTTAAATAAAGGTTGAATTGAAATTACTATTTTAGAGAGCAACAACAATTAACAAGCCTGTGTGTGAATGCAGGTCTGATTCTGTCAAGTGTTCTAATCCCCTGCCCCCCACACACACACACACACACACACACACACACGCACACGCACACGCACACACACACACACACTGTCTGACCCAAACTCTTCTCAGCTGAATTCAGTCCTGCATGTTGTTCTGCTCCAATCTCGATTACCACCAACTTCAGGTGCTTCAATTCTCTGTTGTCCCGCTAAGGACAATCCATCCATTTATTTTAGATAATAAATCGTCTTTTCAACATTTTGATTGCTGTTATTGTGACAAGTTAGTGCCGTTGTTTTGATACGTGATGTAATGTTAATACACATCAAACATTTCACTTGTATTTGTTTATTTATTTGTTTTTACTGTAAGCTTATTTATTGTGTCTGAAATGCTATGCACCATGGTAATGTATGTAGGAGTTCTGACACAGCAGTCGTGTGCACGTCCTGCAGAGCTGTCTGGAGATGCTGTGCATAAAACAACAGTCTGCAGGGCGCACAGCTGAAGGTGAATGAAGACACTCCCCGCGGGACATGCAGTCCACATATTTGCTGGGCAGGAGAGTGTGTGCGAGCTGGTGCGTGTATTGCGACCGGAACATCCACTCCAAAGACTGTACAATGTCTCCTCTCGTTGTATTTTAAATAAAAAAAGAAAAAGAAAAATGTGCAATGACTTTGGACTTTTAGGGGTGGAGATTTAAGCTGCCGGATCCAAGCGGTCAAAATGAGAGAGTTCCCAGATCTTGTTCCGGCAGGATCTGGCTCAAATTAACCACTGGTTTGCATGTTCTTGTTGATGCATAGGTTTTCTCTGGGTACTCTTGTTTCCTCTCAGACTAAAAATATAAATGTTAAGTGTACCTCTAAATTGTTCCCATGTGTGGGTGAGAGTGTAGTAGCTGTTTGTCTTGTTTGTCTTTATGTGGCCCTGAGATGGGCTTGGGACTTATCAGGTGTATCCCGTGTCTCGCACAGTGACTGCTTGAGATAAGCTCCAGCTTCCCACAAACCAGAGCACAGAAAGGACAAAGAAAATTAATAATTGTATAAATTTGAGAAGTCAGAATACTTGTAGATCATTCATATTTACATCACCTAGTCTTACCAAACAAGACATCAAATTAATTAAGCTTCGAGTCTTTGATTAAAAATAAAACAACTTTTTTTTAAGAATTTGAATACCTCTGGTTACATTAACTATTGTATGTTGTTAATTCCTTTCATATTGAAACTACATAAACATTCATACTTACTTTCCAGTAGCAAGAAAAATAATCAGGGAGTGGAGGGTTCAATGTTCAGAGTCAGAGTTTCTTTATTGTCATTCGCGAGCGAAATTATGTACACAGGGTCCCAGTTACATCCAACAATAAAATGTAAAAGAAAAACAGTAATAAAATCTAAGATATGATCTAAGAAAAACATCAACTAAATATACACTAAGCACTCATAACATAATGTTACACAATGTTACATAACTACTTAATTTAACATTGAAAAGACATTAAAAAAAAAAAAAAAAGACAAAGTTATTTCAGCTTTGATTTTTGAAAAAGACTCAAAGCATGATGATGCAGCATAAAAAGACTGTGATGGAATAAACATGGTTAACCACATCTGCGTTTAAAAAACGTCTTTCATACACACAGATGAATGCTGCCAAACTGAGTGAGAATGTGTTTGATACTTCATGACACACACTGAATCATGACAGTTACATTAAAACCTGAGGTCCAAACTAGTGACTAAGCATCTTGTAACTTGATAGTGGTATTCAAAGCCAGAGGCAGCATTAATTATTGTAAAGCAATGTTGGCTTTAAATACTGTGAAGTCTCTGGATTTTTTTGACCTTTACAAATGTAAAACGTTGGTGAGTAAGACAAATACTAGGATGTTTATTTGTCCATTATCACACACCGGACCTGGTGAGTCAAGCAGGGGAAGATCTTACCACACATCATTGTGTGAGGGCTTTCCAACAGCTGGATCCAACTTGACTTGGAAGGATCCAAGGGTAATATATGCAATGGATTGCAAAAGTATCCATCCTTCTTGGTATTCTATTTTGTTGCATTGCTATAACTTGAAATTTTATTTTATTTTTAATTTGAAAGCAAACATTCTACAAGGAAACACTTGGTTGGGGGGACTCTTCTTGCAGCTTCCAAAGTAGCAGGGTGGTACCAATTACCAACAGCTGATCTCAGTCTTGCTGATGAACCCTCTGGTATTGAAAGCTGTTTGGAATCATCATTTCATCATTTGGAAAATTGGTTTACCTCACAGTACTCCTACCTCATAGTGGGCAGCTGTGGCTGAGCAATTAGAGCAGTCGTCCTCCAATGCAAGAGTTGGGGGTTCAATTCCACCAGCAGTCACATGCCGAAGTGTCCCTGGGCAAGACACTGAACCCCTCATAGCCTCCGATGTGTGTCCCATCAGTGTATGAGTGTGATAAAGCACTGATTATTCTTTGTACAGAAATGGTAGAGTGCACTTTGAATGGGTAAATGAGGACACAGATTGTGTTGTAAAGAACTTTGAGTATCTTGATCAGATAGAAATGTGCTATATAAGTACAGTCCATTTATCATTTAGTACTGAGTTCAGCCCCTACGATACAGCAACTAAGAAAGACTAAACTAATCACAATATTACCTCATTTGCAGTCTATTTCTCAAGTTTCTGGTCTATGGGTCTTTATCCAAGTTTCTTATCACCTTGTGCCTCCTAGTGCCACCTCAAAGCTCAGTCATGCCAGTGGACTCATACTGGAAAATATTATCTTCAAACTCTGCCAGAATCAGGTACTCAACATCAAACCACTCAGCCTTATATTCCTTTCTGCCACTCTCCAACCTCCAAACAAAACTACTTCCATGCTCCACCATTGTCTTTAACCTGGAATCCTCGCTTATCCCAGGTTCACACAGACTCTGTCACTGGTACATTTTCATCTTTAAATCACTTCTTGGTCTGTTGCCTTTATACATCTCCTCCTACATGTCAGTATGTGAGTGCAGCTACGGTGTGCGCTCTCAGGACATTATTACCTGCAGTATTCCCTCAGTGCAGACCAAACTAGACAAAAGGGCCTTCTCCTATTACACTCCTGTTTCCTGGAAAATCTTGCAAAAAGATTTGAAGCTCTTTACCTTGACCTCTCTAAGTGGCTTTAAACATCTGTTAAGTCCCTGGCAAAAATCAATGCAGACATGTTCCCGTTTTGAGTATTTTACATTGCTTTACAATGTTGCTGTTTTTCTTTCGTTTTTTTAAATAACATTTCTCTTCCATTTAATTTTTCAATTTAAAATGCTTTTTTTTATGATTGTCCACTGTTGTCATCATTCTTTGTTTAAAACAGATCTATCTTGTAAATAAGTTTTCAAGGCTCAATGAGATTAGCCTTTATCAATAAATGCTGAATAAATGAATGAATCCTCTGTCCTCCTCTCCAAACAACAGACAAAATAATGATAAATGGTAAATGGACTGTACTTGTATAGCACTTTTCTCTTATTGAGATACTCAAAGCGTTTTATAACACAATCTGCACCCTCATTTACCCATTCATACAGCACTCTCAGGTCTCTCTTGTAAATGAGTCCCCGAGGTTCATTGGAATTAGCCAGTTTAAATAAAGGTTGAATGACAAAAAAAACTCTATTATATCTATACAAAGAATAATTCAATTCATCCATCCGTCCATTAATTTCCGCTTGTTCCGAAGTCGGGTCGTGGAGGCAGCAGCTTGAGCAGGGAGGCCCAGATATCTCTTTCCACAGCCACCTCTTCCAGTTCTTCTGGGAGGATTCCAAAGCATTCCCAGGCCAACCAAGAGACATAGTCTCTCCAGCGTGTCCTGGGTCTTCCCCAGGGTCTCCTCCCAGTTGGACATGCCCAAAGCACCTCCCTAGGGAGACGATCAGGGGGCATCCCTCGAACTGGACCAGAACTGAACCGAGTTGGCTGTGGGGGACTTTGTCTTCAACAGAGCCAGTCTCAGCTTCAGTGAGCAGCCCGTTACTTTTAACGAAGGACTGTCCACCTCCGTGTAATTGCTGTTTTCGCCTGGAAGAGACGCTCTGGTGCTTTGAAGCGCCGCCGGACCAGAGCAGAACCGGGCCAGGGACATTCAGCCTCTTCATCTCTCGTGCTGTGGAGCGCCGGAGCCGGACTGGAGTAGAACCGGACCGGACCAGTGTCAACTTCAGCCTCAGCCTCTCCGGTCAGTCTCGTTTTTCACCAGGGGTGCCTCTCGTGCTGTCGGGTGCGGAGGTGACGTGCAGAGAAGCGGAGAAGCAGCGTGAAGGAGCAGCGTGGAGGAGCAGCGTGAAGGAGCAGCGTGAAGGAGCAGCGTGAAGGAGCAGCGTGAAGGAGCAGGGCTGAGTGGTGCTCGAGAGAAGTTTGGAGTTTGTATCGGAATTGCTGCAGGCCTCCATCCAAACTCACCTGGATAATAATTATGAAGATTTTCTGGCAGCTCGCTCTGCTATTTGCTGCGAATTATCTGTTTCTGTTTCGGCTTGTTGATTCTGGACCCAGCTTTTGTTTCCCATGGGAGCATCCATCCATCTTCACTGGGGGGCAGGAGCCCCCCTCAACCCAACTCAAACTGCAGTTGGGCCACCTCGTCAGGTTTGTTTGCCCATCTGAACTGTGACGTTTTATGGTCTGAGACTTTTCTGTATCATTCATATTATTATCACTATTTTCAGTTCTCAGACTATCTGGAGTCACTGAATCTTGTTAATACACCTAGATCTGCCCATCACTGCAAATTTCACTGTTTTGGGGTTCTGAATGATCACGTCTTCATTAATGTTTCTCATTGCTCGATTATGGGGGCTAATTGTCAAACTGTTAACTCCTGTAATTACACATCAGTCACGAAAAACTCAAGAAAATGTCTGATAATAATGTTGTTACTGCTCTCAGGGATTCAACCCAACACTGGACCCCCCACTATTTATATGACACCAAATGACTTTAAAAACGTGTCAGGACTTCATTTTCTGCGTGTAAACGCATGTAGCCTTCTGAGAAAACTCGATGCTTTGAAAATTCTGGTCAGTTATTCTGGGGCAGATGTAATCTTCATCTCTGAAACCTGGCTCAACAGATCTGTACTGAATAATGACCTGGCAATCAATGGATTTAACATCTACTGCTGTGATCGTCAAAAAAAAAAGGGGGGGGGGGGTCGCTGTTTACATCAGAGATTCTTTGGTTGCTAGTCTTGTGTCTTCTAAAACAATTCCAAACTAAATTGATGCCTTAGCTGTAAACATCACTTTGAATGGAGGCCAGATCTTATCTGTAGTCTGTTGTTACCATCCACCTTCAGCAACACCTAAGGGTCTGTCCTCCCTGATGGAATTCCTTGGTAATTTAAAATTCAAAGAGATCTTTTTGGCAGGAGACCTCAATATTGACAGGGGTAAGTCGACTCCCCTCTGTGATAAATTCAAGGAATGTTGCCTGTCTCTCAATCTTACCCAATTGATCAACTCTCCCACTAGATTAAACAAAAACCGTCCTGAAAAATCCTCCATCTTAGACCTATTTCTAACAAATATGATTAATTCACAAAAAGGGATCTGAAACATTTTTGTGAACAGTCATTCCTCTGGGATCTGTCTCACTTTGACTGGCATCGTATTCTGTTAACTGATGACGTGAACTCTGCTTGGAACTATTTTCAGAATAGTTTCATTTATTTTGTGAACAAATATGCTCCTTTTCGTCAGTTCAGAATAAAGGGACGAGACAGCCCCTGGTTTACTCCAGAGCTGGCTGACCTCCTGCACAGGAGAGACCATCTTTGGGCCACAGCAAGAAAATCTGACTCAGACACTGATTGGTTGAGTTTTCGACAAATGAGGAATAAATGTACAACTGCTGTCAAAGCAGCAAAACGCAACTATTTCTTATCTCAGACCTCCAAAAATCTAAATGATCCCAACAGATTCTGGAAAACAATCAAATCTCTCTCAGGCACCCAACAATCATCTGACCTCCCATCACAACTTCTCATTAACTCTGTTCCTGTGTCAAATAAGCACGAGATCCTGAACTGTTTCAACAAACATTTTGTTGCTTCTAGTTCTTTATTTGACACAGTTACTAATGGAAAATCAGCCACTTCACTTAAAAAACAAATTCTACAAGTCAAATCCCTCCTGCAAGTCAATCCTCAGTTAAACACAACTTCTCTTTTTCTTTGTTCTCAGTCAGTGAGGTTAATAAATTGTTAAAAGATCTTGATCCTAAAAAATCTGCAGGTCCAGATGAACTTCCACCTTATTTCTTAAGGCTGGCTGCTCATATCATCACAGTCCCTGTGACCCACATCTTCAATCTCTCCATAAGACAAAACTCCATCCCAGACACTTGGAAAACAGCCTTTGTTCTTCCTTTGCTGAAGGGAGGTGACCCCACCTCACTGAACAACTATCGGCCAATCTCTAAACTCTGCATTTTAGCCAAGGTTCTAGAAAAACTGATAGACTCTCAAATCAAAAATTACCTGGAATCATTTAACATCTTACTGTAGTGAACTTAATCTGAGGTCAAGACTAAGCCTAAGGTCAAAACTCTTGACCTTAAGAACCTTGTGGGACAGGAACTGTCATTTCATTGATTTGAATCCAGAAATACAGGTTCACCCATCCTGAGACTTTCTTTCTTGAAAATTCATGTGGAAGAACACTCTCTGTTCTATTATCATTACTATTTTACAAATGTTGATAATCAAAGTGCCTTAGTTCAAACCATTTTAGATGTTGCAGTGAACTAATCAATTTTATTAACTGTGTAATGATTTTTAATTCTCATGCAAAGTTAGAACTCATGTTAAAGCTGTTACAGATTTTTATGCGTTTTCTGATTTCTGCTTTTGAATGAGCAAGTGTGCGTTTTCCAGGGTCAGGAATCGAAGCAGACATGTGTTGGAACAACTGTCTTGTTTATATCCTCTCAGACGTCAACAGGGGGGTTTTGGCACCTGTTTTTCAAACTCGCCAAAACAAAACTCTCTCTGTCTGTGAGAACATTTCTGATCTGTTCCATAACAATTCTTGCTGTCTTCTAACCTCTTACGTCACAAAACACCCCCCCGTATGGTCGGTTCTGACCAATGGGAAGACTCCCGAATGAACCGGGAAAAGAGCTCTTTAAAATGTCGGTACTTCCTGGTCTACTCAGTTCTGTCACAGTTCTGGAAGTGCTGAGAGTTCTTTGAGAGTTGAATTGAGTTCAGTTCTGCGCGGAGAAGCCCAGTTCTGTGGGGTTCTGTTAGGAGATCAGAAGTCCAGCATGATAAGGCTCTTCCGAGTTTCATGGGATTATAACATTGTCCACTGAGGTGAGCTTGTGTCGGACAGTCTCGCCATTACTCCGGACGAGTAACAGCATCCTACGGAGACGCTGAAAGGGTGCGTTAAACGGAATCTCGCCTGAGACATCTCCAGGTAAAAGAGTCGATTTCACCACCTAAGTGTACTGTAAGGAAGAAGCTGAAGAAAGCCCGGAGAGTGCCGTTCTGTTCCACACTCCCTCAAACACCATCTTTTACTCTCCTTTAACTTCCTTCCCATCTTTAAAACTCCTCTCTATCAAGTAGATATTCTTCCAGATATTTAGAAATGTCTGTGTAAAGTGTTTATCCACCGCCGTGTGGGTCATTGATCATAATTGTACAGTTTTCATAATTGTCTGTGGTGAATCAACGGAAAAATCATGGCCGTATGATTTTTCCTGATTGATTGCTTTTGTTGTTATTTTCATAATTTGCCAAATTAATGTAAATGTTTGATGTTAAACTTTGATTCTGTAAATAAATGACCGCATTCATTTTGATGGGTCAAAGATAAATGACGTCTCACGTTTGCATTTCATTAAATTCAATGCACGTTTTATTCAGTCCAGAAAAATGAGGAATCCGTGTTAATTGATGAATATATCTGAGCATCTGTTCATCTACATT
>NC_056510.1:36398222-36410806 GCF_014905685.2 Nematolebias whitei
ATCCGTGTTAATTGATGAATATATCTGAGCATCTGTTCATCTACATTACCTCCACATCAATCTGGTTTCAGGAAACAACACAGCACAACCACTGCTTCACTGAAGGTTCTTAGTGACATTGTGGAAGCACTGGATGCTAAGGATTATTGTGCTGCACTTTTCTTAGACCTGTCTAAAGCTTTTGACACTGTGGATCATAGCATCTTGTGTCATAAGCTCTCAGAAATCGGTTTCTCAGAACACACCATTGGTTGGTTCTCTAACTATCTCTCAGACCGGAAGCAATGTGTTCAACATAATGGTACTTCCTCCAGTTATTTAACAGTCAACAATGGTTTACCACAAGGCTCAGTCTTAGGACCCACCCTCTTTACAATTTACATACATAATGTAGGTAAAAACATCCCTAATGCATCCATACATTTCTATGCTGATGACACAGTTGTTTATTGTCGAGCTAAAATTGTTGCTAAGGCTTTCCAGCTTTTGAAATCTTTATTCAACTACATCCAGACAGATTTGTTCCGCCTCAAACGTCCTAAATGCCGACAAAACCAAAGGGATGCTTTTTTCAAATGGGAAGTTGGTCCCAGCAGTTCTTCCTCTGATTTTATCCTCAAATGGTGTCCCGATTAGGTTTGTTGATTCCTATAAATATTTGGGTATCTTGGTCGACTCGCATCTCTCTTTTAAGCTCCATGTGAAAAACTTGGTAAAGAAACTGAAAGTTAAACAGGGTCACTTTTTCACAAACAGATCCTGTCTAACTCTGAATGCTAGGAAATGCTTTGTATCTGTGACTTTCCTTCCCTCCATTGATTACGTTGACATTATTTGCATGAATGTTCCTACAAGAACCCTACAGATGCTGGATACTGTCTATCATGGTGCACTAAGATTCATAACTGGCTGTGATTATCGTACTCACCACTGCACCCTGTATTCACTGGTTAACTGGACATCATTAACTTCACGCAGACTCTCCCACTGGTAGATTTTCATCTTTAAATCACTTCTTGGTCTGCTGCCTTCATACATCTCCTCCTACATGTCTCTGCATGAGTGCAGCTATGGCGCGCGCTCTCAGGATATTATTACCTGCAGTGTTCCCTCAATGAGGACTGAACTAGGCAAAAGTGCCTTCTCCTACTCCGCTCCTGTTTCCTGGAATACCTTACAAAAACAATTGAAGTTCTCGACCTTGACCACTCTAAGTAGCTTTAAGAATCTGTTGGACTCCTGGCAGGGAGCAATGCAGACATGTTCCTGTTTTTAGTTTTCTACATTCGCCTTAGAATTTAGCTGGGGGGGGGGGGGGGGGGTGTTACCTTTTTCTTTTAGCCATCCTATTTCTTTAAAAAAAAAAAAACAACAACAACTGTAGTATGACTTTTTATAACTGTCTATTGTTGTCGCTGTTGTCCATTGTTGTCATCATTCTTTGTTGAAATCAGGTCTCTCTTGAAAATGAGTCCTCGAGGCTCAATGGGATTTACCTGTCTAAATAAAGGTTGAATGAATCCTTACCAGATGCCCGAACCACCTCAACTGAATCCTCTCGATGTGGAGGAGTAGCAGTTCTACTCTGAGTCTCTCCTGGATCATTCAATTCAATTCAGTTAATTTATATAGCACCAAATCACAACAAAGTTGTCTCAGGGCACTTTACAGAGACATTCACATACATAAAAGCCAATTAGTAAAGTTCTCTATCTAAGGAATCTAGCAGACAAGTTGAATCTTCACTTCCTCGCAGTCTCCCATCCTGAGCAAACACAGTGGCAACGGTGGAAAGGAAAAACTCCCTTATAAAAGGAAGAAACCTCCAGCAGAACCAGGCTCAGGACAAATGGCCATCTGCTTTGACCGGCTGTTTGAGAGGACAGGAAGGAGATACGAAAGAACACAGAAAGGCAGGTCCAGGTATACTGTAGGTCCAGATGTATCTGAAAGACAAAAACACATGTCAAGGATAGAAAAAATAATTACAAATATAAAATACGTTGAGCAAAGTAAAGACAGTAGCAGAGTGAAAATATGTTGTCAGTTTGTCCTTCAGCAGCCTAAGGGTGCATTCACACTAGCCCTGTTTAGTCCACTTTAATCAAACTCTAGCTCGTTTTCCTAGAAAGTCCGGTTCGTTTAGGGAGGTGTAAATGCACCATCGAAATCTGTCACGGAACAAAAGGGCGAACTCTGGCCCGGGCTAAAACCTAGGTCTCGGTCCGGTAGAAGCGAACTCCAGCGTGGTTCGAGTACAGTGTGAATGTAAACAGACCGGGCCCCGCTCGGCAGGGTAAACAAACATAGATTTCTCTTACCTTATATGGAGCCGTCAGCTGCCTTGTGTGGAAAAACAATATTCTCCACGGTCTTCTGTCTCATCTTCTGCTCATGCTAAGTCCATTTTTGAAAAATGACAAAATATAACTCCTAAAACTGCTAAAACTTGATGCCACTCCATTTTTGTTTTTATTTACAGAAGAATAAGAAGAAGTGTCTTCAGAGGTTTTTGTGTCGTTTCTTTCAGTAGTTCTTGGTGCAGCGCCCCCACAGGCAAGTGGGGGAATAGGTTGGTTCAACAGGTTGACTCGACTGCACAGTGCAGCGTGAATGCAAACGCACCAGCTCAAATGTAAACAAAAGGTCATGAATATTGGTCCTGAACCGAGTCTACCGGACTATCTGGTGTGAAAACGACCTAAGTCTATAGCAGCATAACTAAGGGATAGCTCAGGAAACCCAAGCCAACCCTAACTATAGGATTTAGCAAAAAGGAAAGTCTTGAACCCAGTCTTAAAACTGGATAATGTGTCAACCTCACAGACAGAAACTGGAAGTTGGTTCCACAAGAGGGGAGCCTGATAACTGAAAGATCTGCCTCCCATTCTGTTTTTGGAAACTATAGGATCTGCGAGTAAACCTGCTGTCTGCGAGCGAAGTGCTCTATTGGAAAAATATGGAACAATAGGACCTGTAATATAAGATGGAGCTAGTTTGTTGAGAGCTTTGTAGGTTATAAGTAAGATTTTGAATTCACTTCTGGACTTGACAAGGAGCCAATTAAGGGAAGCTAAAACTGGAGAGATATAATCTCTTCTACTAACTCCAGTTAAGACTCTGGCAGCAGCATTTTGGATCAATCAGTGACAATAATCGGTGCTTTAGATCACAATCATACACCGATGGGCACACATTGGAGGCATTGAGGGTTCAGTGTCTTGCCCAGGGGCACTTCGGCATGTGACTGCTGGTGGAATCGAACCTCCAACTCTTGCATTGGAGGATGGATGGACGGATTTTCTCTTGTGATATTAAGAACCTAAATCTAAAAGGAGCTATGCTCACCATCTCATATTCCTGTGAACTTACCTTGTAAATAAACCTTTCATTTTTACATGTGTTTTGCATCACTTGATTTTCAGTTTTACTACTATTGGATTTACAAATACCATTAAATCATGATAAAAATGTTCCAGCCAAGAAGTTTCCCTAGAGTACTACTGAAACTGAGATGATTCATAATTTAATATCCGCTCAAAGAGAAAAAATTGATAAACATGGATCTACTCTTCAACAAATAGTAACATATCAGCACACCACCAAAACCAATATAGTGGAGTTGAGGAGCAGGATGTTCACCACAGACCAAAAGCTAGCCATTTTGCTATCTTAGAGCTGGTTATTCGCTTCACCTCCTCCACTGGTACCTGATCCTGTGCCCAACTTGAGTCTGTCAGTCCTTCACAAGCTAGACATTAATCCTTCCAAGTTCTTCTGCTGTAACCCCTTTTGACCAATCAGATTTTGAGTTGGCGATGTCAGGGCCTTTTTCTCATCACTTTATTGGAAGGTCAGAGGGCAAAATGGTCAGGGCTAGGAAATTGCATCCTGATGCATGCTCAATAATCCAGGTATAAAAATCCAAAAAAGTTAAATCTGGTCCTCTGGACATTCAAAAAACAAAACAAGGCAAAACAACAAAAAAATGTAGAAAAGTTTCATCTTTCATCTGAAAGACTTCCTCAGTCTGAGGTGCTGTATTCAGCTCAGTCTTATAAATATGTAGTGAACTTGACCTGATGTCAAATCAATGACCTTAGGATCATATGGTCAGAAACTGTCATTTCATTGATTTGCATCTAGAAATACAGGTTGATCGATCCTGAGACTTTCTTTCTTGAATTAATCAAGTGGAAAAGACAATTCTCTATGATCATTACTATTTTACAAATGTTTTGATAATCAAATTGTGTTAGTTCAAACAATGTTTACATGTTGAAGTGAACTACTCATTTTTATTTACTTAAACAGTAGTAATGATTTTTATTCCTCATTCAAAGAAGAAATCAGGGTAATATGCATTTCTTGATTTTTCTGTCTTCAATGAGCAAATTTCTAAGTGTGTTAAAGTTCGAGCTTCGGTCAACTAAAAAGTTTACTGAAAAGAAATGTCATGTTTAACTTTCACAGCAGATACTAGGAGTAGAGACGCCACGAAGTCTGGTTTTCCCATGATATCTTTCTGTCTGTTCTTAAACAATCCTTGACTTTCCATAACACCTTACATCACAAACCACACCTCTGTTCTGGTCCATCCACGAATCAGAAAGCTCTCAAATGAACCGGAAGTATAGCCCGTTTAAATGTGGCAACTTCCCAGTTCAACGAACGGAGTTGAGAAGAGATGAGTTTCAGAGTTTCAGAGTTCAAGAGTTCAGAGTTCTGAAGGAGTTCAGAGTTCTTGGAATCCAGAATGCAGAGCGTTCAGGCATTCATGGTTGCTACTGGACCAAACGAGCTGAACCAGAGACGATTTTGGGAATTATAACTTCTGTTTGGATAACCTCGCACGACTCTCGAGGTATTTTAGCTGTTCTCAACGGAGACGCTGAAAGTGGCTGGAAGTAGGACTTCACGCCGACCTGATCTATCTTCAGAAAGGTAAAGTCGACCTTCACCCAAAAGTGTACCGTTTGGGACAAGCTGATTTCCAAAGAGCGTGCTGTTCTGGTTAAAACAGATAAATTCCCTCACACATCTCTCTGTAAGATAAATCTCAATTTTCCATCTTCAAACTCTCCTTTCTGCTAGAAAATTAATCCAGATGTTTTCATTAATGTCTGTGGTGAAGCAACGGAAAACCATGGCCGTATGGTTTTCCTGAGTGATTAATTATGCTGTTGTTATTTTCATATTTTGCCAAATTAATGTAAATGTTTGATGTTAAACTTTGATTCTGTAAATAAATGACCGCATTCATTTTGATGGGTCAAAGATAAATAACGTCTCTCGTTACATTTCTGTTAAATTCAATGCACGCATGTTACACAGTTCAGAAAAATGAAGAACCCGTTTAATGTATGAATATATCTCAGCATCTGTTCATACTACAGTACCCATCACTGCACTCTGTACTCCTTAGTCATTTGGTCATCATTATTTACACGAAGGCACTCACACTGGTTCATTTTCATCTATAAATCCCTCCTTGGTCTCTTACCTTTCTATAGCTCCTCCCACATGTCATGTCGTCAGTGCAGTTACGACATGCGCTCTCAGGCCATCATTACCTGCAGCGTTTCCTCAGTGTAGACTGAACTTGGCAAAAAGTAATTTTCCTACTCTGCTCCTGCAACCTGGAACACCTTGCAACAGGAACTGAAGTTGTCCACCTTGATTTATTTATGAGATTTCAAACATTTGATAATGTCAATAAAAAAATCAAAGCAAATATGTTATTTTCTTTTAGTATTTCACCCTGTTTTACGGCACCTCCCCGTGGTGTCCCTGTGGCTCAATGAGACTAGCCTGTATAAATAAAGGTTGAATTAATGAAAATGGAGGCGTGTCAAGTGAGTTGTCTCATGAGCCCACAATTCCACATTGATCAGGATAAACAAAGAAAATGTGCTTAGATTGATGAGTATACAGTTTCATGCAACTGGTTTTCTTTGTGCATTTTTTTTTCTTCAATTAAATCATATACTACTCCATGGTACAATGGAAAATCATTTAGTTAAATCTGTGAGGTTTTTATTTTATTTTTTCCTTTTTTTTACTCAAACCGGTTGTTACCAAATGGGATCTGAAAGATTAATTGTGACTTTTATGCAGAAACATTTAAGTTATCTCCCATATCTGAACTACAATGATAGTTGAAGTGATTATTTTTGCAAACCACTGAGCCTGTTGTCATTAATGCTGCTCCCCCAGTAGACCATGACACAGTAGTGATATCCTTTTTTTTCTTATTGTGCTGTTAAACTGCATCTTAGGTTTTGTTCTGGAGCAAACAAAAAGTCATCCCTGCAAAAATGTCACTTTGATTTTTGAATAATGTGAGAGGACAATTGTAAAAGTTGTTTTCATCCTGATGAAGAAAAGAGAGAAACGATCAAGGTCTGTTAGTCCCAATTCACTTTAGCCTTAGGTTACAGTTTTAAATTAAAAATCTATAGGTATGTTCCAATCAATCGGTCAGTCTGAAGTATCAGGTCAGGGTTACTATCAATGCATTTTTCATTGATCATAAGAGCAGCTGGCAACATTCATTTCCTGGGTTCTGTTTTTGTCTTTAGTTTTCTATCAGCTGTAAAATAATATGGCAGCTGTAAAATGTGACAGAGGAAAATATGGAAAGTATGGAGGTATTTCAAAATAGAAAATGGAGGAGTTCAGTACTTGCAACAGTTGCATTTATTTTTGAGTATTTTTCATGGTGGTAGTGAAAGAGCTACTTTCACAAACACCATATTGATACATCTCAGATTTGACTCCAAAGGTTGAAGCCAGAATAGGATTAACCCTTCCTGTTTGACATGTTAGTAAAATCAAAAATACATGTTGAATACTATTTTTAGATGTCATGTCCTCGGCTGGTGCTCGTCCACTGTGTTTTCTGAAGTCGACAGTCCACGCTGCGTCTAGCAGGACATTTTGAAGACTTCATGCTTCCTTGTACTGATGAGTTTTATGGAGATGCTGGTTTTGTTTTCAGCAGGACTCAGCTCCTGCCCACACTGACAAAGGTACCAGAAGCTGGCTGTGGAATATTCTAGTTTTCTGAGAAAAAGATTTTAGTATTTTCATTATTTGTAAAACATAATCATCAAAATTATAAGAAATAAAGACTTTAAATATTTCACTCTATGTATAATGAATTATATGATTTTTTCTTTCTGAAATGATTGACAAAAACAGCACTTTTTCATGATATTCTAATTTTTGAGATGCACCTGTATATAAGCATTGAAAAGTTTCAGATTAACTTGGTCAGTCTTCTAAATTATTTTTCAAAAATGACACTTCAGAATCAGAATAAGCTTTATTATCATTGTATTGAGATACAGCGAGAAACTTCAAATGGTTCTTCCCATTTTAGATCAAATAAATGTTGATGAAATCTCTCATTTTACTTGATCAATATTTGATTTTAAATTTGCTTATGTCTATGTGTTATGAATTTTTCTGTTAGCAAAATATCTCTTGAACCATGAATGAATTTTAATTAAACTCTTAGATGTTTATCTACAGCTCATTAACTTTGTTTTAGTCACCACAGCTCATAAAACCAATAGCCATTACAGAACTGTCTTCGCCTTATTTAAATTTACAGACATGCTAAATCATGAGGTGGTAGTTGCTGAGACACATTAAAAACATTTACTTTTAGGCTCAGCTTCTCCAGATATTCAATCAATCAACCTTTATTTATACAGGTAAATCCCATTGAGCCTCGAGGACTCATTTACAAGAGAGACCTGATTTCAACAAAGAAAGATGACAACAATGGACAACAGCAACAACAATAAACAGTTATAAAAACTCATACTACAGTTTTTTTTTTAACAAATAGGATGGCTAAAAGGAAAAAGGTAACAAAACAAAAAACAGCTAGATTCCAAGACAAATGTATAAAACTAAAAACAGGAACATGTCTGCATTGGACCCTGCCAGGAGTCCAACAGATTCTTAAAGACACTTAGAGAGGTCAAGGTCGAGAGCTTCAAATCTTTTTGTAAGATATTCCAGGAAACAGGAGCGGAGTAGGAGAAGGCCCTTTTGCCTAGTTCAGTCCTCACTGAGGGAACACTGCAGGTAATAATGTCCTGAGAGCGCACTCCGTAGCTGCATTCACGCAGAGACATGTAGGAGGAGATGTATGAAGGCAACATACCAAGAAGTGATTTAAAGATGAAAATGTACCAGTGAGAGAGTCTGCGTGAAGTTAATGATGTCCAGTTAACCAATGAATACAGAGTGCAGTGGTGGGTACGATAATCACAGCCAGTTATGAATCTTAGTGCACCATGATAGACAGCATCCAACATCTGCAGGGTTCTTGTAGGAGCGTTCATGTAAATAATGTCACCAAAATCAATTGAGGGAAGGAAAGTCACAGATACAAGGCGTTTTCTAGCATTCAGGGTTAGACAGGATTTGTTTGTGAAAAAGTGACCCTGTTTAACTTTCAGTTTCTTTACCAAGTTTTCCACATGGAGCTTAAAAGAAAGATGTGAGTCGACCAAGATACCCAAATATTTATAGGAATCAACAAACTCAATGGGGACACCATTTGAGGATAAAATCGGAGGAAGAACTGCTGGGACCAACTTCCTATTTGAAAAAAGCATCCCTTTGGTTTTTTCGGCATTTAGGACAAGTTTGAGGCGGAACAAATCAGTCTGGATGTAGTTAAATGCAGATTTCAAAAGCTGGAAAGCCTTAGCAACTGTTTTAGCTCGACAATAAACAACTGTGTCGTCAGCATAGAAATGTATGGATGCATTAGGGATGTTTTTGCCTACATTATGTATGTAGATTGTAAAGAGGGTGGGTCCTAAGACTGAGCCTTGTGGTACACCATTGTTGACTGTTAAATAACTGGAGGAAGTACCATTATGTTGAACACATTGCCTCCGGTCTGAAAGATAGTTAGAGAACCAACCAATGGTGTGATCTGAGAAACCAATTTCTGAGAGTTTATGACACAAGATGTTATGATCCACAGTGTCAAAAGCTTTAGACAGGTCTAAGAAAAGTGCAGCACAATAATCTTTAGCATCCAGTGCTTCAACAACGTCATTAAGAACCTTCAGTGAAGCAGTGGTTGTGCTCTGTTGTTTCCTGAAACCAGATTGATGTGGAGGTAAGATGTTAAATGAGTCCAGGTAATTTTTGATTTGAGAGTTTATCAGTTTTTCTAGAACCTTGGCTAAAATGCAGAGTTTAGAGATTGGTCGATAGTTGTTCAGTGAGGTGGGGTCTCCTCCCTTCAGCAAAGGAAGAACAAAGGCTGTTTTCCAAGTGTCTGGGATGGAGTTTTGTCTTATGGAGAGATTAAAGATGTGGGTCACAGGGACTGTGATGATATGAGCAGCCAGCCTTATGAAATAAGGTGGAAGTTCATCTGGACCTGCAGATTTTTTAGGATCAAGATCTTTTAACAGTTTATTGACCTCACTGACTGAGAATGGAGAAAAAGAGAAGGTGTGATTAACTGAGGATTGACTTGTAGGAGGGATTTGATTTGTAGAAGTTTGGTTATTAAGTGAAGTGGCTGATTTTTTGTTAGTAACTGTGTCAAATAAAGAACCAGAAGCAACAAAATGTTTGTTGAAACAGTTCACGATCTCGTGCTTATTTGACACAGGAACAGAGTTAACGAGAAGTTGTGATGGGAGGTCAGATGATTGGGGGGGTGCTTGAGAGAGGTTTAATTGTTTTCCAGAATCTGTTAGGGTCATTTAGATTTTTGGAAGTCTGAGATAAGAAATAGTTGCGTTTTGCTGCTTTAACAGCAGTTGTGCATTTATTTCTCATCTGTCGAAAACTCAACCAATCAGTGTCTGAGCCAGATTTTCTCGCTGCAGCCCAAAGATGATCTCTCCTGTGCAGGAGGTCAGCTAGCTCTGGAGTAAACCAGGGGATGTCTCGTCCCTTTATTCTGACCTGACGAAAAGGAGCATGTAAGTTCAGGAAATAAATGAAATTATTATGGAAATAGTTCCAAGCAGAGTTCACGTCATCAGTTAACAGAATACGATGCCAGTCAAAGTGAGACAGATCCCAGAGGAATGACTGTTCACAGAAATGTGTCAGATGCCTTTTTTGAATTAATCTGGGCTTAGAAGGTGGAAGTTTACTATTTCTTAAAGCCGCTGTCACACAATGATCACTCAAAAGATCAGCGAATACACCTGTACCAGGGAATTTGTGAGGCATATTAGTTAGAAACAGGTCTAATGTAGATGAACAGATGCTCAGATATATTCATCAATTAACACGGATTCCTCATTTTTCTGAACTGAATAAAACGTGCATTGAATTTAATGAAATGCAAACGTGAGACGTCATTTATATTTGACCCATCAAAATGAATGCGGTCATTTATTTACAGAATCAAAGTTTAACATCAAACATTTACATTAATTTGGCAAATTATGAAAATAACAACATAAGCAATCAATCAGGAAAAATCATACGGCCATGATTTTTCCGTTGCGTCACCACAGACATTTATGAAAACTGTACAATTATGATCTTTTACCCACACGGATGTGGATGAGCACTTTACACAGACATTTCTAAAATATCTGGAAGAATATCTACTTGATAGAAGAGTTTAAAGATGGGAAAGAAGTTTAGAGGGAGTAAGATGGTGTTTGAGGGAGTGTTGACAGAACGGCACTCTCCGGGCTTTCTTCAGCTTTTCCTTACAGTACACTTAGGTGGTGAAATCGACTCTTTTACCTGGAGATGTCTCAGGCGAGATTCCGTTTAACGCACCCATTCAGCGTCTCCGTAGGATGCTGTTACTCGTCCGGAGTAGCGGCGAGATTCTGTCCCTCACAGCTCACCTCAGTGGAAAATGTTATAATCCCATGAAACTCGGAAGAGCTCTGTTGTCATGTCGGGATCTTCCCGGCTCCCAGAACTGGGCTTCTCCGCACAGAACTGAACAGAACTGAACTCAACCGAACCGAGTAGAACCCTCACAGAACTCGTTAGACCAGGAAGTACCGACATTTTAAAGAGCTCTTTTCCCGGTTCATCTGAGAGTATTCCCATTGGCCAGAACCGACCAGACGGGGTGTGTTTTGTGACGTAAAAGGTTAGAATGCAGCAAGAATTGTTATGGAACAGATCAGAAATGTTCTCACAGACAGAGAGAGTTTTGTTTTGGCGAGTTTAAGTGTAGTGAACCAGATAACCTCAAATCTACCAGATGGACAGAGACTGTTATTTTCATTGATCTGAATAAGTCTGAACCATCTGATGACTTTCTTTCTTGAATTAATCAAGCAGAAAAGACAATTCTTTATAATCATTACTGTCTTACAAATGTTTTGATAATCAAATTGTGTTAGTTCACTCAATGCTTTACAGGTTGAAAAGAACGACTAATTTTTATTTTACATAAACAGTAAGTAATGATTTTTGTTCCTCATTCAAAGCAGAAATCACCTGAATATGCCTTTCTTGATTTCCTGTCTGAAATGAGCAAACTGTCGTAAGTATGTGAAAGGTTGGTCTTCGGTCAACTAAAATGTTTACTGAAGAAGAAATGTCATGTTTTACTTTTTCAGAAGATTACAAAGTGTGAGACTCCAAAAAGTCTGCTGCTTCTGCAATAATCTTTTCTGTATGTTAAACAAGTTTCATTCTCTGACCTCGACTGTTGATAAACAACTTACGTCAGAAACCACTCCTCTTTCTGGTCCTTCCACGAATCAGAAAGCTCTAAATTGAACAGGAAGTCGACCCAAATAAAATGTGGCAACTTCTCAGTTCATGTGAGAGTCCAAGAGTCTGGGAGAATGAGAAGAATTAAGAATTCCAGAATTCCAAGAGAATGAGAGTTCTGAGAGATGTTGGAATGAGAGCTGACAACAGGTCCGATAGTCCAACAGAATGAGCAGATTGAGAGTGCAGCCGGTTATGAAGAGTTTGGAGTTATGAAGAACCAGGGACGTTTTGGGATTATAATTCTGTTTTGAACTAACCACGCACGACTCTCCGAGGATTTCTAGCTGTTCTGAACGGAGGCGCTGAAACAGTCTGAAGGACTCTTACTGAGCTGATCCATCGTCAAACCAGGTAAAGATTTCCTCTTCGACTCAAGTGTACCGTGGACGGGCTGAGGATCTGACGAAGCGTGCAATTTCTGGTTAAACAGATTAAACTTCCCTCACACAGTTCTCTGTAAGATAATCTCCTTTCACTCTAAAACCCACCTCTCTCTCATAAATCAGTACAGATATTTTAGAAATATCTTAAGCAAAGTCCTCAAATCACCGCCGAGTGATTTGAAGTTCATTTTCTGTGAAACTGTCTGTTATTATTTTCATATTTTGCCAAATTAATGTAAATGTTTGATGTTAAACTTTGATTTTGAAAATAAATGATTCCATTCATTTGATGGGTCAAAGATAAATAACGTCTCTCGTTCACATTTCTGTTAAATTCAATGCACGGCATTTACAGTCAGAAAAATGAAGAACTCGTGAATATTGTATGCATATATAATTCATATATTGTGTCATACAACAAGTGACACGTACCTCATGTACATCACTACA
>NC_056510.1:36410906-36415364 GCF_014905685.2 Nematolebias whitei
ATCCGTGTTAATTGATGAATATATCTGAGCATCTGTTCATCTACATTCTGGTGGCCCGTCACGTGCTCATAGATGGACTGCGTATTCGTGTAAAGATTGATTTTACATGTTGGCATGTGGAAAGTAGCAGTCAAAACATTGCATGTTTACGCAGCGTGCTGGAGCTGCGCGATTGGAGCTTGGCTCTGCATGTTTACGCTGTATTACGCTGGCGATGTTATGAAAGCTGAAATAGTGTCATATGTCTTGGGAAAGCTGAAATTGTACGCCTGTTATGGTAACTAAAAGCTGGGTTGTGGAAACGCTCTATTCTGTTTAAAGACGGTCCAGACGCGGTTCTGGCCCGGCTCGGTTCTGAAAAGGTTCGGACGAGTTGTTTAAATAGCTAGAAAGACGTTTTTGAGACCGGAGTAGCAGACTCCGTGCAACTCAGAATTGATTCGTTACAATTTTTAACAGAAAAAGTGCATTTTGACAGTTTAAAAGACGAAAAGTTGACGAACTTGTTTCAGGCTAATCTAACATGCTGCTTGCTACAAACGCTTCGTGATTGGTTGGATTTTTGCTGTAGAGCGCTCTGATTTGCTGAGAAATTGACTGACGTGCCTACGTCACTTCCTCTCACCCCTGTGCTGCTTTGTCATTGGTGATTTCAGTCACGTGACCCGGAAATGGAAACTCGTTTTCATAGGGAATAAAATCTGCTTTTTAAAGCTGAAAAGCGCTTTAAAGCTGTGTTCTGAAACGCTGTTTAAGTTCTTCGAAGTCTAATTGCTATAATTTTGCCACGTTTGTGTAGAAAATCCGTTCAGAAATGTTGGTTTTAACCGAGTCTAGCCGATGCTAATTTTGAGCTAACAGCTAACGACCGGACGCCACAGGAAGTCATAGCGACCCCTACTGGACAACACTAACAGTGTCTGAGTTAAAATTAATAAGGTTGTACTGACACCTTCTGGATAAACGCGGGATCACAGGTTTTCACTTCGCTTTTTAGGTATTTTGAGTGAAATTAAACGTTTATTTCTGTAAGTCGAACTTTGGGTAAAACAAACTTCCTCGAGCTGAATTATACTGTTATGTTATCTTACCATTACAAGTCAGTAAAGTATTTACGCCCAGCAAGGCGTTTACTAAGAATTTTTTCATTCACTGATAAATCCTAAAGCAGGTTCAAAATGAAAAAATGAGAACTTTTGGTAGAAACAGAGACAGATAATCATAAGAGCTGAAAGTTTACTCGGTCGCTGGAAATATAGTGCACGTTTAATTGTTAAACTCACTAAATAAGAGTAAATACATCAGTAGAGAGAAACTCTTCTGATTTTATTTTACCACCTAAACATTTACATCTCCTATTTAATTTCTAAATAGCAGATAATGGCGGACGAAGAGGTAAACACTGACCCCTTGCAATCCAGAGATGCCGTCCAGTCGGCTTTATATATTTTAACAAATTCAATTAT
Source organism: Nematolebias whitei (assembly GCF_014905685.2). Taxonomy (NCBI): domain Eukaryota; kingdom Metazoa; phylum Chordata; class Actinopteri; order Cyprinodontiformes; family Rivulidae; genus Nematolebias; species Nematolebias whitei. The sequence continues at coordinate 36,412,373 of NC_056510.1, forward strand.
TGGTACTCAATTAGGGCAATTAGAAAACCTTGATGATAATCAAAGAGAGGAGGAACTGCAGAGGTTGGCAAAAGCAGCTAAAGTGTCAGAGGACACAAAATCGAGCCGTGAACGGTTGGCAAAAATTTCCCTGCTTCTGAAAGCGGAATTGGACCATCAGGTTGCACAAAATGTCTTGCTGTTCAGTGGATATGAATCTGAAAAGGAGAGGTGTGACGTATTGATTAATGAATCTGAATTGCAGAAACAACAATTTCAGATTGATAGGGACCTCTCAAAGAAAGAGCTGTCAGAACAGGCTCAATCATATGAGGAGAGATTTAGGGATAAAGAACAAGCGTACCGAGCCGTGTGTTCAGATAACGATGTGCTACAAGAACAGTTGCAGGTCGCATTAAAGGAGCTGGACGTTTGCAAGGCAGACAAGGCGATGATACTCCAACAATGGCTGAATTTACAAAGTGAATGTCAGACATCACAGGAGCGCCTGACAGCTTGTGAGGAGAAACTAGCTGCAGCTACAAACCAGATTTCTGATATGGGGCGAGCTGGTCTGAGACTCAGAGACGAACAGGGTCAGGGCCCGGGTCAGCCACAACCACCCCAGACAGATGCTGTTGCACCTCTTCCTACTAACACCATGCGGTCACCACCACCCCCATCTCGGGTGGCAGGACCAGACCTGCACCGATATGCACCTCTTCCTCCTAACACCATGCAGCCACCCCCACCCCCATCTCGGGTGGTAGGGGCAGCCCTTCACCACTTTGCACCACCAACCACACAAGAGAGACCGTTAATACTGTCTCTTTCAATGGATGATTTGCAAAAAATCTCAAAATATGTACAACGCTTTGTACCTGAACCGATGGGATCATCTGGAACAAAAGCGTATCTCAGAGATCTAGAGTTCAGATTGAGATCTTATCCTAATGCTACGGTAGAGGATAAGATCAGTCTGATACGACTCACTTCGGACAGAGAGGTGTTTACCTTCGTCGAGCATCTACCTGATGCAACGAGAAGGGATTACAACCTTCTGTGTGAAGCTTTGATCAGAGAGTACGACTCCTGCACGGGACCTGCTGGTTTCCCAGCTGCAGACAAGGTCACGCAGGGTAAAACTGAACATCCAAAAGTTTATTACAAAAGAATCTTCCAAGCTTATTTTGGTAACAGAAATGAGACCGGAATGGAAGAAGATGATGGTTTTAAGTTTGTTTTCAGCAAAAATCTCCACGCTAATTTTAGGCGATCAGTACAAATGATGGCAAATTTCAGAGAAAAATCCATCAGTGAGATTAGACAGTGTGCTGTGAATGTGTTTGAAGCATGTTCTCATGCTAAGACGCCCATTGAAGTGTTTCCTGGTGTAAAGGTTAAACCCCTCCCTCTTGAACTGGAAGGACGACGTGCTTCGCCGCCTCCTCCTAAGAAAGAGAGAAAACAGTCTGTTCAAACTAACAAACCGCGTCCTGAAGGTGCACGCTGGGACAAAAAAGCTCCTCTTTCAGAGGATGACAGTGATTATCGTAAAAGGGGTGAGCGCAGAACGCAAAGATATGGGAAACCATATCATCAGGGGCAGTACGTAAAGGAACCCCCGAAAGACGTACCTGACCGTCCCCCACCTCGGCCGAAACGAACCGAGGCGAAAAAAATCACAAAAGTTCCAGAAACAAGGCCCTACACCTCTGAGCTCGGAAGAGACAGAGAAAATACGCAGGTTGTTAGAAACTTTGAAACACACTGACACGGGAACCCAACCAGGAGCACTATGCAGTAATGTAATCCCTATTACATCTGAGGGCGCGAATGACAACATTACGGATGTCGGTGGAACATACCAGGACGTTGCTGTTGTTGCCTCAAACAACCCCTCATCAGAAGAAGGGGGGGTAAACACACACACAAACGATGACGAGTCATCGCAAGCTGAACACTCAGAAACAGCTTCTGCTGTGCTGACGGTTCAGACAAACCAAGATTACACAGATAAGGCTGACCGCGTGAAGAAGCGTCAGAAAAAACCCAAAAGGTTTCTGTGTAACTTTATCAGAAGGGGGGTCGCCAAAAAGGCGTACCTGTCAGTAACACTCGAAGGTGTCCTCACACACGAAGCACTTCTGGACGGTGGGGCAGACGTAACAATTATGTCAGCTAAACTGTTCGAGGAGCTGAGGACGGCCGCTGCCAGTGTTAACAGGATAATACCTCTCTCTGAATGTGCTATAGAAATGCAGGGTCTCTCAGAGAAGAAGACAACCCTGACAGCTATAGCAATGGTTCACATGCAGATTGGCAATATGACGCTGTACCACCCAGTACACGTGTCTCGTGTTGACTCATTCCCATTTTTGGTTGGCCAGGATTTTATAAATCGCTTCGACGCGATTATAGATTATGGTGATCAAACAATGTGGACAACAGTGAGCAAGCCACTGCCAATCGATACGCCTCCGGAGTGTGAGACAGACTGCCCGACAGCAGGTACCGCGGAAGGCGCAAAGGACTCCTCAGCCGAGGACACGAGCTCGGTGAGTACTCCTCTGACATCATGTGAAACCAATGAGACCCACCCAGTGGTCCAGACTCTGACCCAGCAAGACAGCCTCCTCTGTGAGCTGGAACAGTCAGAGTCCACCAAACACTACTTGCCACTGGTAGTTAAGGGTGTAGAGATCCAAGGGTCCCACACCAACGACGCTGTTCTGTCTCTGTGGACAGATAAATCAGCAATTAACAGAGCTTTCTATGAAACCTTGGTTCACAAACACGTTGGTCTAGAACTAATTAAAAAAGCTTTCCGCTTTCCATTAGTTCCCAATAGTTCACAGGTAATGACCGCAGAAGGAGTCATTAACCTAAAACTGAACTGGAATCAACGAGAACTGGTTCACCCATTTCTCGTTATCCAAAACTTACCACATGCATCCTACATAGGCTCTGACATTTTGGTAAGGTTAGGTGTCCACGTGGACACCATCAACAA
>NC_056510.1:36415464-36418932 GCF_014905685.2 Nematolebias whitei
CAACAATACATGAAAGACTTGGAAAAACACCTTAAAAACACTTTTGCTTTCGCACAGAAAAACCTGGAAAAATCAGCTGAAGGACGCAAAGCGTACTACGACCAAAAGTCCTCTCACGAGGAACTCCAAGTGGGAGACAGGGTCTGGTACTACACGTTTGCCCCCACAACTGGGAGAAGAGAGTCCGGGACCGGAACTCTCGCCCGTAAACTGATGCCCAGATGGACTGGACCCCATCTGATAAAAGACAAACTGTCTCCAGTTGTCTATCAGATAAAAATCAGTAAAGGCCAAAAAGAGCCAACTGTTAAATGGGTACATCGGAACCAGGTTAAACCACACAAGGCGTGCAATAACTCCTCAGGAGACAAAGATCTCACAAAATCTGACCTCGTGGGAATAAGGGTCATCCAAGCAGAAGATAACTAATGGATAATAAACTTAACCATAGTTTAAACTCACAGGACCTACCCTTGACGATTACGAAGCTAAGACCTATCTCTTTGTGTTTCCATAGGACAATGATGGTACCACTCCTGGTAATCTTCACCCTCTTGGGTGCCATCCTAGAAGGGCAAGCCGAGATCGTAACCCTTGGGCCCACCTCAGGCATCGCTCTGAGGGACCAGCCGGGATTGCTCATCACAGACTGCCGCCTATACACTCGGAAGGTCTTCGTCCACTTCGACCCCCAAACCGTGATCAGACAACACATTAACCTTAAAAACGAGTGGCTAAACAAAACATGGTATACGGTATCCCTAGAGAGTGCAAAAGGAGAGATCCGGCACGTCCTAAAGCAACTACATAAGTTCACTTACACCCAACAAGAGTTGGGCGGAACAGGTAGAAGGCAAAAGCGCGGCATCGGCGGGCTTTTGCTTGCTGCGTCGTCACTAGGATCACTGTTTAGCCTAGGTTTGTCCGCATTCAACACTGTCAGTATAGCGTCTTTAAAACAACACGTGTCTGAAGTAGAGAGTGAGGTCCCAAAGATCCGAGCACTAATGGACCTTCAACAAACATAACTGAGACAAGTGACTGAAACCGTGAAAGATACTGTTCTAGTGCTAAATACTCACACCCAAGAAATCAAAGCCCTCGTACATGCGGTAAATGAGTTAATCCTTAAGGTTGAAATGGATTACGCTGTCGCACACCTGATGGATAGGATCTTCGCTGACATGCTTAGAGATATCAGCTCGTCGGTTGATACACTAGCCACCGGTAGGATTCCACCGTATATAGTCTCGCTACAGATGGTGGACGACATCCTCAACTCCGCTACGCGTGAAAAAGTTACGCAAACGCAGGCTCACCTGGCTTACACTCTCGGTAGCGCGATCCCAATCTACGTCAATCACAAGACGTTTGAAATGGCGTTCATTATCAACCTACCGATAATTCCCTCAAATGGCATATACAGACTCAGGGACGTCGTCAATGTTGGCAATTGGCACGGCGAAAACCATGTTCAAATTGACACACCAAGGATGGTTGCGTACCACGACGATAACCCCTCAGTTTATCTAGCTCCAAACCTGCAGATGTGTGTTCTCACTCGGGAGATACACTATCTGTGCCCGAGCAAACCGTTTGTGTGGAATAAAACCGCGGGCATATGCGGGTTGACACCTATTCCGGAAAACTCTAAGTGTTCAACGACCATAACGCCGCGACACCTGGCGAAGGCCGCAAAGGCTGAAATCGTTGGATCACATTGGCTAGTGAACGCCCCCCAAAGAGAGGCGATCATGGCCTACGAACAACCTGGAGCAAATAGACCCTTGACCTTACCGGACAAAACAATGTGGATCAGTGTTCCCCAGGGAACAACCATACGCATTGGTGATTTGACGCTCTACCACCTCGATCCGGGACAATGGGAAGCAACTCTGGACGACTCAGAGTACCTAGAAAACATGACTATAGACATAGATCCCGGAACCTTAGGAAGGATCCGGTTCGAGGGTACCAAGGTCGTCGACGTGGAACCGATAAACCGAGTTCTCAAGTCTCTCAGGTCCGAGAATAATAACCCAATCCAACCGATTGCCTATGCGTGGTCAAGTGCAGACACATTAGTCGTAGCCCTGCTAATGACGATAATCCTCGTGATATGCGGGATACTCATATCCCTGTTCCGAGGCTTCCGGTCACTCCGAGTCCAACAAAATCGCCATGCAGCGCACCTCAATATGATTATGTCTCGCGCACGCGGGTCTGCAAAGAAACAAACAAATAAACGGGACAGCGTGACTGAATCTGGCAACAAGGGTGAGAAGAAGCAGTGAAACGATGTTTCTAGATGCTTAGTCACTACTCTTGTCGATGTTGAAACGTTGTTTAATTGGTTTTGGTTGTTTCTGAGGTAAGAATGAATTTTGTGTGTAGTTAAGTTAGAGACTAAGAGGCCTTTAACCATGCAAACATGCAGTTCATTCATTAAATTGCAATCTTTGCGGAGTCAATGTAGATTATTGCTACCTTAAGTACCATAATCTACATTGATCTCACAACGCTTAAGCCGAACCTACTCGAACAATTCTATTCGGGGGGATAGCTAATTCTTTTTGATAAGTCTCCCCATAGACTTCCAAAACATTTATTGGGAAACCAAACACCCAATCTCAAGTCGTTCGTCTAAAAGACAACAGACAATTGAACCAAACTATATTTTGCCATGTAAAGCTAACTTAAACCAAGTTAGGAATGGAAAAATAGTTTGGAACACTCTTCTATAGGTATAAATCCCTATTACTACCCTTTTCAGCATGTTCCACCCCTTAACTGGTAGCTGTAGCTGTTCCCAATCATAATAGCTTACACACCAGGTGCATATAGTTTAAGGCCTTATGTAAAATCCCCTTCATAAGCCCACCTTAAACCACATAATTGCATGACACATTGAACCAGAACGGCACAGACTGGACGTCGCCCAGAGACGACCGTCGCTGGAGGAGACCTGCAATCCTGACGTTGGTCTCCACACTTCATCCAGTGGCCGCATCTTCAGTTCAATCCAAGGGAACCCCTCTGTATGCTGATCAATCAACACTTCCAATCGTTGTGGATTTACCGTTGTGGATTATATGACTTTTTCCAATGGATTACAGACTCTGTTTCCAAGGGGTTAAAGCATTGCTACAATGGAATTACCAACGACGTTATGGAATTATCATCAACACAATGGAATTACCAAGAACATTGTGGAATTACCTTGACTTTTGTTTTCCTTGCTAGATTACTTTTGACTTTTGTTTTCCTTGCTGGATTACTTTTGACTTTTGTTTTCCTTGCTGGATTACTTTTGACTTTTGTTTTCCTTGCTGGATTACATCAAGCTCAAGGACATTCGAAGGCGTAAGTTCATGTTTGGAATTCATCCCCATGGACAGGCGATGATTTCCAAAGGGGGGACTGTAGTGAACTAGGCCTGAAGGTCAAAAACCTTGACCTAAGGACCAT
>NC_056510.1:36419032-36430342 GCF_014905685.2 Nematolebias whitei
TGTGTGTGTGTGTGTGTGTGTGTGTGTGTGTGTGTGTGTGTTATCTATGTCCTGGGTTGATTTTGTGTAGCAGCTTTTTTTTTTCACACACACAAAAAATTTAATAAAATCTTTACCTTTTTTTTTTTTTTTTTTTACAGCATCTGAGTCTCTGTCATACATGGGATTTGCTCAGACATGTTTTCTTTTTCTTTCCGGGGGAATATTTTAGCAGTTACACCAATCCAGATGTGGTTCCTCCTATCTATGGTTCCTCCCCTCCTGGTGTCAAAGCTCAGCAGTGATCATTTCCTACTTCCTGCGCTGAATCAGGTTTCAAGAATGTCCGAGCTCTGACTCAACACTTCCTCTTGGATGTGACCGAGCTTCCTGTCCACCGACTGATTTAGTCCTTTTGCCTGCCCTTGCTCCACCCATCTTCATTTTCCTCCCCCCACCTCCTCCCAGCCTACTTCCTCTAACAGTGAAAGGTCTGAGAGAAAACACAGGGGGAAGAAGTCACTGCTGGACCTGTCGTGTTTGTTTGCTGCAAAGGATAAACTCATTTCTAGCATTTGAGTCCTCAAAACTTAATTGTCCTGTTTATATTTAGAAGCTCTGGCCTGGCTCTGATCATCAGGAGCAAAACAGATGTGTCTCTGTTCCACCAAATGGGATAACAACAGGTCCATTAGCATCTATGGGCAGGTGACCTACACCTCACCTCTTATTAAAATAAAAGCTGAGGTACAAATAATTATTAAATTAATCATTAAATCATGAAATACAAAGTACATGAGTTGTATAGTTTATTTTGCACCTTTAATCATCAAAGTCCATGCTCAATAATCCAGGTATACAACCCAACAATTTTCAGTCAGGTCAAATTGTTGGATTGTATACCTGGATTATTGAGCATGGACTTTGATGGTTTTGAACCGGTTTGACATGACTGTCAATGAGGGAGAGGGCCGGCACCGGAGGAGGGGGCGCACCAAAGAGACCATCTTAGCACCAACATAACTGGTTTGTTCCACTTTGGAGTAAGCTGTTGGGGGAAGAATCAGTTTTGTGTTGTGTGTTTCCTTGACTGATGAAGCCTTCTGGATGGAAGGTGAAATGTTTCAGCACAAAAAAAAGAAACTGTTCAGATGACCTGACTGAAAAATGCTGCACCTTTAATCATGTTACTGTATCAATTAAAATCAGAGTGATCCTTGAGGGAGTTACATGTTTCATGCCAGAGCTTTATACTAAAATCATTTTATGCTGAAAAGGGAACCATTTCAGTTTGAATGTGTTTAGACTGACTCTCAGCTACTACCACACCAAATGTTAGTTCAATATCTGCAAATTTGGCTAACAGCCTTTATCTGTCCAAAAATGTTCAATCTGGTCCTCTGGACATTAAAAAAAAAAAAAAAAAAAAAAAAAAAAAAATATAGAAACGTTTCGTCTCTCATCCGAGAGACTTCCTCAGTCTGAGGTGCTGTATTCAGCTCAGTCTCTTAAATAGCATGAATGTCCAGAGGACCAGATTGAACTTTTTTTGGATTTTTCTACCTGGATTATTGAGCATGCATCAGGATATTTTATTGATTTGTTACAGTAACTGATACCATCTAATAGGCAATGTTCTGCATTTACTTACAATATATAACCTAAACAAAGGGCGCAGGTTATATACTGGTATACAATATTTCAGTCAAACCAGTTGCTTCAAAATTTTGTTTTTCAAGATAATAGCTCAACATAAACAGTGTGCTTCTTTTTTCTCTCATTCAGTGCTGTCTGTCAGTTCCAAGCTTCCACCCACTGAATATTTGGTTAGTCACATTATATTCGTGCTGGGCACTGATTGTCTATCAGTCACATGTTGACACTTAAATATCCAGCACCATTCAAAATTATAGGCCTGAGTAGGACGATGTCAATCAAACCTATGAGCCGTGTACACATTCCAAAGCTTTTGACAAGAAAAGCTCTTCTTAGCGATATAGCTAGCATTTTTTTTTTTACAATTTATACATCAAAATGTGGCTCCTTTCACTCATTGTTCCTCCACCACTGGAGTTTTCTCCCTAACTGCTGAGAGCACTGTTGTGCTTCACCAAACTCTCACTGACTCACTGAGCCTGGAATTGTTGCTTCAAAACTGGAGGTGAAGTTTAATTTGTTAGAGCTTCCAAATATAACATTACAGACACATCAAAATGTGTGTGATGACAAGATGCCCCTTATTATAATTTAAGATGTTTTTTTTCAATGCATGTCATGGTTGTGTGGAAGATTAAACCCAGCAGACATTAAATAAAACTTTAAATAAAACTTGAGGAACAACATAAATTAAAGCTGCAAGCAGCATTGAAGGCCCTCGCAGCAAAGCGCCGCTCCGGCCTTACGGTAGCTGTGGGAGCTCCAGCGACTCCGCCCGGTCGGCATCGTGACCACTCTCGCACCTGTCCTGCACCCGTTTGCTAGGGTATGCATTTGCCGAACATTCGACATAACCCACGTCCATGGGAGCTCCAGCAACATATACCAGTCACCATCGCGAACGCTCTCATGCCATTCCCGCATGCATCCACCAGGGTGCGCATATGCCGAAACTTTGCAATCACCTCCTGCCCATATCAGTATGAGTCCGACTTCAAGCCTTACAAGTTTGGCTAAAATCTGACCTTCCAGACGGAAGTTATTGTCACTTCCTGTTTTGTCATGAATGTAAAGGACTTCCTTTTAGGCTTTTCAACATGTCATATGTGGTAATCAACAGTTAGCGAATATGGTTTCAGTCTTAAATCTTATACAGTGACAAGCTGGAAGAGTCATCCAATAATCATCAGTTTTTTCTCTGAGTGGGCCGGGCTTAAGATAAGTCATGAATCAACAATACTACTGTTTCTATGCACCAAAAATCTGGTTCCGATCAAATGATGTATCACTGAGATATAATTGTTAGAATAATCTAGGGGCGCAATGGAGTCAAATGTTAAAGAACAATACCAATGTGTCTATAAGTGATCAATGATCACAATCAATAAATCTGGTACATATTAGATGATAATTCACTGAGCTCTAACTGATTAAATAATCTAGGGGGCACTCTTCAGTCATGTTAAACCACAGTATGAGTGTGTCTAGACTTGCTCACTGATTATGCACCAAAAATCTGGTTCCGATTGGATGATGTATCACTGAGAGATAACTGTTGGAATAATCTAGGGGGCGCACTTGAGTCAAATGTTAAAGAACACTACCAATGTGTGTATAAGTGCTCACTAATGACACACCAAAAATCTGGTCCAGATCGTATGATGTAATGCCGAGATATAACTGTTGGAATAATCTAGGGGGCGCACTTGAGTCAAAAGTAAAACAACAATACCAATGTGTGTACGATTGCTCACTAATGACGCACCAAAAATCTGGTCCAGATCGTATGATGTAATGCTGAGATATAACTGTTGGAATAATCTAGGGGGCGCACTAGAGTCATATGTTAACCCACCACATCAATGTGTCTAAAAGTGCTCACTGATGACGCACAATAAATCTTGTGCAGATCGGATGAATTATCACTCTAAGAATAATGTAGGTGGCGCTATGGAGGATATTGGCCACTTACCATGGATACCTGTTCAAGGGTTGGATAATGATCGACCATAGTGATTTTGGTACACCTGGGTTGAAATCTGTGCAATTTAGAGCCAAACGTATTGTAACAGCATCACTTCTTAATTCGCCATGCTGCCACGCCCACATCCTCCAGCAAAAACGGTTTGCACTTTAAATCAAGTCAGACCATATTATCTGTATTCTAAAACAGGATCATCCTGATTAGGTCAAGGGTGTCAAAGAGGGAGCATTCCAAGTAAAAACACTGACTTCCTGTTCTGAGGTGGAAGGCCTTTCATTAAGTCAAAATAAAACCACAGTAGATTGTCAGGTATCCAAGAGGAATGAGTCATGCCAAGTTTGTTGCAATTCGGTCTTTCAATGTGAAAGGTATAGCATTTGTAAATTCATGGCTTGAAGCGCAAGTTTGAGGCCTGGCCATGCCCCTTTAACAAAACGAAAGCTTTTGATAACTTTTACTCTCCAATGTCTTAAGGGCATATTAACCAAGTTTGAAGGCAATCACTCAAAATCCCTAGGAGGAGTTTGTTAAAATTTGCCATTATAAATGCTCAAAAATTACCCTTTGACCCAAAATGGCCGGCTTCCTGTTGAGTTTGACCCAGGGCTCCAAGAGCCTTTTTCATAGGTCCTGAGAAGATACAGATGTTCGCCGAGTTTCAGAATTATTGGTCAAAAAATGGCTTGGGGCTCAGGTTTTAAAATATTCTAGGGGGCGCTGTGGAGGCTATTGGGCAATTATCATGGTTTTCTGTTCAAGGGGTGGATAATGATCGATCATACTGATTTTGGTGCACCTTGGTTCAAATCTGTGGAATTTAGAGCCAAGCGTATGGAGACGGCGTCATGTTTTACTTCACCACGTCGCGACGCCCACATGCTCCACCTCAAACTGTCAGTGTTGGAAAGCAAGTTACACCAACATGTCTTCAGTCACTGAACACACTATCATGCTGATCAGGTGACAGGGGTCAGATAGGGACCATTCAAGATAAAACTTTACTTACACTTACTGTTGTCAGGGGGCGTGGCTTAATTGATGTCATGATTTGACTATTCAGTCTTGCAGGGGACCAGATGTGGATCAATCACTGAAGGTTTGATGTCTCAGACAGTTTTCGTGTAGGAGCTATTAGTGTTTCGTTTTTCATGGCGAGATGTCAAACTTTGAGGTCCGGCCCCGCCCTTCAGCATGCATTGGTTTGCACCATTTTGATAACTTTTCATCCCCCATGCCTTTTGACAAAAATGGCCAAGTTTCAAACCAATTGAGCGAAATCCCTAGGATGAGTTTGTTCAAATGTAAACTATAAACTGCCAAAAAGGTGTGAAAATTGGGCCGATATTCCAAAATGGCCGCCTTCCTGTTTATCATACAACATTGGTGCCAGAGGGTTTTCTGTGCATCTTGAGGAATTGGACAAGCGTACCAAATTTCATTTTTCTACAACAAACTAAGGTTAATGTGGAGGGTATTTTGAAAATTTCTAGGTGGCGCGCTTGATCCTTTTCTGTTGGGATTTTTGCCACGCCCTTAAAATACGTCATTTTTCACCAGTCCTGATGTGTCCGCCAAATTTGGTGACTTTTGGGATGTGTTAAGGCCCCCAAAACGCCAATTCATTTGATGGAAAAAAATTGCAGCTCGGGCCTGAACAGAGCGAATACAATAGGCCTTCACAGTGCTTCGCTGCTCGGGCCTAATAAACTGAAGAATCAACACCAGGAGACACAAAGAGAACTGGCACAAGTACTGTGGCACAAGGCGCAACAATGCTTGACTGATGAGTGATGTGAAGCTGAGAGACTACCAAGACTGTGCCTGAGGAAGAGGGAGGCTGTGACTAATAAAACTGGGAGCAGGTGAAACAAGCTGGCTATAGAAAAGTTTTGACTGAGAGAAAAGGACTGAATGTCATGGAGCAGGAGGTTTTAGACCCAGGAAGTCAAAAACAAACATATATTTGTGTATACTTGTGTATTTTAGAATTTTAGATGCAATAGCATCCTTAAAAATTTCTTCCTTTTTTGTTGTTTAAACATTCACTGCTTTTAAAAAGTAGTTCTAATACACAAAAGTCCATGCTCAACCGGATATATTATTAATAAACCTAGATTACTGAGCATGGACTTTGGTGGTTTGAACCAGTTTGACATGATTGTCGACGAGGGAGAGGGTGGGCACCGGAGGAGAGGGCGTGTCCCAGAGACCATCTTAGCACCAACAGAACTTCCTGATGCATGCTCAATAATCCAGGTAGAAAAATCTAAAAAAGTTAAGTCTGGTCCTCTGGACATTCAAAAAACAAATGTCCAGAGTACCAGAATCACCAACAGAACTGCTTTTTCCACTTTGGAGTAAGCTGTTGGGGGAGAAGAAGCTTTGTTTGAAGTTTCCTCAGACTGATGAAGCCTTCTGGATGGAAGATGAAACATCTCAGCACAAAACAAGAAACCGTCCAGATGACCTGACTGAAAATTGTTGGGTAGTTCTAATACAGTTATAGCAAAAATGTTTGGCATTATCAAAAACATGACGAATACACAATAATGGCGCTATAATGCTCTCACCACAGAACTAACACAAACTGTGCAATAAATTTCTCTCAACTCTGAAAAAGGCCAGACCACAGAAGTAGTGGCATTCATCACCTACTGTGAGTCACTGCCTGATATAAGATGTAAATACACAAATAATGTAGGTTACTGGTCAAAAATGGGCATCAACTGCTGTTTTGAATCACCTTGTATAATGTGAATCTTCCTACCTATCAGATTACCGGTATATGGACTGACATTGAACAGACTCAGGCTCTTAAGAATTAAAGTGCTTTATTTACACTGAATATACAGTATTTTGTCATTAGCAGGAACCTAGGGATGGAGAAGGAGAGCCAGGCTGAGGTGAGAAGGTAAATATTATCTGTTGTCTGTCTCTTACTGGTAGATGAATGAGTAGAAGTGTTGAGAGGAGGTTGGCTGGTTTCAACAAGCTTAAGTCCAGGGATGATGAATGCAGGAGATGAGTTAGGGTGAGTTGGAGACAAGTGGTTGGGTGGAGGTGGAGCAGCTGTTGGAGAGTCCCAAGGAGTTCTTGGAGGATTCTCAGGTAGGTAGAGGCATTGGTGGTTCAGATTAGCTGCCGAGAGGTCCAGGTTTGGAGGTTCAGGAGGTAAGGTCTCAATTGGCATGTAATGCTCCAGCAGGAATGGAGGTCCTCTGCCGTCTCTTATGCTCCTGGTGCGTCATTAGTGGGATGGGTCCCAGCTGCTGTTCATGGCACCAACGAGAGAGAGAGAGAGAGAGAGAGAGAGAGAGAGAGAGAGAGAGAGAGATCTGAGCCACACACTGTTTGTACTTATAGTTTGAGAGGAAGGGGGGTTCATCGTGAGGGTTCATGAGGGAAGAGGCTGCCTTTAGCTTTTTGGCTAGCGCACCTGTATTTCAAGTCGCTAGCTTAACATTACGTCAGTGCCGACAGGTGGTTTGGGGGTGGTGTGCGTGCGGTTCGGTAGACGGTGCGTTCAGTTCTGTTGACGGGGCAGTGCGCTCCGCTTGTATAATGTTACGGGAAACACTAGATCTTGTTCTTTTGATCATGATCCATATTATGTCTTTAGACAACTCTTTTTTCATCATGACAGACTAAAGCAACGCCTTCATTACTGTGGCCGAAGCCCCAGTTTGTGATCCATCGCCTGCTCCATCCTACCATCACTCATTAACAAGACTCAAATACTTGAACACCTCCTGTTGAAGCAGAGACTCCACTGACCCAGAAGGAGTGGTATACCTATTTCTAGTTGAAAGCCATGGTCTCATACTTAGAGGAGCTGACTCTCATCCAAGATGCTTCACACTCAGCTGTGAAGAGCTCCAGTCTACATCCGAACTACTTCTTCTGCAAAACCGAGAGACATGACCTTGAAGTTCATGAATCTGACATTCTCATTTCTATGACTATGGGGCAGCTGTAGCTGAGTGGTTACAGCAGTTGTCCTCAAATGGGAGAGCTGGGGGTTGAACTCCACCAGCAGTCACATGCTGAAGTGTCCTTGGGCAAGACACTGAACCCCTCATTGCCTCCAATGTTTGTCCCATTGGTGTATGAATGTGATAAAGCTCTGATTATTCTTTCTACAGATCTAGTAGAGTGCTGTATGAATGGGTAAATGAGGGCACAGATTGTTGTGTAAAGAGCTTCTATTTCGTATAGGCTTCACCCTTTAAGGCTATTGCTAGTGGGTTTATCCCTACGCGTACAGCGCAGCACTGAAAACTGTGGGCCTCATCCCCGGTCCGTATAAATTACGGTGAGACTGGGTAATCGGCTCCCATTTTTTCTTCAGCCAGCTAGCTAGCACTGTCAGAAGAATGAAGAAGGAAAAGTTATCCAGCTTTGACCGGCACAACCTTTGCTAAGGATGCCTGGGTCTCCACCACGCCAACCTCCTGCCGTCCCGGTGAGCTCTTCCTCTGCGAGGAGAAGCAGAGATGAACAGCCTTGTTCAAGGTAAACGCCGAGGAGTGCTTTTCTGTGGTGGGCCGCTACCCGCTGGACGACACCATCGCTGTTTCTAATGTTTTTTTCTCGCAATAATTTAATGATTTCCTCGAAAAAGGCGATGTTAGCAGCAGCTCTGCTGAATGTTTTTCCATGGAGGGCCGCTATTTGCTGGACGATGCTACCGCCTTTTCTAACGTGTTTTTTTCTCGAGGTGAATCGGATGATTCCCTCGAAAAAGGCATTGTTGGCAGCAGCTCCACTGAGTGTTTTTTTCTGTGGCAGGACACTATGCACGGGACGACGCCACCGCCTTCTTTGACGCAGAGTCATGCAGTGAATCGAATGATTCCTCCGAGAAAGTCGATGTAGAACTGCCCCCTCCCTCCTGGAGAGCGTAGTGACGGAAGACGAGCGGCCGAGCGGATGCTCAGCCACCTCAGATCTTCCCACATCGGCGACCACACCACTCCCAGCCGTCGGTGCCTTCCTCTCGGAGCTGTCCGGCATAATCCAGGAGTATGTTAACACAAGGGACTTTCCGTCCCTTGCCTCCGTTCGCCCTGATCGGAGGATCTGGCGGCAAGGTTGGCTTCGCCCCGGCTCGCTCATCACCCTGACCCCATCTGGCCTTGCTCTCCAGCTGTGACATCACACTGGAATGAGGCTGCAGCTGGGCCTGGCAAGCTGAAGACATCTGTCTCCACCTTTGTCTCCATCTCCAGAGTGGAGGGTTTTACCGACTGTGTTCTTAACCCCCCACCCCACCCCCCCCCTGGAGCAAGCTTGGTGGTGGCACTTGGGACAAAAGCTTCCAGGATGGACCAGCAACCTGTCCCTCCAGGGAAGCATGACCAGATGGTGACAAGGTCTCCAACCGAGCTCACCAGTGCTCACTCCAGACAGCCGCAGCGAACAACAATGTCACCCTGCTGGCCTACAGCATCTCTAAGAGGCTGGAGGAAGCAGACCTGCTGGAGGAGACAAAGAGCTCTTTCTGTAAAGCTGCTGATGTCATCTTAAACATGTGCCACCTCTGCGATCTGCCTGTCCTGCATTGCCGCCAGGATGACCATGATCCAGAGGACCATTTGGCTCCGCCTCTCGCCATCCTTGTCCGAGAGGCTGCAGAAAGACCTGCTGGAGGGCTTCATCACCCCAGAGGCGCTGTTAGGGCCAACTTCAACACCATCCTTGGGAAATCGCAGAGGTCCAAAGAGGTCTCAGAGATTGTACACCATCTGGTGACGTCACAGTCCTCCTCTCGCCCCCGGCTACTGGAGGGACCGCCTTGGCCAGCAACAGCAGCAGAGATGCGCCACAGCTGCGGCAGCGACTTCACACCCCGCTCCTCCGCCGGCCCCCTCCACCAGGTAACAGATCCTTGAGGGGAAGGTATGTGTTTTTTGATGATGTATGTTTTTTGTTATAAAACAGAAACACCTCTGAAAGTAAATCCAACATTTTTCAGTCAGGTCATCTGGACGTTTTTTGGGTTTTTTTTGTGCTGAAACGTTTCGCCTTCGATCCGGAAGGCTTCATCAGTCAAGGAAACACACAACAAAACTGATTCTTCCCCAACAGTTTACTCCAAAGTGAAACAAACCAGTTCTGCTTGTGATAAGATGGTCTCTTTGGTACGCCCCCTCCTCCATTGCCGGCCCTCTTCCTTGTTGACAGTCTTGTCAAACTGGTTGAAAACAACAAAGTCCATGCTCATTAGAAAAGATGGACCTCCCACAGGATGTGATGCATACATTCAGGGCGAACAAGCTTCTTCCACCACAACGCTGTACACATCAAGTGGACAGTTTTTCAGCACTGGTGCTCAGAGAAAGGCATGGAGACTATCTCATGGCCACTAGGTGGCATGCTGTCTTTTCTGCAGCAGCTGATGGACAGAGATCTAGCGTTCAGCACAATTACAACTTATGCTGCAGCTATTTCTTCTTGTCATAAGGGTTTCGGTGACAAAACAGTTCTTAATCACCCGTTGATTAAGCATTTCCTGAAGGTGTACAGAGACACACGTCCACTAGCTCCACAGTGAGACCTAATGATGGTCCTGCACGCTCTGATCAAAGCTCCTTCTGAGCCTTTAGATCAGGTTTCACTTAAATTTCTGTCATTAAAAACAGCCCTGCTGTTATTTCTGACGTCGGCAAAGAGAGTGAGTGTTTGTTCGCTCTTTCTGTTGCTCCCTCATGCCTCAGAATTCAAGCTGATGGCAGGTCAGCTGTACTGCGTTTTAACCCTGCTCTGAAAAATATCACAAGCTCATTCGGATCGAGAGTGATAACCTTGGATGGCTCTTCCTCATAATTCTGAGAAGGAAGCAACATCTCAACTCCTTCTGTCCTATGCGCGCATTTTTCATGTTACGTGGTGCACAGGGCCGCACTGCGCCGCTTTCAGCGTATGTTTGTGTATTATTGGGACAGCTCTTCAGGACGTCCTCTATCCACCCAGCACCTCTCACACTGGTTGTGTGAGGCTATTTCTGAAGCTTACAGTTCATCTGGACTGGATCCTCCACCAGAAGGTTTTCATCCTCCATGGCTCTGCATGGAGGGATGACCATGGAGGATATTTGTATGGCAGCTGCCTGGTCATTGCCATGTTGTAGTAGAACATATGCTGTCATATATTCATACTGTTAAAACGGATTCTTTCATTTTTCTGGACTGTATAATGACGTGCATCTGAATTAATAAAATGTGGACGGAAACATTAATTATCTTTGACTCACCAAGACAGTGGGTCATTTATTAACATAATCAAGTTTAACACATCACACATTTATATTAATTGGCAAAAATTGAAAATAACGACAGCTTATTAATCAGTTTACAGGAAGTGAACAATGCGGCGATTGTTCTCACTTCCAATAATACAGCAGATGTCAACCACACGGAGGTGATTGGAAAACTTTGCTTCAGACATTTCTAAAAATATCTGTAATGATTTTTAGCAGATAGAAGAACTTTAAAGATGAAAGATGAAGTTTATCTTGAGAGAGATGTGTGAGGGAATTTGTCTGTTTTAACCAGAACAGCGCGCTCCTTTGGATCAGCTTATCCCAACGGTACACTTTTGGTTGAAGATCAACTTTTACCTTTCTGAAGATATCTCAGTTCCGGTGTAAAGTTCCACTTCGAGCCACTTTTCAGCGTCTCCGTAAGAACAGC
>NC_056510.1:36430442-36434526 GCF_014905685.2 Nematolebias whitei
GCGGCTGTCCTCAGCTCCTCGAACAGTTTAGCTGACATAATTGTTATGTCTGCTCCACCGTCCAGAAGTGCTTCGTGTGTGAGGACACCTTCGAGTGTCACTGACAGGTACGCCTTTTTGGCGGCCCCCTTTCTGATAAAGTTACACAGAAACCTCTTGGGTTTTTTCCGACGCTTCTTCATGCGTTCAGAAGTGCTTGTGTAATCTTGGTTTGTCTGAACCGTCAGCACAGCAGTAGCTGTTTCTGCGTGTTCAGCTTGCGATGACTCGTCATCGTTTGTGTGTGTGTTTACCCCCCCTTTTTCCGATGAGGGGTTGTTTGAGGCAACAACAGCAATGTCTTGGTGTGTTCCACCGACATCTGTAATGTTGTCATTCGTGCCCAGGGATGTAATAGTGATTACATCACTGCATAGTGCTCCAGGTCGGCTTCCCTTGTCAGTGTGTTTCAAATCTTCTAACAATCCGCATAATTTTTCTGTCTCTTCCGAGCTCAGAGGTGTAGGGCCTTTTTTCTGGAACCTTTGTGATTTTTTCGCCTCGGTACGTTTCGTCCGAGGTGGGAGACGGCTAGGTACGTCTTTTGGGGGTTCCTTTCCGGACGTCCCCTGATAATATGGGTCCTCTCGGTTCCCATATCTTTGCGTCCCACGCACATCCCATTTACGATAATCACGTTCATCCTCTGAAGGAGGAGCCTTTTTGTCCCAGCGTGCACCTTCATGATGCGGTTTGTTAGTTTGAAAAGACTGCTTTTTCTCGCCTTTTTTAGGAGGAGGTGGCGACGCACGCCTTCCTTCCAGTTCTAGGGAGTTGGGTTTAACCTTTACACCCGGAAACACTTCTATGGGCGTCTTAGCATGAGAACATGCCTCGAACACATTCACAGCACACTGTTTAATCTCATTGATGGGTTTTTCTCTGAAATTTGCCATCATTTGCACTGATGTTTTAAAATCAGTGTGGAGATTTTTGCTGAAAACAAATTTAAAACCTTCTTCTTCTTCCATCCCGGTTTCATTTCTGTTACCGAAATAAGCTTGGAAGATTCTTTTGTAATAAACTTTTGGATGTTCATTCTTTCCCTGCGTGACCTTGTCCGCAGCTGGGAAACCAGCAGGTCCCGTGCAGGGGTCGTACTCTCTGATCAAAGCTTCACATAGAAGGTTGTAATCCTTTCTCGTTGCATCAGGTAGACGCTCGATGAAGGTGAACACCTCTCTGTCCGAAGTGAGCCTTATCAGACTGATCTTATCCTCAACCGTAGCATTAGGATAAGATCTCAATCTGAACGCAAGATCTCTGAGGTACGCTTTTGTTCCAGCTGAGCCCATTGGTCCCGGTACAAAGCGGTGTACATATTTTGAGATTTTTTGCAAATCATCCATTGAAGGAGAAAGTATCAACGGTCTCACTTGCGTGGTTGGTAGTGGGGGTGTTTCTCTACCCATATGTGTAGGTGTTTGGATGGGCTTAAAAGCACGAGGTGTGTAATAGATTTTTGGAGGTGTTGGTGGATGATCCGGACTCTGTTCACGGTCTTCTCTGGATTCCAGACAACCTCGCCCCTCGTCATTACTTTTATATGTTGCCGCTTTTAGTTTCTCCTCACATGCTTTTAAGCGTTCCTGTGATGTTTGATAATCACTTTGTAAACGCATATATTGTTCCAGTAATGCTTCTTTATCCACTCTGCGTTTTTCCAGATCTATTTTTGCGAGCTGCAACTCTTGTTGTAGCTGTTCATTGTCTGAACACGCAGCTTGGTACTCACGGTCTTTATCCCTAATCTTGTCATAAGATTGAGCTTGTAATGACGCCCGAATATCTGAGAGCTCCCTCTCATGTGTTCTAGACAGCATGACATTGCGTTCAAACTGTTCATCCAATTCCGCTTTAAGAAGCAGAGAAATTTTTGCTAACCGTTCCTGGCTAGACTTTTTACTCTCTGACACTGTGGCTCCTTCTGCCAGACTTTTCAGTTCTTCCTCTTTTTGAATTTCATCAAGTTGTTCTAATTGCTCTAATTGCTTACCAATAATTGAATTTGTTAAAATATGTAAAGCCCCCAAAATGATGTCATCATGTGATTGGGAGTTGAAAGGGTCAACCTCTCCTTCTTCTTCCGCCATTTTCTTCTATTTAAAGATTAAATAGGAGAATTTAATGTTTTAGGTGTTAAAATAAAATCAGAAAAGTCTCTTTTTCTGATATTTACTCTTATTTAGTGATTTAGCAATTAGACGTGTATTATCTTTCCAGCAAATGAGTAAACTTTATCTACTCTGTGAATATCTGTATCTGTATCTTTTAAAAAGTTTCTAATTTTTATTTTGCACCTCTTTCATGAGGAATTACCAGTGAATAAAAGTTTTTGGTAAATGCCTTTCTGCATAAATACCTTAATTACTTTTTAAATGCAAGATAACAGTGATTATTCAACTTGAAGAACGTTTATTAACTCAAAATTCGTCTTACAGAAAGTAAACACGTTTAATTTCACTCAAAGTAACCTAGAAGCGAAGTGAAACTGTGATACCAAGTTTCCACAGGAGGGGGGAGTATAACCCTATTTTATTTTAACCCAGACACTGTTAGTGATGTCCAGTAGGAGTCGCTATGACTTCCTGTGGCATCCGGTGATATCCGGTCGTTAGCTGTTAGCTTAAAATTAGCATCGGCTAGCGTGGTCCAAAAACACCATTTAGTGACGGATTTCAAACTCAAACGTGACAAAATTTCAGCGATTAGGCTTAGAAGAAACGTAACAGCGGATCAGAATGCAATTTTAAAGCGTATTTCACTTTAAAAAACAGATTGAAATTCCCTAAGAAGACGAGCTTCATTTCCGAGTCACGTGACTGAATCTACCAATGACAGAGCAACAACGGGGATGCGTTCTTATATCGCTGACTCAGAGGAAGTGACGCAGGTACGTCACTCACTTCTCAGCGAATCACAGCGTCCCAACTCAGCCGTTTCCAATCAATCACGGATCGTTTTTCCAGCTAGCATGTTAGCCTTAGCCTGAACTAGTCCGTCAACTTTTCGTCTTTTAAACGGTCAAAATGCACCATTTTCTGTTAAAAATGTAACGAATCAACTCTAAGCTTTAACGGAGGCGGCGCTCCGTGGCAAAACGTCTTTTAAACCATTAAAAACAAACTTGTTCGAACTTCTCAGAACCGGACCAAAACCGGGTCGGCAATAGAAACTTCGTCCGTTTAAACAGAATAAACGTTTTCCACACAAACCCAGCTTCTGTTACACACCAGATGTACAATTTCAGCTTTCATAAAGACATATTGACTCACAATATCAGCTTTCAAAGCATCACCAGCTTCAAACATGCAGTATTTTCTCCAAGCATCGCAGCTCAGCTCGCTGCGTTTCACCACAGCAAAATCTGCACTTTTCATCACAGCAGAATCTGCAATTTTTTCTTTCATGCCAACATGTAAAATCAATTATTACACGCATACACAGTCCATTTATGAACACGTAACGGGCCACCAGATGTAGTAGAACATATGCTGTCATATATTCATACTGTTAAAACGGATTCTTTCATTTTTCTGGACTGTATAATGACGTGCATCTGAATTAATAAAATGTGGACGGAAACGTTAATTATCTTTTACTCACCAAGACAGTGGGTCATTTATTAACATAATCAAGTTTAACACATCACACATTTACATTAATTGGCAAAAATTGAAAATAACGACAGCTTATTAATCAGTTTACAGGAAGTGAACAATGCGGCGATTGTTCTCACTTCCAATAATACAGCAGACGTCAACCACACGGAGGTGATTGGAAAACTTTGCTTCAGACATTTCTAAAAATATCTGTAATGATTTTTAGCAGATAGAAGAACTTTAAAGATGAAAGATGAAGTTTATCTTGAAAGAGATGTGTGAGGGAATTTGTCTGTTTTAACCAGAACAGCGTGCTCCTTTGGATCAGCTTATCCCAACGGTACACTTTTGGTTGAAGATCGACTTTTACCTTTCTGAAGATATCTCAGTTCCGGCGTAAAGTTCCACTTCGAGCCACTTTTCAGCGTCTCCGTAAGAACAGC
>NC_056510.1:36434626-36438419 GCF_014905685.2 Nematolebias whitei
GAGCTGTGTTAAGTGATTGGAGTTGAGGGAGAGCAACAAAAAAAAAAGGAAACATGACATGAACAGTCCAGAAAACATGAATCATGACCGCAATAGATTAAATGTGGAACAATGATTGTGTTATACAACATGTACAGAGCTTTATCATTTAATAATTCCCTGACTTTGTATAGTACTGCAATAGATTTAGCTATTTTTATTCTTACAGAATTTATGTGATTTTTCCATGTTAGCTGTATATAAGCTGTATATAGCTGTCCTATAAGTCACATCAGTCCAAATATGTCTAATAAAGTGGAAAAATCCATAAATACGTTGTTTCGCCGTATACGTTGCATCTATTATGCATCACTGCTGATGCATCATGTTCGTTACGTATCACGGCTGAAAACCCAGAAATGTGGGCCGGTGTTGTGCCAAAAATCGATTGACTGCCAAATGGCGACCGCAGGAGCGTGCACGGGAGGACTTTAACAAGAATTAACAAGATTAACACTTAAAAACAATTATTTGTTTGCTCAGCTTTATAGCAAAGGTGTGTCTCAGTTGAACTTTTACTTAATAAATGCACTTTAATGGTTAAATTAGTTGCATTTGGCTGTGGCGGTGCAGCGAAATGCAGCTGATTCGACGGTTGCTCCAGGCGAGCTGGACGAAGGTGGGAAGCCGATTGCGTCATTAATAGCCACATTTACTTATTACATGATACAACGGCATGCCATATTACTCGAGTGACATCTTGTGGCTGAAAATGGTAGTGTTCAATATTTTCAGTCAGAATGAATGAAAACGGTCATATCTCAGCCAAAATTTGGTTCATAAATATGAGGGGGAAAAAATCCATTGAAAGTTTCTCCATTGGCTCCCTGTCAAGTCCAGAATACAATTCAAAATCTTACTTCTAACCTACAAAGCTCTCAACAACCTGGCTCCATCTTATATTACAGATCTTATTGTTCCATATTTTCCTAACAGAGCACTTCGCTCTCAGGCTGCAGGTTTACTTGTGGTTCCTAGAATTTACAAAAACAGAATGGGAGGCAGATCTTTCAGTTATCAGGCTCCTCTCTTGTGGAACCAATTTCCAATCTCTGTCCGTGAGGCTGACACATTATCCAGTTTTAAAACTAGGCTTAAGACTTTCCTTTTTGCTAAATCCTATAGTTAGGGTCGGCTTGGGTTTCCTGAGCTGTCCCTTAGTTATGCTGCTATAGGCTTAGACTGCTGGAGGACAAACTGACCACACTTTTCACTCTACTTACTTTCTTCTTTCTTTCTAGTCTTTACTTACTCTGCTCAACCTGTTTTGTATTTGTAATTATTTTTTCTATCCTTAACATGAATTTTTTTGTCTTTCAGTTACACCTGGACTTATACTTGGACCTACCATTCTGTGTTCGTCTGTCTCTCCTTCCTGTCCTCTCAACCAGCCAGTCAAAGCAGATGGCTGCATGTCCTGAGCCTGGCTCTGCTGGAGGTTTCTTCCTTTTAAAAGGGAGTTTTTCCTTTCCACTGTTGCCACTGTGCTTGCTCAGGATGGGAGACTGCAACGAAGCCAAGATTCAACTTGTCTGCTGGATTCCTTAGATAGATAACTTTACTAATTGGCTTTTATGTATGTGAAGGTTTCTGTAAAGTGCCCTGAGACAACTTTGTTGTGATTTGGTGCTATATAAATAAACTGAATTGAAATGAATTGAAATTAAATTAAAAAAACACTTATGTTGATTTTGCTTCAGACATAACTAATCACTGTCTTTGTAGGACATGCGGTGTGTGTGTGTGTGTGTTATAGCAGATTCAGTGGGTTGTGTCACTTCCTTGTAATAACATACACAATATTTGGTCATCTCAAGTGCCTCCTAGACTCATTAGATGATCAGGGTTTGCAGAGAGTCTGGTGCTTTCCACACTCTGGTGCAGTATAATAAATCAGGTCTAAGTCACTGGCTCTTGACTAACCAGCAGCACTGCTCTGATGCCTCTGTGCTGACTGTGCTCCTTCCACCTAACAGATGTTGTTTGGAGGTTGACCAGCCGGCTCCCGGCTTCGACCTGTTGTTGTCCAGGAGCACAGTGACGCAGGTATTGCATAGTTTTTTCCCCCGGTTATGGCTGAGTGACATCACCAGCTCATCCTAGTGCTTGCTGATTCCCAGTTCCCCTGACGTGTGATGCTTAACGATCAAATTGTTATGTGTAAACACAGCAAACAGTTCAAAAGAGTGTGTGCACACACACACAACTTCATTTCTTGAGTTCTGCGGTATCAACGAAGGCGCCTGTCCCACGTGACGTCACAGGTAAATCAGGTGAATGCATGCATGCGTGTGTGTGCAAGCTCCTGCTGGCTGGGGGATGTTTGCATAATCAGCACACCTTGGTCACAAGGTAAACTTTCCACTGTGTCGGAGAAAACCAGCTCCGTTTCACACTAGAGTAGTCGAGGAATGGCCTACTTTTATCAGACTGGATGGAAAGAATGGAAGTGTCAAGGTTATATTGTACAGCCTGCCTGCTCGTGCAAAGCATGGGGCCCACATTTTAACATTCAAATGGACCAACCCTATACAGTATTTAATGTGTGAAATCTATTTTTTTCTTTTCACAAACATTTATTGGAAACAAAATACATTATATGCTTAAGGAAATTTACTTTTTCCATTCACAATCCAATACTGGGCATTGCTTAAAAGAATCCATCATCTTTCATGGCAGATGATCTCATCTTCATCTCAGATGAAGATCATCTTTTGATGAGACTGACTTGGTTACACCACAATAAATAACAATGCGCACAATCTCAAGTGACACTGACATGTTCAGATTATGTGTTCAGAATGACTCTGTTTCTATCACATCAAATTCAAGGTCAAATCTGTAATAAACTTGGGGTATAGTAAATGGTAAATGGACTGTACTTATACAGCTCATTTCTATCTTATCAAGATGCTCAAACGTTGGTTACGTACTGTAACCCCAGATTCTATGAGAATAGGCGCAGCCCTTTAAGGCTATTGCTAGTGGGTTTATCCAGTCGTGCGCAGCGCAGCACTGAAAACTTTAGTCCACACCCACCTAGTCTGGGCCTTATCCCCGGTCCGTATAAATTATGGTGAGACCGGGTAATCGGCTCCCAAATAGCTTTTTTCTTCAGCCATTTAGGAACCAGTGAGGCCCAGAGCTTAAAGGGCTGCGCCTATACTCATAGAATCTGGGGTTACAGTACGTAACCAACGTTCTATTTCGTATAGGCTTTGCCCTTTAAGGCTGTCGCTGGTGGGTTAAAGGCGAAGCAGGATGGAGTCTATGCCTCACTGGTTCCACTCAGACACAACATGAAGCACCTGCTTGCACAAAAAAAAACATTTCATCACTCAGCCTTCTGTGTGCGTAATTACACGCTGCGTAATTGCATGTTCCATGTGCAGGAGCGCACCTGAGAAAATATCTCTGTTGAGGAAAAAAGGCTGAGATAGCAGACCTGCTGCTGTGAATAAGAACAACGGAGGATACAAATTGTAACAGTGTAACGATAACCAGAGCAGAACAACAGGTCCTCAGGATGAACCGATTAATAACGATAAGATCAACAGTCATGAACTTGTGACTGCATGCAGGCAGGTGTGAGCTCAAAAGTGAGGCTTCATGAAACAAATAATAATCATTCTGTCAGAACCCTGAGAACAGAATGGGTCATGGAGAAAGTAGAAACATCATGTAGATAAAAACAAATAAATGAACATTGTAGTGAACTAGGCCTGAAGGTCAAAAACCTTGACCTAAGGACCAT
>NC_056510.1:36438519-36441916 GCF_014905685.2 Nematolebias whitei
TGTGTGTGTGGGGGGGGGGGGGGGGGGGGGGGGGGGGGGGGGGGGATATCAATGTAGAAGTGAACAAAGTTCTGTAAATAACTGTTCTGTGACCATCAATGTCATTTCAACTTTTCCTGTTTATCTGAGAGAAGCATACAAGAGAAACTGACAAAATGAGATTATTCAGCCTGATGGTGAACTAACACTAGGCAGTTTCAGGATGAAGCCTTAAACACACATATATATATATATATATATACAGGTCCTTCTAAAAAAAATTAGCATATTGTGATAAAGGTCATTATTTTCCATAATGTAATGATAAAAATGAAACTTTCATATATTTCAGATTCACTGCACACCAACTGAAATATTTCAGGTCTTTAATTGTTTTAATACTGATGATTATGGCATACAGCTCATGAAAACCCAAAATGCCTGTGCCAAAAAAAATAGCAAATCATGAAAAGGTTCTCTAAACAAGCTATTAACCTAACCATCTGAATCAACGACGTAACTCTAAACACCTGCAAAAGATTCCTGAGGCTTTTAAAAACTCCCAGCCTTGTTCATTACTCAAAACCACAATCATGGGTAAGACTGCCGACCTGACTGCTGTCCAGAAGGCCATCATTGACACCCTCAAGCAAGAGGGTAAGACACAGAAAGAAATTGCTTAACGAATAGGCTGTTCCCAGAGTGCTGTATCAAGGCACCTCAGTGGGAAGTCTGTGGGAAGGGAAAAGTGTGGCAGAAAACGCTGCACAACGAGAAGAGGTGACCGGACCCTGAGGAGGATTGTGAAGAAGGGCCGATGCCAGACCTTGGGGGACCTGCGGAAGCAGTGGACTGAGTCTGGAGTAGAAACATCCAGAGCCACCGTGCACAGGCGTGTGCAGGAAATGGGCTACATGTGCCGCATTCCCCAGGTCAAGCCACTTTTGAACCAGAAACAGCGGCAGAAGCGCCTGACCTGGGCTACAGAGAAGCAGCACTGGACTGTTGCTCAGTGGTCCAAAGTACTTTTTTCGGATGAAAGCAAATTTTGCATGTCATTCGGAAATCAAGGTGCCAGAGTCTGGAGGAAGACTGGGGAGAAGGAAATGCCAAAATGCCAGAAGTCCAGTGTGAAGCACCCACAGTCAGTGATGGTCTGGGGTACCATGTCAGCTGCTGGTGTTGGTCCACTGTGTTTTATCAAGGGCAGGGTCAATGCAGCTAGCTATCAGGAGATTTTGGAGCACTTCATGCTTCCATCTGCTGAAAAGCTTTATGGAGATGAAGATTTCATTTTTCAGCACGACCTGGCACCTGCTCACAGTGCCAAAACCACTGGTAAATGGTTTACTGACCATGGTATTACTGTGCTCAATTGGCCTGCCAACTCTCCTGACCTGAACCCCATAGAGAACCTGTGGGATATTGTGAAGAGAAAGTTGAGAGACGCAAGACCCAACACTCTGGATGAGCTTAAGGCCGCTATCGAAGCATCCTGGGCCTCCATAACACCTCAGCAGTGCCACAGGCTGATTGCCTCCATGCCACGCCGCATTGAAGCAGACATTCATGCAAAAGGATTCCCGACCAAGTATTGAGTGCATAACTGAACATGATTATTTGAAGGTTGGCGTTTTTTGTATTAAAAACACTTGACTTTCATTGGTGGGATGAAATATGCTAATTTTTTGGGACAGGCATTTTGGGTTTTCATGAGCTGTATGCCATAATCATCAGTATTAAAACAATTAAAGACCTGAAATATTTCAGTTGGTGTGCAATGAATCTGAAATATATGAAAGTTTCATTTTTATCATTACATTATGGAAAATAATGACCTTTATCACAATATGCTAATTTTTTGAGAAGGACCAGTGAGGAAAATAAGTTTTTTAACACCCTGCGACTTTGCACGTTCTCCCACTTTGAAATCATGGAGGGGTCTGAAATGTTCATCTTAAGTGCATGTCCACTGAGAGACATAATCTAAAAGAAAAATCCAGAAATCACAATGTATGATTTTTTTAATAATTCATTTGTGTGTTACTGCTGAAAATAAGTATTTGAACACCTGTGAAAATTAATGTTAATATTTGGTACAGTATCTTTGTTTGCAGTTACAGAGTTCAAACGTTTCCTGTAGTTGTTCACCAGGTGTGCACACATTGCATCAGAGATTTTGGGACATTCCTCCACAGATCTTCTCTAGATCAGCCAGGTTTCTGGGCTGTCACTGAGAAACAGAGTTTGAGCTCCCTCCAAATATTTTCTATAGGGTTTAGGTCTGGAGACTGGCTAGGCCACTCCAGAACCTTGATATGCTTCTTACGGAGCCACTCCTTGGTTCTCCTGGCTGTGTGCTTCGAGTCATTGTCATGTTGGAAGAACCAGCCTCGATCCATCTTCAATGTTATAACTGAGGGGAGGAGGTTGTTCCCCAAAATCTCTCAGTACATGGCTCCAGTCATCCTCTCCTTAATACAGTGCAGTCGTCCTGTCTCTTGTGCAGAAAAACACCCCCAAAGCATGATGCTTCCACCCCCATGCTTCACAGTAGGGATGGTGTTTTTGGGATGGTACTCATCATTCTTCGTCCTCCAAACACGGCGAGTGGAATTAAGACCAAAAAGTTCTATTTTGGTCTCATCTGACCACAGAACTTTCTCCCATGACTCCTCTGGATCATCCAAATGGTCATGGGCAAACTTAAGACGGGCCTGGACGTGTGCTGATTTAAGCAGGGGAACCTTCCGTGCCATGCGTGATTTTAAACTATGACTTCTTAGTGTATTACCCACAGTAACCTTGGAAACAGTGGTGCCAGCTCTCTTCAGGTCATTGACCAGCTCCTCCCGTGTAGTTCTGGGCTGATTCCTCACCTTTCTTAGGATCATTGATACGCCACGAGGTGAGATCTTGCATGGAGCCCCAGTCCGAGGGAGATCGACAGTCATGTTTAGCTTCTTCCATTTTCTAAAAATTGCTCCAACACTTGGCAATTGCCCCGTAGCCCTTTCCAGCCTTGTGGAGGTCTACAATTTTGTCTCTGGTGTCTTTAGATAGCTCTTTGGTCTTAGCCATGTTAGTAGTTGGAGTCTTACTGATTGTGTGGGTGGACAGGTGTCTTTATGCAGCTACCGACCTCAAACAGGTGCTTCTAATTTAGAATAATAAGTGGAGTGGAGGTGGACGTTATAGAGGAGGACTAACAGGTCTTTGAGGGCCAGAACTGTTGCTGATTGGCAGGTGTTCAAATACTTATTTGCAGCAGTAACACACAAACGAATTATTAAAAAAATCATACATTGTGATTTCCGGATTTGTCTTTTAGATAATGTCTCTCACAGTGGACATACACCTAAGATAAAAAATTCAGACCCCTCCATGATTTCTAAGTGGGAGAACTTGCAAAGTCGCA
>NC_056510.1:36442016-36448990 GCF_014905685.2 Nematolebias whitei
GTATTAAAACAATTAAAGACCTGAAATATTTCAGTTGGTGTGCAATGGATCTGAAATATATGAAATTTTCATTTTTATCATTACATTATGGAAAATAATGACCTTTTTCACAATATGCTAATTTTTTGAGAAGGACCTGTAGTTCTATTTTAGGGCTGCAACTAACGATTATGTCAAAAATCGATTCATCAGACGATTATATTTTCGATTAATCGATGAATCGGCAAAAAAAAAAAAAGTTTTAATTTCCACCCCTTTATTCCAAAATTGAACATTTGACTGACAGCAATTCACACAAAAAACAGGTTGCTATTTGACTATTGTGTTAAAAAATTTTTGAATAATAAAAAATAAAAGTTAGTCAAATAGCTTAAAAAAATAAATGTACACAAAATATATACAAATGTATCTTTATACCTGCACAATATGTAGCTACTTTGTAAAATGTGTCCTTGAGGGAAGAGTATAACCTGGATTAAAAGTGTGGATTATTGTAACCTGGATTAAAAGTGTGGATTATTGTAACCTGGATTAAAAGTGTGGATCATTGTAGTGAAGCTTTCGTCTTCAACCATCGACAGAGGCCTCGTGTCAGTGACGATCATGTTCAGGATGTTTCAGTGAAGACAGCTGCTGCTGTGGTGTCCATGATGTCTGTCCATCATGAAGGATGTTGTTGTTTGTTGTTGTTTTCTGGAATGAGAGAGTAAATATGTATTACAGCATAATTTACAGCAACTCAAGAAATGCCTTGTTTCACTTACAGTGTTAGGTTCAGGCAAAAGTAGCTAAAAGAGCAATTAAACACACACACACACACATATATATATATAAAATACTTAATTACACACATTTGAGTAGATGTAATAAATTACTTTAATTCCTGTTTAAATGCAATTCATCCTGCCATACCTGCAGTGTCTTCAGATTTTGCCAGCAAATTAAAAGTTGAAGCTTAATCATTAAATTATTATCTTTGTGTTAGATTTATTTTTAAATCACATTTAAACACTGCTTGTACCAATTAAATTAAATAAAAAGTAACACAAACGTTCTATCACAGTCATTAATCAGATAAACAAACAAACAAACAGTTTCAGCTACCAGACAGACTGACGTTACGTTTTCTCACTTGGAAACTGAACAATGTGTTAAATTGTAGAGACTCACCTGCAACACATGAAGAGTTGTATCAGCTGCAGCTCCTTTCTCCTCCTTGTGACTCCGACATGTTTACGTTTCATCTTCGTGGTTCTCTCGTGTCGTGTCGGCGATTTTCAAAGCGGCATGTTTCTCATTTTTTATCTTTGTGAAGTTCTCCCACACTTCGGAGGACTTGGGTCGAACAGTTTTCGCTGCGTCGGTCATTTGTAAAATTTATTTAAATTTCCTTTGAAAACACCGCCTCTGCTTTGCTCCCCCCTCGCTCTGTTCAACTCGCGCTGCTGCATTTTTTTTTTCAAACTTTATTCAGTCAGTCAGCATTGACAATGAACTGTCCGTGAACAAAACGGAACGGCTCCGCAGTGCCGTGAAAGATGCATAATCGTGCGACACAACGAATCGATAACGAAATTCGTTGCCAACGCTTTTAATCATCGATTTTATCGATTCATTGTTGCAGCCCTATTCTATTTCATCCCTAGAGCGCCAGAGGTGGTGCTTAAAGCACTGAATGATCATTCTTGCTCATGCGCAGGTTGAGAATTTATGCCAACATAGTCACGTGTGACCCCCGGGACACTGGTGAGTCTATATAAGCACGTGACAACGGTAGCCCAGTCCCTTTCATCTTCTCGCATGCAGGTGGTAAGAGGTTTACTTTTCTGCTTGACGCTGTTAGCCTCAAGACTATGGTCAGAGCTGCGGGACTGTCTCGCCCTCCAGAGGCTGCGCAAGCTGGTATTCTCTAAACAAATTGTACTTCAACTGGTAAGTTGTTTTGTTTTTATTGACCCGGTGGTAGCATGTTCGCTAGCCACATCGGGTTTCCTTATTGGCTGGAAGTACGGCGTTTAGACGATTTTTCCTTGGTTTACAGAAAGCATTGCAGCCGCGTTCCTGCTTGCTTGTTTTCAGTTGCGGGTGTAGCGGCCGTGTTCAGCTTCGCCCACCTTTACCTGTTCAAGCTCGCGCTTATATTGTACAGCTGCGTCCGCTTCTGTTTGTTAAATTGCAGCCGTTTTCATGCCTGCCTCTCATTCACATAGTTACAGCCGTGTTAGGCTTGACTTTATTTGTTACACTGCAGCCGTTCCTGGGAACTACTATGAACTCCCTCACCATGCTGGCTTGCCTGTCGCCACAGCGTGTCAGCGGGATTCTACAGATGCTGCCCGCCTTCCTGCCCGGCTGTGCACCCCACTTCAATGCGTACCTTCGCCTGTTAGGCAAGCTGACTGCTGCCTCCACAGTGGTACCTCTGGGGCTGTTGTCTCTGCGCCCTCTACAGATGTGGCTCAACAGCCTGCGGCTGGATTCGACTTGTGCAGTGCACTGACGCAGGAGGTTTGCTGGTGTCCCCTCAATGCCTCGCTTCACTGGCTCAGTGGCGAGATGCAGTGTTTATGGTGAAAGGGGTCCCACTGGGCTCTCTGCCGTCTTGGAGGGAGGTTGTTTGTACAGATGCATCCACCACAGGTTGGGGAGCATCGTGGCAGCGACGGATTGCCCAAGGAACGTGGTCTCCACAGCAAAAGGCGAGGCACATCAATGCCTTGGAGCTGGATGCTGTGCGGCTGGCACAAAAACACTTCCTCCCGGACCTGCGTGGGAAGCATGTCTTGGTGCGTTCCGACAACACTTCTGTGGTTTTTCATGTCAACCATCAAGGTGGAACACGGTCGCTGACATTGCTGCTACTGACCCAGAACCTCTTACTTTGGGCAGCCCTCCCTTTGCCAGCCTGAGGGCAGCCCACATTCCAGGAGTGCGGAACGGACCGGCAGATTTTCTGTCTCGGGGACGCCCACCACCTGGGGAATGGAGGCTCCATCCAGAGGTGGTGAGGGTAATTTGAGAGAGGTACGGCAAGGCAGCTGTGGACCTGTTTGCATCTCAGGAAACGACACACTGCCCGCTTTGGCTTTCTCTGGCAGGCAGTGCCAGTCCCCTGGGTCAGGACGCACTGGCACACGAGTGGCCCAGGGTGCTGCTGTATGCTTTTCCGCCGCTTCCCCTGATAGGCCCAACACTCCTGAGAGTCCTTCAAGAGGGGCATCAAGTCCTCCTAGTGGCTCCCCTCTGGCCAGGGAGAACTTGGTTTCCACTGCTGCACAGGCTCTGTTGCCGCTCTCCAATGCCTCTACCCCACAGGAAGGACTTCCTATCACATTTGGGGGGTCAGCTCCTGCACCCCGACCCCAGTCACCTCCGGCTCTGGGCTTGGCCACTACAGGGCCCGGCATTACCTTCTCAGAATATGACGGGGAGGTCGCACATACAATGAATAACGCCAGGGCCCCTTCCACACGATTCCACACGACTGTTGTACACATATAAATGGAAGGTCTTCAGCAACTGGTGTCGTGCCAGACACGAGGACCCTGTACAATGTCCTCTTTCTGTTATTCTTACTTTCCTTCAGGCGCTACTTTCTCAGGGCCGGTCTCCATCCACCCTGAAAGTTTATGTTGCTGCCATCTCTTGCTGGCATACGGTGGTAGGTAGGGAGACATTAGGTCGTAAAAAGGATGTGTCCTTGTTTCTGAGAGGCGCCAGACATCTGCATCCCCCCACACGCCTCGTCGTGCCTGTGTGGGATCTCTCTCTGGTCCTTGCTACCCTGCGGTCTGCCCCGTTTGAGCCTTTGACGGACGTGAGCCTTGAGTGCTTGTCTAAGAAGACCGCGTTTCTCCTGGCCATGGCTTCGGCCAAACAGTAGGTGAACTACATGCACTGTCTGTTCACGACTGTTTCTGTTGGAACCCGGCTGGTTCGGGTGTTATACTCTGGCCTAACGTAACGTTCCTCCCTAAGGGGGCCTCATCTGTGACCCACTCTCTGCCTCTCCAGCTTGCTCGCTTCGATGCAGATGGTGCTGATGAGCCTCTGCCCTTTTCGGGCACTGGAAGCGTACATCAGACGGACAGCTTCTCTGCGGCTGTCTGATATGTTCATTTGCTATGCAGGGCCTCGCAAAGGGCAGGCCCTTTCAAAGCAGCGCCTTGCGCGCTGGATTGTGGACGTGGTGGAACAGGCGTACACTCTGCAGGGCCGCCAGCCACCTGAAGGGTACAATGCCATTCCACCAGGAGCGTTAGCATGTCATGGGCCACTATGAATGGGGTCACTCTGGAGGCAATATGTGCAGCAGCCTCCTGGTCATCCCCAAATACCTTTGCCAGGTTCTACGGGGTAAACCTGGCTGCCTTTCACCCATTGGAAGGGATCCTATCGCATCACCCATCTTCGTCTCAGTAAGGTGGGCACATTTAAATTTTGTTTCTTCTTGTGTGTGTGATTCCTCAGGACTCTGTTGGCAATCGTCATCCAGTGCTTTAAGCACCGCCTCTGGCGGTCAGTAGGGATGAAATAGAATGAGAGTTACAGCTGTAACTACGGTTCTATGAATCCTGGATGACCACCAGAGCGCTCGGTCCCTCCGAATCATCGCGTTTCGCGAGAAGATTAAGGGACTGGGCTACCGTTGTCACGTTCTTATATAGACTCACCGGTGTCCCGGGCGTCACACGTGACTATGTTGGTATAAATTCTCGACCTGCGCATGAGCAAGAATGATCATTCAGTGCTTTAAGCACCACTTCTGGCGGTCATCCGGGATTCATAGAACCGTAGTTACAGCTGCAACTCTCGTTTTGTAAAAAGTTTGAAGGCTTTGTCACTGAAGTATTTACTGTAGATTTCTAGTGACTTTAAAATTCTCTATCACAGATTTTTTTTTTTCCCCTTATTTGTGTAAAATGAAAAGGTAGGACAAAAAGTTCTATTGTTTGACAGTCATTAACTAAAATGGCATATGTCGTGATTAGGACCGCTCTAGTTTTGTGTTAAGTCAATATATTGGGAAAGGCATTTTTGTGAGATGCATGTATGTTGCACTGCCTTTTGAAATAAGTTTCAGTCATGACGTTATGACTAAACACTTGACCTGAAGTTGAAGCTGCAACAAACTGTAAACCTTTTGTCGGCTGGTTGCAATGCAATTTTAATGTCCTGCTGCTTTTCCATGTAAAAGGATGGAATGGTTTCTTGACAAAAAAAAATTAAAACACACTTTTGTTCATTTTTTTCAAGTGTTAATTTTCTTTTATCTGTTGATGGTACCTTGCTGATGTCCAGAAATTAAACATTTTAAAAATGTGTTTAGTTTCAATTTATTTGAGACCTAAAGAAGCAGTATTATGATTACACTGTGACTGATAATGTGACATCCTGTTAGTGAGTTGGGACGGTGTATAGGCGGATTGATGGCACAGACCCATGTCTCTTGGAAGCAGACTATTGCTCCAGAAATTCTGCATGGCAACACCCAAAACCCCCCAAACATTTTGTTTTCAATTGTAGACTTTAGGATATAATACGGTCACTTTAGCTGTCTTTACTTATGTCATTAGTTCACATTTGTAGATAACATGAGAGAGAAAAATATGTTAAGACTTTCAAGCTGGTTTCTGGTTTTAATGTAGTTAGTTGAACAGAGTTGCTACTTGCTACAGTGACCTATAGCATCAGCATTACAACTGTAGGAGAAAAACATGCTCACTTTATCTTACTCAAAGGGAACCACACCCAACAGCTGGATAATTTTTTTTACTTGCAAGGTCAGATTTTCAGGACAGGTTACATGAAACTACAGAAAGTACACACAT
This sequence comes from Nematolebias whitei, assembly GCF_014905685.2. NCBI lineage: Eukaryota > Metazoa > Chordata > Actinopteri > Cyprinodontiformes > Rivulidae > Nematolebias > Nematolebias whitei. The sequence goes on from NC_056510.1 coordinate 36,447,848, forward strand.
GATGACCAGTCATGAGAATCTGCCACGAGCTGTCTCCCCAGCTCGCTTTTATACTCTTATCAGTTCAGCCGAGCCGGCTCAGCATGATGGAGACAGAGCGCTACAACTGTAGCTTTTTGGCTAGTACATCTGTTCTGCTCACCACTAGCGTAGCGCTACATCAGTCGTGTTGACAGAGTGAGGAGCCTTGCTTGTATAATAATAGTGGAAACACTGTAGTTAAAATCATCTATAAACTTTGACCAAATATTCCCCAACATCAACATATGGAAGAAAAAAAACAACGTCCTGGCATAAGTCACATAAGTTAGGTGTATGTTTTAAATAAGTTACCAACACGCTGATATGATGGCAACTCATTGCTAGACCAAAATGTTCTGTGTATTCCAACGTCTTGCTAACAAGTAAGGAACACGTTACAGGTATGCGACTGGCAGATATGCATAAGTTTACACACGTTGCAGTGTTTCCCCTAGTTAACTTGCCATGGTGGGGTGCTCATCTCATCCATGATTTTTGTTGATGGGGGATGGAGACGTCTGAGTGCAGCTTGTACAAACAGTTTTTGAGCAAGGGCGGGGAGGGGGGCGTTCAGCATGAGGGAAGAGGCGCCTTTAGCTTTTTAGCTAGAGCGCCTGTATTGCGAACCGCTAGCTTAGCGCTATGTCAGTGCCGGGGGGAGGGGGTGGCTGTCGGTTTGGTAGGCAGGGTGTTCCGTTCTGTTGACGGGGTGAGACACCCCGTTTGTATAATGGTAGGGGAAACACTGCGTTACATATGTTATTTATAAGTTGATATACGTCAGAAACCTGCTGGAAAATTGTGTAATGTACGATTGATTTCTAACGTATGAGCAACTTCTAACATCACCTGTAAAACTAATGTCAGATGTTTCCACAAAGCACATCTATGCCTTAAAGGGGTATTGTTCCACTAGGGACAGGTTAAGTTACTCAGATGTTTGTACAACTTGTTAACAGTACAGCATGTATACGTTCAAAAGAGGCTTCCAGATCTATTTTTAAGTCTATATTAAGCGTACGCCAGCATGTTGGACAAAATTTTGTTTGTTGGCACAAGATGTCTAAAGCATTATTGTGTGTGTGTGTGTGTGTGTGTGTGTGTGTGTGTGTGTGTGTGTGT
>NC_056510.1:36449000-36458477 GCF_014905685.2 Nematolebias whitei
GTGTGTGTGTGTGTGTGTGTGTGTGTGTGTGTGTGTGTGTGTGTGTGAGAGAGAGAGAGAGAGAAGGGGAGAGATTCTGTTTTGTTGTAAAATGTTTTTTCTGCCTTTGTTTCACCTTTTGGACAACACTAACCCACTCACAGCTTTACACATCTGCGTCTCTGACATATTGAAGCCTTTTATTACTTTTTAGCAGTAGTTTAAATAAGGTCTGCCTTTTCCTGTATATGAACAGAGCAGGAAAGTATTGCATGTTAATGCAAAACTATCTGAATTCAACACAACCCTTTGGTTGTATGAGTCAGTTGTGTGACATCTTTTCATACAATTTTTCTACTTGTCTTAACATAAAGGACAAGTTCTAATGAAAATGTGTATCCTGTTATGGCTTCCTTGTGTATAGGCTTTACAAAATATTTATCTGCAGCAGTGTAACTTCTTACTGTTATTGGTTTAGGCTGTGAGCTGCTATGATGCCCTCATCTTGAAAGCAGAGGGGAATATGGACCCTGATGTTTTCTGCCAGCTCGGTCACTTCAACCTCCTGCTGGAGGACTATCCAAAAGGTGAGTTTTGAAGTGTGCAAATAATCAGGCATGTTTGTTTCTTAGTTAGACTGTAAACAGTCTGTTGTTGCTTGAGTCTGGGTGGACGGATCGGTCAGCATCTGCAGCCAGTTTCTTAGAATCCACTGTGGGATGGACCTTCACAAGAGATCCTTCCTGCCTACAGCCATCAGTATCTATAACATCTCTTAAAGAAATGAAGATAACAAGTTACAACAACAAATAATTTCCCTTTGGGATTAATAAAGTATTTTTGAATTGAATTGAATTGTATTGTTCTGGATCTGACTGTTATTGTATTTGTTACAATGTTTATTATTGTTAGTATATCCTGATGTCCTGATGCATGCTCAATAATCCAAGTAGAAAAATCCAAAAAAGTTATTATTGTTAGTATAGTTTATTTATTGTAAAGAGTGCCGTTTATTTAAAACATCATCCAAATGGGTCGCTTTTATTTATTTTTATACAAACATATTGTTTACTTGGCATAGTTTCAAAATAAACATTTTGTAAGTCTACATTTTGGCCTTTTTTGTACAGAAAATTAACCAAACCGAGCCCTCCTTGAAACTGAATCGTACCGAAATGTGATTTTAGCGTACCGTTACACCCCTAGTAATTACTATTAATTCTAACAAGAATCAAATTATGTTACACATTACAGTACAAATTGTGTTTTATTTTTTTAACTTTGGTATTTCTATTCCAAGCAGTTTTCTTACATAAAAATTAATAAATAATTTCCAGTTCAAAAGAACATTTGCAAACAGCAAGTGACACGTCAGTGTCTAATGTTCACTGCTACACACTAAGGACCTTTTCACTGAACAGTTTTTCTTCAGAAACATCAACATGTCTGCTTTCTCTGGACACAAACAAGCTGCTCCTGGCTGATGGTGTCTCCAGCAGTAGAACATGTTCACTCTGAGGCTGTAGATGATGATTGTTGCACACACAGATACCTGATTGTCAGTTTGACATATTGTCCCTCACATCCCACCAGCAGGTCACTGGATTCCCTGAGGTTAGGGTTGATGCAGACATCTGCACCTCTGTGTTTCTGCCTGAATCTTCTCTGGGGTTTAGGGCTCTATAATCTTCCTAATTGCCATCAGAACACAAAACATCAACAATAACATGTTTGTGTTATTATTGCTCAAAAAACATTATCTAGGCTGAGAGATAAAAGTTTAACTGGTCAACAAAATCCTTTAAAGTTTACTTACCTCCAACATGCAGCTCCACTGTAGAAAAAAGCAAAAAGCTTTTAACAACAAAGTTTGTGACTGTCCTGTGGCCCCCACCTCACTTTTCTTTTGTCTGTCCTCCTCAGGGTCAGAACCTCCTGTGAGGAGAACATAAACAAACAGTGAACATTAGTGAACTGTTTAACCAGCTGACCCGATGGATGAGCACATTTTTACAAGCTTTATCTGTTAGTGTCAATCGTTAGTTAGCTTCTGAGTTTAGCTAGCTACGTAGATAAAATAAATTTACACACTAATATGTTAAAGTTAGCGTTACATGGATTCTAGTTTAATTCACCGCAATGTACGTGTTAAACTGCAGTAACGTTAACAAACGTAAACTTACCAGCTGAAATCCCAGACACAGCTCCGTCCTCGGAGTTCTTTGATGAAGAGGAGTCCATTCGTGGCGATAATGAATCAGGCCGTTCAACACTCACAGGCTGACTTTAATGCTGAGAGAGGAGGAGGAGGGGGGGGGAGGCTGCGGTTCTTCTCTCTCCTTGCAGAAAAACACGGAGCAACTTTCTGCTCGTAAATTGAAGCCGTTCGACAACACGCCTGCACATGTGAACCCCGTCTGTGGGCGTAACCAGCACCATAGACATACATTATACATAGATTTAGGTACTACAGCTCTGGGTGTAAACACGTAGTCTGTTTGTCATGTCTGGTTTTACCTGCCGGCGTGCTGAAACAACATGACACGTTACAGTCAATACCAAAACTTGACACCGAAAAAAGAGTGACGTTTCAATCCATACACCGACCAACACAGTTCAGTAGGTGCTGTAAAAGAACCTCGGTTCGGTATATAGCCCTAGCTTTGACTTTTTATACCACAACTATTATTAACGGTTGGCGGACGAGCATGGCTGAGTAAAGGGGGGCAGAAGATCGGAGCTGAGGAGCCATCAAAGCGCATTAAACGCTTCCCCTGTTTCTGCCTGCATTCTGCATTATTCAGACACGGACCCTGCTCTGACATATCTGATATTTTGTGACCTCACCTGTTTGGGTCGTTGGCTGCGTGCATCCGCTGAGTGCAGTGGCTGAATGAACATCCATTTGGGCTGATTGATCACTGGCAGTAGTCCATCTGAAGCTTATCTGAACTGTTTACCTCTTTCAACCGGACGGTTAACGCATGGTCAAATGGCCGCGTGCGGCTGGTGATTGTATGGCAAGCCATGTTGGCATATATTTGGATCGTTGGCCGCGCATGTCCCTGATGCAATAAAAAGCCTGACATCGTCCCGGCCAGCACATTAAGCACATAAATATGGCCCAGTCCAAATCCAGGTCAGGTGGGGCCTGTCTCCAGGTTCAGGGTAGAAATGACAGCTCTAGTATGTGCTCATTCTAAAAGTTTATTTTTTCTTGCTTTTTAAATGCAGCCAAACCCAGACTGTCCTCTTGAGCTTTGAGCACTGAATGTTATCTCATGACTCCCTTTTTAAATCTTTTTGCCCTTTTTTTTTTTCCACATCATTTTCCAGCATTATCAGCATACCAGAGGTACTACAGTTTACAGCCAGACTACTGGAAGGTGAGTTTGCACAACACTCAATATGTGTAAGCCATTCAACAATAAAATGTCATTATAGTGTTGTTCAGAAACGCAGAGTAGGGCACAGCTTTTCATCAGCTACATAACTGTGCCTAATCAAATGAAGAGACGTCCACTTGTGCTTAAGTTCTGCATTTGAAAGAATCCTGCTCTGTGTCAATATTACTGAAGCTGTTGGCCATTAGGAAGAGCAGAGTTTTTCAAAGATCAGACATTGCAAACAAATTACAACAAATGATAAATTAATGGAACAACATGAGGTCTTGTTAATTCTTAAAGACGATGCAGCTCTGTGACTCTTACATTTTTACATTATAGTCTGCCTGTTGTTTGCTCTGTCCATGTGCCACTCCACCTAAACCAAACAGGGCATCGTCGTGGTGACTGACTCACATTCAGCTAACAGCTGTTAAACACAGACTCTTATAAATTGTAAAAATATTTATGTAAAAAATGTAAAAAACCTTTTGAAGCCATGGCCGGTTAAGGTTTCTAACTGAACTAACCATAACTGTGGTTACACTTTTCTACTTCTCCCCCACTGTTTGCTCTCGCTCAGTGACACACTACAGTTTGTCAAGAAAATAAGTGTCTCCCCTACCATTATACAAGCAGGGCGCACCGCCCTGTCAACAGAACCGAGGGCCCCACCTACCGAACCGAACTCCCCTTCCTCCTCCGTCAACAGCTGCCGGCACTGATGTAGCGCTAAGCTAGCGGTGCTCAATACAGAACACGCTAGCTAAAAAGCCCATAGAAAAAGCTGGGTAGCGCTCCGCTTCCCTCACGCTGAGCCGTTAACCCCCGGCTCGAAAACTGTCGATACAAACATAGACGTGTCTCTTCTCGCCCCCCTCCCCCAATCGAACAGATGAGCGCCCTTCCAAGGCAACTGATGTAAGAGAAACACTGAAGTTGTTTATAGATATTTTTCCTGCAGATTCTCTTTCAAAAATATCGCTTATGACAAAATCCTGTTAAAAGTTGAACACAAATCTGGTCTCGGCGTGACAAATGTCTTTAGCTTTCAGTTTCAGCCCAGAGCTAGCTGCTTGGATCTTGTTACTCTTTATATTACTAAAGTAATTGGTGAGTTGGGTTTATAGAATATAGATGTCCGGTTTGCCCCTCCCAAAAAAAACACCAAAAACCCTGCACAAATATATTGCCGATTGCCGGTGATGGCTAATGGAAAACATTTAGCCCATCATCCAAACTCCATTGTTCCAACTCCAGAAGTCCCAGGGCCATTAGTGGTGCAGTGGGGGTTGATGATCTATTGGCTTTGGATCAGATCATTACTGTGAATTGGTAATGTGAAACACATGCGTAATTTGATCAATTTCAATTCATAAGAGGGACGGCTGGTGCCGTGGGGGTGGGGAGGTGCCCCCCTTGAATAATGCTTGGGACAATGCTGAAATTGTGTATTTGTTTTGCTACTTTAGCCATCAGTAGCTATGTTTACATGGACATAAGTAATCGGAGTAAACGGCCATTCGGAATAAAAATGTGTCATGTGACCGCCCCATTTTGTAATCAGAATGAGACGATTGGTTCATGCCGATTCATAATCCGAAAGGTGTTTATGTAAACACTTACCAGTAATCTGTTCTTTTTTTTTTTTTTTTTCCCGATCGTGAAAAACTGACCTGAATGCACACGTGCGACTGTCGTTTCTGCCTGACTAATGCTAATAATATTAGCATGTCAGGGAAGTAAAACTGGTCGGTAAGCGACACAGCTTTTCTACTAGAAACTTTGAAAGAGCTCAAAATGATCTGCATTACCTGTAGCTCAGTCGGGGAGTGGAGTAACGTCTCCACCGTCATTAAAACCTGGCGCGGGTCCATTTTGGGTGCTCAGGTTTGTTCATCCCGGAAGTAAACCAGAAGTAGAACTTCTTCTTCTGTGTTTTTTTTAAGGAGAGTTTACCACTCTGCACATGTCAGTACTTCTGTTCAGAATAAAAGCCCGCTGCATGTAAACGCTCGTGGTGAACGGATTGTGCCCATGTAAATGATACATTTCAATTATTTAATCTGAAAACTTTTTAGTCCGGTCAAAGAATTTTGTGCATTTAAACATAGCTAATGTTGGTGCTACAGTACATGACTGAGAATCCTCTGTCAGTGGAGAACAAACGTATAAACTCCTTTTTTTAATATACATTGCCAAAACCTTCCTCAGATTATGTTGTGATATAATGTATTAGCGTTAGGGCATTAACAGAGTACTCGAGTAATCTACACATCGATTGCTAGGACATCTATCGAGGTTAAAAATGTAACGTCGAGTATCCGTAATGACGTCATATTATGTGACCACCGTATGACCGTAGGGGGTGGTGTTGCACTGTTGCAGTTCACAGAGTATGGTGTAACACCGGGTCCAATCCACCGAACCAGAACCAGCTTCCTCTGACCTTGTTTCACAAACAAAAAGCAAAAAATATTAATCTCTAAACGTATTAAAAAAATCTATAAACATATTAATCTCTAAAACTAAACTTAATGCGCACCACAGCTGGCGGTGGTGCGGGGTGGTCGACCCCCCCCCCCCCCCCCACACACACACTGTTTTAAGTTTCGTTTTTGACGTGCTGCGTTTCTTCAAATTTGCAGTTTAATAATAAAAACTAATAGTTTAGTTTTTCCTGTGACTTATTTGCAGTATGATAAATGGTAGGAGCATAATCTACGCTCCCAATGTTTTGTTGGTATTTTTTTGTAAATAATTACCTTTTTTTTGCGGTTTTATTTATTTATTTATTTATTTTTGTTTCTTGAGATCTATGACGTCATCAAATACTTGAGTTCTGCTCGGGTTTTATTATGTTAATAGCGAGTTTAAAAATTATATACTCGTTCAACCCCTAATTAGCGTTACTACTGTCTAAAAAGACAATGCTCCGAGCCTTTGCTTGAGAAATCTTTCTTTAGACCGAACTTGGTGAAATTTATTGGGGACCACTGCCAGAAATCGCATGGTTAAACCTTTACTCTTAACTTGTAGTTTAAAGAGTATTAATTATATTTCACCACCTCATTGGACACCTGTTATCCTGCAGGTGCAGAAATCTCAGAGAGTTACAGAAATTACTTGATTGCAGTTTTTGCCTAAGCAGGTTGTACAACAAAATATTAAGTTGAAGGTAACCTACTTTTTGTCAAGGCTACTTCCATTAGGTTTTTTTTATGATTCTGTTGACTCAAATTTCAAAATCAGTGTTTTATATATTGGTTGATTTTGTAGGATAAAAAAAAAAAAACATTATTACAATTGTCAGTTTTATGTTCAGCCAACATGCAGCACGGTGGCGCAACTGGTAGAGCTGCTGCCTCTCAGCGAGCAGGTCCCTGGTTCAAATCCAGGTCTGGGGGCCTTTCTGGGTGGAGTTTGCATGTTCTCTCCATGCATGCGGTGGTTTTCTCCGGGTACTCCGGTTTCTTCCCACAGATGAAAAAAACATGCATGTTGGGCTGATTGGTAACTAAATTGGCCCTAGGTGTGAGTGAGGTGTGAGTGAGAGAGTGAATGGTTGTTTGTCTCGTTTGTCTCTATGTGTCCCTATGATGGACTGGAGACCTGTCCAGGGTGTCCCCCGCCCCTCACACAGTGATTGCTGGACATGGGCACTGGCGACCCCCGTGACCCAAAATGGAAGAAGTGGCTAAAAGATAATGGATGGATGGATGTTCAGCCAACTTAGTTTTTTCTGTTTTTAATGGAAATGTACACACACATTCATCATTGGCTGCATGAAAGTAAAAATATGAATACTGAAATTATGTTTTATGTCCAGTTTGTATCCCTTGCTTTCAAAGTGTGTCTCTGAAAAATCTTTTTGTAATGGCTACAAAGCCCTGTTCCTTCTTTTTTACTACACATGAAAGATTGCGGCACACTTCTGCCTTGTGTGAGCATGTAAAATGTAGGGCTAGTAAGAGAAAAGGGTGAAATGGGGTTATTTTGTTGCATTTTAAAAGCTCTAAAAATAAATTTGATGCAGAACTTGCTGTCACTGACAAAATAGCTGTATGCTGTAGAGGATGTAATGTATCGAGATGTTTCTCCTTGTCTTTTTAATGTCAAGATAAAGTTTAAAAAAAAAAAGATATATTTTTGGTTTGAACACATCAACAGAAAATTGCAACATATTTGTAAGAGTCTCTGTAATCTTAGATTGAGTAAGACTCATGTTCAGTTTTTGTGATATTAATCTTCAACTCCTACAGAAATGTTTTTCTCTTTAGCCTTTAAATAAACAATATTCTCAGTTTTACACTTAATGTGTCGTATGTGTCTGCTTTCGTTGGCGAACGCTTCTCAGTAAAACATTGGTTCAGATGTGACAGAAGATGCCAAAAGCAATCACAAAGCCAAATTAAACCCTGAAGTTTTATAATGTTACACATTTGAATTCATGTTGTTGACTAAAGTCTCTTTAAATATAAAAAAAAAAATGCGTTTCTTACCTAAAACCGTTAATTCTGGTCCTCTGGACATCCAAAAAACAAAGCCAAAAAAAAAAAAAAAAATTAGAAATGTTGGGAATCGGAACCGGAATGCTCAAATTCAAACGATGCCCAACTCTAGCTGTGACATACTGTAATTCTAATATAATGTAGCATCTTATGCAGGACTTTCTTGGTTAAAGTTGGTGCAGGTAAAACAAAGAGGAACTGCATAAAACTATTTATGGTTATGTCCATCTTATCTTTATAGGGATGAACAGCCCTTTTAGTTTGACATTTACCTGTTTAAAATGAACAATACAAGACAAGTGTGGGTTCGTATTTCACTTCTCCACAAGTAAAGCAATGATATTGTCTTAACTATCACTAGATTGTTTGAAGTGGACTGGACACCAGCATCTAAAGCAAAATAGGCATCAATTTTACAAGATTTGTTATCCTTCCTTGTTCTTTAGCTATAGGTGTATTCATGTCACTGTTTTGTATGTAATGTTGAGATGCAAAGGGAGTAAAAACCTTAATATTAACCAGTTGCAGTTTTTGGCTTTTTTATGTACATGGCTACATGTGAACAGTAAATACTTTGATTTGCTGACCTGAAGAATATCTACGTTGTTGAATTTACCAGTTTTGCATTACTTTTTTCCCCTCTAGAATGCTGCCTTTTTATATGGCCTTGGAATGGTTTACTTCCATTACAACGCATTTCAGTGGTAAGTACTTCTTCACTGCATGCAGACTCTCTTCTTCATATCTAAATAATGTCTAAGAATAATTTTGGTAGCAAAACCTCTTGTGTAAGAGATGATATAATTGATTTTTTTTTTGTATATTGCAAAATCACCTAAAGTCTTCCTTGGATAACTTTTACCATTTTGTATTTTATAGTGTACAGTGTTTCCCTTAGTTAAATGGTAAATGGTAAATGGACTGCACTTATCTAGTGCTTTTCTATCTTATCCAGATACTCAAAGTGCTTTACACTACAATCTGTGTCCTCATTTACCCATCCATACAGCACTCTATTAGATCTCTAGAAAGCTAATTGTACAAATCATTCTAAAGAGACTAATCAGAGCTTTAGATCACGTTCATACACCAATGGGACACACATCAGAGGCAATGAGAGGTTCAGTGTCTTGCCCAGGGACACTTGAGCATGTGACTGCTGGTGGAACTGAACCCCCAACTTTTGCATTGGAGGACGACTGCTCTAACCACTCAGCCACAGCTGCCCTTCAGTTGCTTTTGCAGGGGATGCCTTCGGGGATTTTTGTCGGGAGGGTGGGGGGGTGGAATAGCACGTAGCTTCTTAGTTAGCACGTCTTTATTGCACGCCACTAGCTTAGCGCTACTTCAGTGTTTGCAGTTGTTGACGGGGGGATGTGGTTTGTGGGTAAGGTCACTTCAATAGGCAGGGCGCCCTCATTAGATAACGGTAGGGGAAACACTGGTGTATGTGAATATTTTTGTACAAAACAAAGATGACTTTATGTGAATTGGCACCATACAAAAACATTTACATACAGGTCCTTCTCAAAAAAATAGCATATTGTGATAAAGGTAATTATTTTCCATAATGTAATGATAAAAATGAAACTTTCATATATTTC
>NC_056510.1:36458577-36468337 GCF_014905685.2 Nematolebias whitei
ATCAAATACTTATTTCACACAATAAAATGGAAATTAATTATTTAAAAATCATACATTGTATTTTTCTGGATTTTTGTTTTAGATTCCATCACTCACAGTTGAAGAGTACCTACGATAAAAATTACAGTCATCTACAAGCTTTGCAAGTGGGAAAACCTGAAAAATCAACAGTGTATCAAATACTTGTTCTCCCCACTGTATGTGTTAATGAAACTGATATTTGTCAACTGGCTTACAGTAGAAAAACTAGTTTCTACCACAAGGTGGCAGCACAGGTTCTGTTGCTTGTGGCTGAAAATCAACAGCTGTAGTTTTAACAATAAATAAATAAATAAATGTACAATTGCAGTAGAAATAAACAAGTAAACCAACATGGACACCATGTGTAACTTGACTAATCTGTGTCTTAATAAACTCTGAACTAAAACCCACAGAACTTTTTTGTTTTTTTAAATGAATATGAAAATCCATGGGATGATTTAACAAAAAGGTGAGCCAGACTTACAGTTTTAGGCTATTATGATAGTGCTTTACATGCAAGTAATGCACATAATCTCTGACATCAACATAGGATTCATGACTGTGAGAATAACACGTAGTTTGCTGTCATCGAGGCAGCAAATGTTTCCTTTAAAATACATCAGACGACAAAGAGTCTACTTGTTTCTCGCCTGTACACACGCTTCAACATCAAATGTTTCTGCTGCCATTTTAATCAACACACTCTGAAAGAGTAGACTTGTTAATGAAGGACGGCTGAGACAAATCAGTCTTCTGAGCACAACTGAAAGATTTTCCATACAATCAGTGCAGATTCAATACGATGTTTATTTTCCCAGTTTCTAGAAAAAAGGACCACGTTCTGTACAAAAACAGCATAAACCAGCAGGATCCTGCACGGATTAATATTCTTGGAAACTGTGTTTTAATGGTAACAGCATCATTTAAATAATATGTTTAGCCAGTGGGTTTCTGTGTCATAAATAATAATTACTGTAAAAAAACTTTTAAATGTGCTCAATTTTGAAAGAATAAAGTTTATGGCCAAAAGGACAGATGAGCTAAGAGTTAGCCTGAGTGCAGCTGTAATCAAAGTGGAATGATGTAATCTTAAAACTGCTCTAATAAACTTTTACAGCAGCACCTTTAACTGTTGTCATTTGGGCATCACATGGGTATTTACATGAAACTTCTTAGTTGATTACAAATAAAAACGACAGCAGCAACCTGTGTGCACACAATTTCATTCCACCTTATGTACCACGTGATGCGAATGACAAAGAAAATTGAACATGTAGCACTTGGGGACATTCTGGCGTCACGCCCAGGAGGAATTTTACTTTTCTGCACACAAGTTTTATTATTATTTTTTATACCTGCAGAGAAATCACTTGCGCACTCTGCATTTTTCCATCAAAACCCAAACTACATGTTTTAACATTCTGCATTCATTCTTTATGAATGGGCTCTTCTTACCTGCATGCTTTGAGTACATCACTGGAGCTGGGATAGATAGAAACCGAGGACCAGGGGACCAGAGCAGATGGAGCTGTGCATCTGTGTGCCAGTCCAGAGGGCTCTACTTTCAGAGGGCTCTGGGAGTCCTCCGGTTCTTTCCCATTCAACGTGGGGCCCTGACTGTTGGAGTTGGACGGGCTGTTAAGGCAGGACAGGCTGTTGGTGGTGTGAGGATCTGCTGAGGAAGGAGAGGGTGTTGCAGTGGCTAAAAGTGGAGAGGACGTCACAGAGTGCTCTGAAAGGGGCTTTGTGTTGCTGCTGTTGACAGCCGGGTGGACATTGTTGATTTTCTCAGAAGACGATCCTCTGTGGTTTTTGTCGTCATCATTACTGCTAGCATTGGCTTTTCCCTTTAAAAAAGCTGAGAGTTGAGGATTGTCTGAACTGAGTATGCCAGAGGCAGGAGAACCAGACTGCGACAGGCTGAAGGAGATGTCCATCACCCGCGGCTGGATGTGATTAGTCAATCCCTGTGCCGGGGAAGTGCTAGGACTGAGCGATGCACCTTCACATTGGCCTGCAGCGCTCTCTGGACCTGATGGCAAAGCAGCAACAGCAGTGCTGCTGGTTTTGCCCCCAGAAGGCGTTGTGTCTTTGGTGTGGACCCTTGAGGTAGTAGCGGAGTGGGGAGGTGAGGACAAGTGGTTGGGTGTTGTCTGGGGAGAGGTGGGGGATAAAGAAGAGGCTGAAGAAGAGGCGGTGCAGGGCCCAGAGCCATGTCCACCTTGATTCAGAATGCCGGAGGAGGTCTGAGGGGAGGAGGCGGAAGAGAAAGGGGGTTCTCCATTAGGACCTGCCAAATGTGAACCTGGACCTTTTTGAAGCCCCTGAACAAAAAGGATGTGCAGATTGGTACACAATGTTTAAAAAGCAAGGATTAAAAACATACAGCTACTCTTCATGATTGACAATGAATGTAGAAAACGGTGAAATACCTGAGTGGTAGTGTTGCGTTGCTGGCTCCTCCACGTCTCATCAGTGGGACTGAGACTACTGGTAGTGCTGCTGGTGCTGGGGTGACTGGCGCCTGTGCAGGTGTGAGGTAGAGAGTTCTGCTGCGGGTAAGGCATGTTTCCATTGCTCGCGTTGCCACCCCCCATTACTGGGCTGTGACTTTTCAGGTCCAGGTGTCCTGGCAGCCCCGCAGAACTCGAAGTACATGGTCCATTGGATATGGGGTGAGGGACACATGGAGGCCGGCTGGCTGTGTGGTTGATAGGAGTGGTATGGGGGAGGCCTGGATGAGGGGAGGACTTGGCTGAAGGACCGTTGGAGAGGTTTGGGTGTGGCTGGCCACCTGCTGCTGCCTGTTGCCTCATCTGATCCACAAGAGAGGAAATAAAAATTCTTCTAAGCAACACTGAAGACGTGGTCTGAAAATGAAGGTCATCATCGTGCGGACCCAAACAATGACAACTAGGGGTGCACCGATAAATCGGCCCCAATTTCCTTAATTTTGGGAAATCAGCCGATACTTGCATGAGAAACCAATTTTAGTTGTTTTTTTTTGTTTTGTTGTTTTAACAACAATTGTCTGAACTTCATTTATATTTCAGAGCACTACCTCATGGCCATTTAAAACAAGTCTGTACCGTTTCTAGGATATTGTTCAAGGGTATGTTTTTCAATAAAATAATATTGGAACATTAAAGGTGCATTGTGACCTTATAACTCCTGACAGTGTGGCTTATGAAACTAAATCTGTATCGGCAACTCAAGACTTTTTAGAAATCGGTGATCGGCCAGAAAACTGCAATTGGTGCACCCCTAATGACATCTGTCCTCTGTAATTAACCCATGGCACACAAAAGTAGAGCAGCAGGCAGCTATTTAAGCACCCAGAGAGCCTTTAGGAAACAGAGGTCTTTGCTCAAAGGCACCATGGCAGGGAATCGAATCTGCGACTTTTCAGTCTCAAGCTGGCTGCCCTACCACTGCTCCACAGCTCCCCCTATCTTTGGGTGTGTGTGTGTACACACAAGCAGGAGTTTGTGTGCACACACACATCTGTACCTGCTGCTGATGTTCAAGCATCTGCAGCTGAGGCATGAAGTTGACTCGGTTCGTCCACTGCTGTTCATTTCACAGCAGTGCAGGAGACACGTTCACTTGGAAGCATTTTACACTTTTAGAATATAAATTACGCTTTGAGAGAAAAATATGCTGCTCTAGGTCTACATGAGATTTGAGAAGCATGCAGTTGAGATAACATTATTGAATATTGCAATGGTGATATCAGGTGTAATATATCATACACGTATTCATTGACCAAGTGCCCCTGTTGTCTCCCACTGCACAGAACTTAAGTCACCGGATCCTCGTCTACTGATGAAGACGTATTTTTTAAACCAGTCTGTGTACTAAGAATGTGGGGCTTTAAGTTTCATGGTGTTGCAGTGTTTGAGGTGTGCCTCAAAATGCATGCACAGGTGTGTCCCATTTAAACTCCAATGTTGTCACCTAACCTATGAAAAGTTAAAGCCATGACATCATCATCTGGGCTTTCCCAGAACTAAAGATATATGATGTTGATAAGAGTCTGGGGTATAAACTCTTTGCCTGCTCTACATTTTGAGCAGAGAAACCAAAACTACAACAAAGGATGAAACAACATGTTGAGCAAATAAAATTCTACATCAATCACACACAAAACCCTCCCCAAAATCAAATAATTTCAATTAGAACACAAAAAGGAATGATGGAAGAACGTTCTCTAAATTAAATTAAATTAAATTAAATTAAAAAATACTTTATTAATCCCAAAGGGAAATTAAATGTTGTAGCTCATCATCCTCCTTTCATTAAGAGATGTTATACTGATGGCTGTAGGCAGGAAGGATCTCTTGTAAAGGCCCGTCCCACAGCGGATCTGAAGAAACTGGTCACAGATGCTGTTCGATCCGTCCACCCAGAATCGGCTGGCCTCTCGGGTCCTCCAGGCTGCAGGACCGCCCAAATGCCAGACTGAACTTTTCCCAGAGCAAAGGCCGCTCCTCCCAGCAGTCTGCTGAGCCCCTCGTCACTGCGGACAGCAGACTGCAGGTGTCTGGGGACGATCCCGGTACTTCTGCTGTCATGAGCTGAGTTTCCTGCCAGTTCCAGGATCTCAGTGGTTAGGCACTCCAGCACAGCCGGCAGGGAGACGGGAATGCATCTACGGCGCCTCCTTTTCAACTCATTTGGCATTTGAGGATGTAGCCGAGGTATTATTTGAGCTGTTAATCAGCTGCTCAAGGTCATTAAAAAAGAAAAAGCTTGCTGCCATGGTTACGCATTACAACAAATATCCAAAACTATAACATTTTTCAGTAAAAATTGTTCTGGATGCACAGCATCCAATACCAGAGGAAACAATTGCCCAAGAAAAGTGATTTACATCCAGCAAAAGAGGAATTAAAGTTTCCAAAAGCAAAATCTCAGAATAAATGTAACAGAGCTGCTCCAACATGCAGCCACCCTGAGCACAATTCTAGAACCAGTGTACTTAAGTACTTTGATTTAATGTTTCTGCTGCATGGAAAAAGCCCACAACATCTTAAAGGACACGTGTCACCCTGGACATGATCTGTTTGAACTGTTACCATCAGGGAGAAGGTTCAGATCAAGACAAGAACAAACAGATTTAAAAAGTTTTCACCTGTCAGCTGTTACTGAACTTAACAAAAACTGTAAAAAGAACTGTATATATAATGAGGAAAATAAGTATTTGAACATCCTGCAACTTTGCAAGTTCTCCCTCTTAGAAATCATGGAGGGGTCTGAAATTTTCATCTTAGGTGCATGTCCACTGTGAGAGACATTATCTAAAAAAAATAAATAAATAAATCGAAAATCACAATGCATAATTTTTTAATAATTTATTTGTCTGTTACTGCTGCAAATAAGTATTTGAACACCTGTGAAAATCAATGTTAATATTTGGTACAGTATCTTTGTTTGCAGTTACAGAGGTCAAATGTTTCCTGTAGTGTTTCAGCAGGTTTGCACACACTGCAGCAGAGATTTTGTTCCATTCCTCCACAGATCTTCTCTAGATCAGCCAGGTTTCTGGGCTGTCACTGTGAAACACGGAGTTTGAGCTCCCTCCAAAGATTTTCTATAGGGTTTAGGTCTGGAGACTGGCTAGGCCACTCCAGAACCTTGATATGCTTCTTACGGAGCCACTCCTTGGTTCTCCTGGCTGTGTGCTTTGGGTCATTGTCATGTTGGAAGATCCAGCCATGACTCATCTTCAATGCTCTAACTGAGGTGTGGGGTGGACATGTGTCTTTATGCAGCTACCAACCTCAAACAGGTGCTTCTAATTTAGAACAATCAGTGGAGTGGAGGTGGACTTTTTAGAGGTGGACTAACAGGTCTTTGAGGGCCAGAACTGTTGCTGATTGACAGGTGTTCAAATACTTATTTGTAGCAGTAACACACAAATTATTTTTTAAAAATCATACATTGTAAATTCCAGATTTTTTTTTTTTAGATTTTGTCTCTCACAGTGGACATGCACCTAAGATGAAAATTTCAGACCCCTCCATGATTTCTAAGTGGGAGAACTTGCAAAGTCGCAGGGTGTTCAAATACTTATTTTCATCACTGTAAGTGCAATAAGGGACAACTAGTGAAATATCAATCTGCTTGTGTTGCACATTTGGACTGTTTAAAATCTATAACTATTACCTTTTATACTGTTATATATATATATATATATATATATATATATATATATATATAAATTTATTCGCCCCCCCCCCCCTGCTGTTACACTGTTTTTATTTTTGCTCTACGAAGGAAACTCAAATTTTGTTGTACTCGTGCAATGACAATAAATGTCTACTCCATTCTATTTTATTTAAGAATATTTCATATCAAAACTACCCAAACTTCAGTCCACTGTTAAAGAGACGTGTGCTACTAAGACAGGATGAGATTCATGAGCTTTCTGGCTCCACTAATATTGAGACGTGACAGTCTCATATATTCATCTTCAAACTACGATCAGCGTTTCTAAACCATAAACGTTTTTTGATAAAAAATAACAAAATAAGAGTATTTCTGTACTGAGACATTTTCTTACCTGAAGTTTCTGTGGTGTTAGGTACCAGCTAGGGATCTGCTGCTGACTAGAGTTGTTTGCCCAGGTGTTTGCATCTCCCTGTGAACGAGAACAACATAAAACTTTTGCTCTCTTCAAGTTTCACCTCTCAGGAATTATAACTCTGATGCATCTTTGCTGAACCTTAGCTGGGCTGGCAGTGCGTTTCTTCTTCGCAGGACTGGCCTGTGAGTCTGTGTGATTGCTGGCTGACTGTCCTCCCTCCCCTTTACAGGCCTGGAAATTCAGTACAGACAGCTTGAGAGCACAGATCAACAGCAACAAACCTTTGGGAAGTTGAACTTGTCAAGTGAAAATTATCTCAAAAAATGACAACAGAACAAAATGTATCTGCAAAATGACACAATGCATAAGTGCACAATGGTTGAAGGAAAACAGAAACAGCACACATATTCATGCATGTGTACGTTATTTAAAGAAATTATGTACGACAACACTGATGAAAACATGGATTATGTTTAGCATCATAATGTTATGAACACAACCTATTGACCATTTTTAAAAGTGCCAGTGCATCAACACTGATGCACATTTTTTGCATTTATTATGATTATACTTCCTTTTTTTAGTCTTCAGTTTAGTATTTCCACAGATTCTTGTTTGGGTCAGAATCTCACTGTGGGTTGTGAAACACTGTGTGTGTTTGTCTGCGTGTTAGTGATTGATAATGTTCTCCAAAAATGTTATTTACATTTCATAAAGGATTGTTAATATCAAGTATTTTCTACATACTGCTATAGGCATTAAAATGAGTAGAAATAACTTGTTAAAATCTAATTGTTGGTAATGTTTGGGTTTTTACTTTCTCTTTGACTTACGTGCTTCATAAACCTAACCAAGTCTCTGCCACTGTCATTTTGAAGAACACACGCTGAAAAGTTTAGAAACATCTGGTCTAATGTTTTTGGGCAGATCAGGAGAAATAGGAGGCCTTCAGCATTTCCTCTACCATTATCCAAAAAAGACCCCCACCCTCCACACAGGACTACCCACCCTCCCATGAAGATCATGGCATGCAATAACCTAATAAACATCTGTACGTGTTCACACATTACCAGTTGACTGCGGCAGGGGAAGACGCCACAGCATACATGATCACCCACACTTCTGGGGTTTGGACACTAGAGTTCTAGGGTTGGGTGATGCAGTAAAGATTTTCAGTTGACCATCATCAGCCCAACTACAACTGATTGGTAATATATTCACACGTGAATTACAGCTCTGGACATTTGTGGCCAAAAAGAAAAAAGTTACTAATTGTCCTGATGCATGCTCAACAATCCAGGAAGATCAATCTAACAAGGATGGATTCTTCTTGTTGAAACGTTTAATTTTTTATCCAAAAGACTTCGTCAGGCTAAGGAGCTGCAGTAAACTAGGTCTTATAAAGAGCATCTTCTCAGAGTGGATCAACCAGTTTGTTGCTGACAGCCAAAACTAGCTGTTCAAATGATAAAGGAGAACCATCAGCCTAACGACAAATCATTAGTGCTCTGATGGCTGCTTGATATTCACAGAGGGCTGAGTGATGCAAGCAACAGGGGGCTTACACCGCCATTTTGACACCCTAGTATTTAAATTAGAAGCACCTGGTAAAGCCCAACAGCTGCTCCGTCGCCAGTTATGTGTTCTGAACAAAGTGAAGAATATGCATGCATTAATGCGTCCAGTGCATCATCATTACACACATGTCCGACTTGTGCACATGACCAAACTTCAGCTATCAGAGAACAAGCACGCACCAGGAAAATTGTCAAAACCCACTGAAAACAAACCAAAAAATATTAATTTTACTGACCAAGAGGCTCTGGATTTTTGTTTTTTTAAAGCCGCCAAGCCCAACTTTTTTTGTTGAGAAAAATAAATCATATGTACCAAGTTAAATGTGTATTTGTTATCACTCAAATTCGTTGTTTCTCTGTCACTGTTTCAAGTAAGTGCACAAAGCGTCCTCACAGTCAACTCCTGCTTGCTACATACTTCATGAAACGCAAGTCATCTGTTCTTGCTCACTTGGTTGTGAGATGTTCTTGTTCTTTGCGTGGACATTTTATACTCAGAGTAAAAGAGCTCCTGGTAAATTCTCCTACTGCAGCACACGTTACGCACAAACAGAGGTGAATGTTTATTTTCAGTTGGAGGAGGAAAATCTGATACTTCTATTAATAATGGAGGACAAGCACTAATTTGCAAGTTTGTCACAAAAAGACTGCCTCAGCTTCAGACAGACTGCATAACAAGCAGCAAAGGGAGCATGCCCCTACGCCGCCTGGCCAGGACAGTTCAACCGATTTTCCACATTAACATGCCTATGAAGTTCTGGCCAGTCACACAATACATGGCGCATGCTCCAGAGAGGAAAAAAGTTGACTTCAGCACACAAAGAGTTATTACAAAGATTAAAATTACATTTTTTGTCACATAGCTAACAATGAGAACAGAGTTCTCAATGTCTTGCAAAGTTTAAATCAAGCTTCAAGCCCAGGTAAGACTTGGGATGACTAAAAAAAAGATGATTACCAAAAACCATAAAGACGACTTCTTTATCATATGGCTTTATAGAGCAAGGGAAAAGTTTACGTAGTATCCCACAGGGCTGTGACTGCTTAGCAAGAAACAATCTTCGGAATGTTTCAGATACTTCTGGTTGTTATCAATTTCTTGGTGTGGGTCGCAAAAGTGCACGGTCCTGTCGCTTAAGTTTTGAGTATGTGAAAAAAAGAAAAAAAAAAAGATAATTGTTTTTTCAAGAGGACAGAGTAAACACAGGTGTTACAAAAGAACTAGAGTTGTATATTGTTACCTGCATGGGAACAGTCCAATGACAGAATACACATACAGGTCTAAAAGCCACACTCATGACAATTATTAGAAAAACTGGTCCTTATCTGCCTAGCTTCATTTCAAAAGTGTACAGTTTGCATCATAAATGTGGGGCAGTTGCTAGGGTGGGTGTAATGTCTGGGAAGGTGAACAACAAAGTAATGTACAAAGTCTAAACTACAGTTTTAAAAGCCATAAAGATTATATGTAATGCCCCAAAAAAGTTAAATCTGGTCCTCTGGACATTCAAAAAAAAAAAAAAAAAAAAAAAAACCAAAAAAAAAGTCGAAACGTTTCATCTTTCATCCGAAA
>NC_056510.1:36468437-36486644 GCF_014905685.2 Nematolebias whitei
GATCCTTGTCTGCCAACGTTTGCTCTCTGATCTCAAGGTTTTGACCCCTGCCTGGCTTTTTACTTTGCTCTGCCTGCTCCTCTGCCTGACAAGTTGTTGCTCTCGGATCTTATGGTTTGACCCCTGCCTGGCCCTCTGGATTCTGCTCAGCCTGCCGATTTCTCTAGCCCCTTTGTTCTGTGAAGATCTCATCATCTATCTGGACCATTTGCTTGGACCGTGCTCTTCCTGGGATGTCCTAATCCTTGACAGGTTGGTCTAATCTTTCTGAGCTAATATTGACCTGCCTTGCCCCTGTCACTCACCTGCCTCTCTCTGCTTCAGATCTGCAAATCAGTCCCTGAGGTCCAGTGTCCAGAGCTGCAGTCTTCATTTAAAATAAAACCTGTAAATGATTTTTGTGTGTTGGTAGCATTTCTGGGTCCTTAGTTTACTAAGGACCCAGGACCCCCATTGATGTTTGGGGGAAAGCGTGTAAAACATTTACAAAACCTATTTTTATTTTACAGAAAAGAGCTGTAAGAATTATCACCAGAAAGCATTACATTCGGCAGCACGGTGGCGCAACTGGTAGAGCTGCTGCCTCTCAGCGAGCATGTCCTTGGTTCAAACCCCGGTCCAGGGGCCTTTCTGGGTGGAGTTTGCATGTTCTCTCCGTGCATGCGTGGGTTTTCTCCGGGTGCTCCGGTTTCCTCCCACAGACCAAAAACATGCATGTTAAGCTGATTAATAACTCTAAATTGTCCCTAGGTGAGAGTGAGAGAGTGAATGGTTGTTTGTCTCATTTGTCTCTATGTGTCCCTGTGATGGACTGGAGACCCGTCCAGGGTGTACCCCGCCCCTCGCACAGTGATTGCTGGACATGGGCACCAGCGACCCCCGTGACCCAAAATGGAATAAGCGGGTAAAGATAATGGATGGATGGATGAAGCATTACAGTCACCCATCAAGCACATTATTTTATCAACTGAAGTTATTGAAGTTCCATGATTTGGTAGATTATAGTATTTTATCAGTTATGTATAGGGCTCAAAATAACACATTACCATTAAATATCCAAATAAATTTTGTTAAAAGACAAAGTTGTTGTAATCTTAAGGGGATAGAGATATTTGTCAAACCAAAATTCAGAACTAGTCTGAAGGTAAGGTCTACCTCCATCCAAGGAGTTGGATTGTGGAATGGTCTAGAGAGTGATGTGAAAAATGTCAAGTCAATGTGTACATTTAAGAAAAGATCAAAGCTGAATTGTTATAAAATTATATATGAAGTAGCTTAGTGTGTTTTTGTATTAGAATTAGAAACATTAGAAAGAGTTATTCATTTTGTTCAGTTACTTGAAAATTATTATGATTTTGTGTCTTTTTTATATTGTTATGGAATTGTTTTGTATTTTTTTAAATGAATAAACTTTATACCATACCATACCATAGGGCGATGTGACGTGTATGGCGGAAAATATAGTAATATTTCTCAGGTAATATTGTTGAATGCAATGTTCGTATTATGTGATTTAATGTCTCTCAGCTACTACTGCATCAAATTTTACTGTTTTGTAAAATTGTCTGAGTTATAAACATTTTAATGTTGGTTCATGTTATGGCAGCCATTTATAAGTATGTTGGCTCAAAATCATTAATCTGTTTTAACTGTGTTCTAAATGTGTCTCAGTTATAAACACATCAATTTTACCCTACTATCTATAAAATGTAATTAAGTATAACCATTTTTGTGTTTTCTATAATGAGCCAGTTGTGGCATCCATTTTGAAGCGGGTTGTCTGCAAAAGTTAATTAATTTGAGATGTACATTCAAGAACTATTTTCTGAAAGTGTCATTAAAGTCTGTCCAGCGATTCAAGAAATATTTTGTTAACAGACAGCCAGTGCTGTATTTAACTATTATTGCCAAAGTTTTAGTCATTGATCTTGAACAAAGTGTAACACTCAAGTATATGTTGAGAATGACCACGACAACTAAAATAAATTTTAGCCTAATTTCTGTAAAATTGAGTGAATTCTTGTAATTTTTATGTTTTCTAAAGTCAGTTGGTTTGGGTGGCCATCTTGAATTGGGTTGACTCCAAATGTTATTCAGTTGTAATGGTACACACAATGATTATATTTTAAATTCTCATTAAAAATCGACCAGTGATTCATGATCATTATCCAAAACAGCAGAAATGATTAGCTCCAATAGTTAATGGCAAAGTTTAATAAGCAACAAGTTTGTCTTCATGAGATGTTTTTCCAGTATTACAGGCAAAAAAACATTGCTGCTTTGCGTTTGGTGGCTGGTGATAAAAAGCATTGGGTTCTGTTACAACTACAGAGTCCACCATCAGACCCAGCAGAGACCCATCAGGTTTCCCATACCACCCAGGAAGCAGCACCTGTCAGAACTTTGTGACTTAACCAAACATTTGTGCATTTCCTCCTGCTGTTGAGAAAATATTATGATTTTATTGGTGGAGCAGGCAAGGCAACATTACTCACCAGACTACCAGTTGTGAGACACTCCATGCTGGAAATTTATGGCACTAAAATGTGACCAGAATGACTAAAAGGTGCCACTGTGGGAGGATGTGATTACCTTTTTAAATTAGCCATCAGATTATCTGTTACACTGACCTTTCTGCTGCTGATGACTGTCAGTCATGGTGACTCAGACAGAACACAATAAAAGACGGGGGAGATTTTGGAAGCCTGCCTAATTGGGTTGTAATCTGGACGTGTAGAAGATTTCCAGACATTCTTTTTGCATGACTCTTGTGAACTGAAACTGCAGTCAGTCTAGAGCATTTGTGGACACTGCCACCATGTGGATCCCTGCGCCTGACAGATCTAATCAAGCAACAGCAGACAGAGGAAGATCCTGCAGCTTCACTCTGATGAGGATAAACAAGTGAATGTTTATTTTAAAGAACCTAACTGAGATATATAATGCTTTAAATTAAAATTACAAACCGTTTTAGTTTAACAAAAATTAATAAGCATAGACAGCCATCTTGAATTGAGTAGAAATAATTAAGCTGTAGATAGATATGGGCAGAAACATTTTGTCTCTTCATTGTGGATTTGACAAAAAACATATGACAAGGTGCCAAGGGAGCAGGTGTGGTATTGCATGAGGAAATCTGGAGTAGCAGAGAAGTATGATGACTGGTACAGGATGTGTATGAGGACAACAGGACAGTGGTGAGATGTGCTGTAGGAGAGACGGATGGCTTCAGAGTGGAGGTGGGATTACATTAATTAGCTGAACCCTTTCTTGTTGGCTTAGTGATGGACAAACTAACAGATGAGGTCAGGCAGGAATCACCATGGATGTTTGCAGATGATATTTTGATCTGTGGTGAGAACAGGGAACAGGTGGAAGAGAACTTGGAGAGGTGGAGGTATGTACTTGAAAGAAGAGGAATGAAAGTCAGCCGTAGTAAGACAGAGTACGTGTGTGAATGAGAGGGAGGAGGTGGAACAGTGAGGCTACAAGGAGCAGAGGTCACAAAGATGCAGGACTTCAAGTACTTGGAGTCCACTGTCCAGGAAAATGGGGAATGTGGTAAAGAGGTGACAAGGAGAGTCCAGGCAGGATGAAGAAATTTTTCAAGAGGGATTTGTAACAAACTGTTGTCAGTAAAGTTAAAAAAATGTTTACAAGGCAGTGGTTAGACGAGCAATGCCATATGGTTTGGAAACAGTAGCATTGATGAACCGAAACTGAACTGGGAGTGGCAGAGCTGGAGATTTTAAGATTCTCCTTAGGAGAGATGGGAATAGATAAGATTAGGAATGAGATCATCAATTCACTTCAATTTATTTATATAGTGCCAGTCCACAACAAAGTTTTCTCAGGGCACTTTACATGAACATTCACATACATGTACATAAAAAAGCCAATTAGTAAAGTTCTCTATCTAAGGAAGCAGCAGACAAGTTGAATCTTCACTTCGTCATGGTTGCTCATCCTGAGCAAGCACAGTGGTAACACTGGAAAGGAAAAACTCCCTTTAAAAAGGAAGAAACCTCCAGCAGAACCAGGCTCAGTAGAAGTGGCTATCTGCTTTGACCGGCTGAGTTTGTAAGGACGGAAAGGAGAGACAGACGAACAGAATGGTAGGTCCAGATGTAGATGTAGGTGTACCTGAAAGACAAAAAAAAAAAAACATGTTAAGGATAGAAAAAATAATTACAAATACAAAACAGGTTGAGCAGAGTAAGTAAAGACAGTAGTAGTGTGAAAATTGTGGTCAGTTTGTCCTCCAGCAGTCTAAGCCTATAGCAGCATAACTAAGGGACAGCTCAGGAAACCCAAGCCGACCCTAACTATAGGATTTAGCAAAAAAGAAAGTCTTAAGTCCAGTCTTAAAACTGGATAATGTGTCAGCCTCATGGACAGAGATTGGAAATTGGTTCCACAAGAGAGGAGCCTGAGAACTGAAAGATTTGCCTTCCATTCTGGTTTTGGAAATTCTAGGAACCACAAGTAAACCTGCAGCCTAAGAGCAAAGTGCTCTGTTAGGAAAATATGGAACAATAAGATCTGTAATAAAAGATGGAGCTAGGTTGTTGAGAGCTTTGTAGGTTAGAAGTAAGATTTTGGATTCAATTCTGGATTTGACAGGGAGCCAATGGAGAGAAACTAAAACTAGAGAAATATGATATCTCCTATAAACTCTAATTAAAACTCTGACAGCAGCATTTTGGATCAAATGAAGACTTTTTAATGAAGTTTGTGGACACCCAGATAGAAAATAATTGCAATATGCTTTATTATTCATAAAACTGCATCAAAGCCAAAGACGGGTCAGGCCAGGCTAGAAATGACATCTCTAATTATCAGATCATTAACTAACAGGGATTTAGAAGAAAGAGATCTTATGTTCAATAGTCCATATTTAATGATTTTATGATTTTGTTCTGGTAGAGTAACTGTTTATTTTAATAAGATTTTTATGGTTTATATTTTTAGAGCCGATTTTTGGTTTATTTAATTTGAGCCGTGGGCGAGTTGACACTGTTTCAATGTGGGTGTGGGTGGGTAACAGAGGAGAAGCAGCAGAGAGGTGTGGAGGACTACAACTCTGCTTCCAGGACTGGACCCTGGGTTGTCAATAATTTGGGGGATAAACAAAATCAGCCATATTTCTAGAAAGAAGAGCGGCTCCGTCTAAAGTGGGATGGATGCCATCTCTCCACATCAGACCAGGCTTTCCACAGAAATAACTCCGTTATCTATGTAGCCCACGTCGTTGTCAGAGTTACAGCACAGGTTGAACAACTGGGAGATAAAGTTGGAGGCCAGACTGAGATGGTTGGACTTGTCCAGAGAAAAGACAGTGGGTATACTGTATGTTAAAATGCAACTCCCATGGTTCACCTTCCTGTGGTTCCATCACCTGCAGGAGGTGGGCACAAAAAAACTGCTGCAGGCAGGGCCCTGGGACTCTGGCAAAGCAAAGCATGCTCTTCGGACAAAGAAAGTCATTTCTCCAGGGAAAGGAGCCTAAACTTGTGTGTGAAGTTAAGATGTACCTATGGGTTGGGGTTTTCCACACTAGTTGAGATGGTAGCTTCCTATGCCTTTGGGTGGGGAAATGGGCTCCAGCTGTTGTTTGTGCCTAGCACCAAATGTCTGTTCAGAGTCCCGACCTTCTTGGAATTCTTAGCAGGGGAACTGGAAGATGCTCCAGCTAGGGTCTCCATCATTCTGTTGGGTGACCAATTTCCACATATAGATAGTTTAACCTGGAGTTGATTGGGGGTATAATTGAGAATAACAGACTTTATGATCTTAGCCTGAGCACAGTTCTGTTGTAGCACATAAGTGCTAGTCATGGTTTGTCCATAACTAGCATCATGTTCAAACAAAAGTGCACATGGCACTAGGATGCCCTTGGACACAGATTCATGATAGGGTTTGTAGTTTTGTCATCTGGTCTGCTGTAAAATGTTTTTAACACTTGAGTAAAAAGAGAAGCAGAGCTGTCAACTAATCACCACCACGTGATAAGTTAGCTCAGATGACAGGAGGGGATGCCAGACAGATCTAACAGACCCAAATGTGTCATGAGTAATTTGCCAGAAATACTTGCCAGGAGAGCCTATCAGAAAGATCTTCAACTCCCACTCCCGACAGAACTTCAACCACATCTTCAGCGGAAGACGGTGACATCAAGTCAGAATATGGCTGTTGTCTGCAGTCCTGTTGTCAAGGCAGCTGCCCTGAGCAAAGATGTGCTCGCCTCTTGTGGTGGCCATCTTTGGACACCCCAGGTGGGGGAGGTCATCAAGCTGTTGGAGTTCTATCAAGCTGCGTTAGTTGATAGGACTTCAAAAGGAGCTGAGCTACAAGACAAAGCTCTCTGCAGTCTGTCTCTATTCTTACCCTTACCTATGGTCAAAAGCTGTAGATAGTGACCAAAAGAACAAGTTCTCAGGCATAGGCAGTTGAAATGAGTTTTCTCCACATGATAGAGGGAAGCCCAAGGACATGCTGGAGAAACTATGTCTCTCAGCTGGCCTGGGAACACCTTGGAATCCTGGAAGGTGGCTGTGGAAAGAATTGTCTGAGCTTCTGCTCTGGCAACACAATCCTAGAATAAGCGGCAGAAAATGGATGAATGGACTAATTAATTCCGGCAAGAAGCTTAGAAATGCACAAAAAATTAAATCTAGTCTTTTTTGTATTTTTTCAGGCATCTTCAAATGCAGTTTGCCTTAAAATAATTTAAACATGTATTTAGTACTTGTGTAAAATGAAAATTCATACAAACATGCAAGTAAATGTTGTCTTTCTGAAAACTTCCCCTTGGAAAAACAGTTTTAATAGTAACTTCAATAAACTAACGAGTTACTTAAATCTAGCAGCCAGCCTAATGTTTGAGTTTCACTTTCTGGATCTATGCATTTTTCTCATATTAAAACACTTGGAAACATGCCAGTTCCTTGCTGTGAGTACTTTTTTTTACTCACCAGGAACAGGAGTGTTAAATCACAAGATTTTTTTTAACTGAATCTTCCTGTGACTCACAGCTTCAAAACACTCAGACTCATCTGAGAGGAATTTGGGGGACTTCATGGAGACGTTGCTGTCGCCTCGGTTAAAGTTTCTGGAAACATAAGATGTTTGCTGCACACAGAAAGAAAAGCAGGCGAGGCTGCTAAGGCTCCTGCGCTCTTTCTCACTGACACAAGATGACAAATTATACCTATCTGCTTAAAAAGTAATAAAATAATAAAACAATGGAAGGACAAGCTATGTTTTTCTACTATGGTATTTTTGGAATGTCATTCAGTTACAGGTGTATAAAACAGAGGGAATGTGATTCAAACTGCAGCAGCAGGAATTAGGATGATGTCATCACACTCTAATTCAAGTTAAATCTTATATTTGTGTTTTGTAGATTATCTGGTTTTGTTGCTTTCAAGCCACAACCTTCAGCATGAACTGGATCAGTATTTAGTTTAGTGTGAAGAGAATGTAATGAGTCAGCTCCTCCGCCCAAGGCCATGGTTCTCAGCAGAAATAGGTAGAACCAGAGAACGCTCGCTCTGTGTCTTTGCTTTGAGCAACAGAGTTCATGTATCCTGGAGTCTTGTTAATGAGGACTGGGAGGATGCAGTCCATTCATGGAGAAGCAGAAGCTGGATGATGGATGGTTGTACCGTATAGTGACTTTATACTTTGTACTTTCCCCACAATTGTTTACATGGGTTGGGATAGCTTGGTTGTCATGCTGCAGTCTCTTAAATGTGAGGTTGCAGGTTCAAATCCAGGTTGTGTTAGGAAGGCTATCTGCTGAAAAGGAACTGCCAAATCTTTCACTCTTTGAGTGAACTCAAGCCACACTGTTTGAGATAGCTCAGATTAACTATTTTATTTTATAGTTTGAAATGAGTACTTTAAGCATATCAACTTTACTCCAATTCAGAACAATTCAATTCAGTTTATTTATATAGCGCCAAATCCCAACAAAGTTGTCTCAGGGCACTTTACAGGAACATTCACATACATAAAAGCCGATTAGTAAAGTTCTCTATCTAAGGAATCCAGCAGACAAGTTGAATCTTGGCTTCGTTGCAGTCTCCCATCTGAGCAAGCACAGTGGAGACAGTGGAAAGGAAAACTCCCTTTTAAAAGGAAGAAACCTCCAGCAGAACCAGGCTCAGGACAAGCGGCCATCTGCTTACAAGCACAAAACAGAACACAATGGAATCGTTTTCTAATATCTTCTTGTCTTGACATTTAAAGTATTTAAGTTTATAAAGTTAATTTTTCCCATCTGTGCCAGATAATAAGGTAAGGAAAAACATTCAAACTTTCTAAACATGAGCAGGGATCTAAATATTTTTAATGTTTCTTTAAATAAATAAAAATAATAATTATTATAATATATAATAATAATTGTTATTATTATTATTCATATCTGTTGTAAAAAAAAAAAAAAATGGTCTGAGGACCAAAGTCGTCCGTTTGCACATTTATCTCCTGGACCACTAAAACAGCCCCTTGATAACTTCCACAGGATATTAGTCATTATTTACCAGGAGTTCAGGGACTTTCCCCACGGCCCTGAACTCTTCAGTACTATATCTGTTCCTCTGTCAGTAAACTCTTCTGGTCATTTCGTGTATTTTTGGACAAGTTTTCATGACTTCATTCAAAGCAGAGTTTCCGTCCGCTTCTCCTTTCAAATGTATTTTGCTTTTCAGGTTCAAAGATGGTTATTCATCCTACAAATAAACCATTTCCTCGCGACACGCACGTGACTCGCTGCGAGGGACTGACACCTAGCTGAGTCACCGGAACACTTTGGAGCCGCCTCCTGTTTCCGGCCGGAACAAAAGCAGCCGCGGACCCAAGGCGCCCAAGGATAAAGATGTAGATTCTGTACATCTTCAGTTTAGTAACTTTATTATAGGAGGTTTACAAAACTCAGTTCCAAAGAAATGTAGTAAAAGAAAGAAAAAAGTGCCATGGTGGACAACAGAATGTGACCAGATTATTAAATCAAGAAACAGAGCGTTTAAAATATTAAAAAGAAATCATAGTTTTGAGAATCTAATCAATTATGAAAAGATGCAAGCCATGGTCAAAAGAATTATAAGGAAGACAAAAAGGGAATATTGGAGGAAATTTTGTAACTCTTTGGGAAGGGAAACAGAAATAGGGAAATTATGGAAGATGATAAACAGAATGAATGGTATAAAGAAGAATTATGGTTATCCTGTTTTACTTAAAGATTAAATAATAGCAGTAACAAATGAGGAAAAAGCTACAATGTTGGCTCAAGCATTTATAAATATACTTAGTTCAAATAACATTAGTGAAGAGTGGAGGAAGGGAAGAGTCTACCATATTAGGGAAAAAAAGACAATAAATTTAGAAGATAATAATATCATTAATAAGTATTTTTCAATTTCTGAGTTAAGATATGCATTAATGAAAGTTAAAATGTCAACTCCAGGAAAAGATCAAATTGGATATGTAATGATAAATAAACTTAGTGAGTATTCAAAAGAAATATTGTTAGAATTATATAATAAAATATGGGAATGTGGGAAATTACCTAAAAGCTGGAAAGAGGCTGTAGTAATACCAGTTCCAAAACAGGGAAGGATTGTACAAATCCTGTAAACTTTAGACCGATTGCATTAACATCATGCATGTGTAAGATTATGGAGAAAATGGTAAATGAAAGAATAACATTTTATATAGAAACTATGGGTTCCTTGGCTAAATATCAAAGTGGTTTTAGAAGGGGAAGGAACACTATGGACTCTGCCGTTTGTTTACAACATGAAATTAAAAAAGCTCAGGTTAATAAAGAGAGTGTTCTGGCTGTATTCTTAGATATAGAGAAAGCCTATGACATGATGTGGAAAGAAGGATTAATGTTCAAACTAAGGGATATTGGTATTAATGGCAGATTATATTGTTGGCTTGAAGATTTTTTTAGTAGATCGGATAATACAGGTAAGGATTGGACAGACTATCAGAAAATTTTGATATTGATAATGGTATTCCACAAGGTAGTATTATCAGTCCATTATTGTTTTCAATTATGATTAACGATGTATTTGAGGAAATAGAGAATGACATGGGTTGCTCTCTTTTTGCTGATGATGGGGCTATATGGAAACGTGGAAAAAAGGAAACATTTCTTGTTAAAAAGGTACAGAATGCAATTTATAAGATTGAGCAATGGTCTTATAAATGGAGTTTTAAATTTTCTGTTGATAAAACGAAACTTATACTTTTTACAAATAAAGTAAATCAGGAAATAAAATTGAAGTTATACAATAAGGACATTAAGCGAGTAAAACAATTCAAATTCTTAGGATTATGGTTTGATGAGAAACTGAACTGGACATTTCATATTCAAAAGGTTATAGACAAATGTAAAAAGATACTGAATGTAATAAGATGTTTAGTCGGATACGATTGGGGTGCAGATACACAAGCATTAAAATTAATTTACATAAGCCTTATAAGGTCAACAATAGATTATGGTTGTTTAGTATATGGATCAGCTTCAGACACAGCCCTCAGAAAACTGGATACAATTCAATACCAAGCTTTGAGATTAATCTCAGGTGCAATGAAAACAACTTCAACTTCAGCTCTACAGGTAGAGATGGGAGAAATGCCACTAACATTAAGGACACAATTATCATTAAATTATTGGGCTAATCTAAAGGGACACAGTCAAAATCATCCTGCACAGGTAATTTTACAACAATGTTGGGAGATGGACAGAGCAGACAACAAATTTCATGTCTTGAAAATAATACAGGATACAAAGGAATTAGAAATACATAATTTAAAAATCAGTCCAACTGTGCCATTATCAATAATTCCACCGTGGATTATACCTGAGGCCAATGTAGACTTAACTTTGTTACACAGAAGGAAATTAGATAAAACATTCATATGTAACTCAACAATAGTACAAGAGTACATAGAGAAATATTATGATTATGTAAAAATTTATACAGATGCTTCCCAGAGTCCGTCAGGTGATACAGGAGTAGCAGTTATAATCCCAGAATTTAAACTTAACATAGGGAAGAAAGTGAATGAAGGACTCTCTGTTTATACTGCAGACATGGTTGCAATAATGTTAGAATGGAATGGGTAGAAGAAACAAGACCTTTAAGAGCTATCATCTGTTCTGATTCAAGCTCATCATTAATCAGTTTACAAAGAAGTCACTCAGAAAGTCGTCCAGATATTTTGATAGACATTCAGCAAATATTATATCGGATTCAGATGATGGGGTTAATTCTTGTGTTTCTATGGGTACCAGCACATATAGGAGTGAAAGGAAATGAAATGGCAGACAAGAAGGCCAAAGACTCTGCAAAGGGAAAAGAAATTAATGTAAGAGTATCTTTTAGTAAGTCAGAGACTAAAAGTATTATTAAAAGAAAAATTAGAGAAAAATGGCAGAAGCTGTGGGAAGAGGATGTAAAAGGAAGATGGCTCTATAGAATTCAAAGGAAGGTTGGAGAAAAGAGAAGAGGTGTTGGAAGAAATAGATTACAGGAAAGAATAATAACTCGGCTACGGTTAGGTCATTCAGGACTTAATGCAACGCTACATATATTGGGGAAACATGACACAGGAAGGTGTGAGTTCTGTGGGGAAAGTGAAACTATAGAACATGTCATGTCTGTCTGTAGGAAATACCAGAAAGAAAGAACAGAAATGATAACGAGTCTTGAACGAGAAAAAGAACAATATAATCTTTTACACTTATTGGGGAAAAGATATTTTGATGCAAGTCTTAAGATTATTTTTCGTTATCTAATAGTAACGGGGTTAATTAAAAGAATATAGGTGTTTTTTGTTTTTTTTTGTTTGTTTGTTTGTTTTTTGCTTGCTAGTCCTGATTCACACTCCTTACGGGTGGTGGCGGTAATGCACCAAATGTTGTTTGCCAACCGCCATTAAAAAAAAAAACAAGAAAAAGAAGAAGAAGAAGAAGAAGAATGAGCCCAAGGAGCAGCAGAGAGTAGTCTGGAAGCTGTCAGGACAAGAAACATCATCAACAAAAAACACATTTAATTTTCAGAAGGGCATGAAACTGAGACAAGAAGTAAACAAAAACAAGTAAACTATTAAAGCTCCACAGGAAGGCTTGGATTTAAATGAGGAAGTAAATGTATCAAGTAATATGTTCATAAATTTAAGATGCTACAGAATGTGGGAATAAGAAGAGCCAATAGAAAAACACAAAATTACAAACCAACCTGCAAATAAAATATACTCTAATAAAACTATTTTTTGTTTGTTTTTGCTTTTTTACTGAAAACTACATAAGTGTGTTCACTGTATTAATATTAACTAACGGCTAATAACATCCAAAAATACAGTTTACAGTAATCAGAATTTTAAAATAGCTTTAAAGTGTCACATCCTAATTTAACAAGCAGCCCATAAGATCATTAACAAAATCATTTAAAGCCACACGAGCTCTGCAACCAGCAGTAGCTGGAGAGCTTCGTCTCCTGATTCTTTCTGGCAAATTTTGGATTATTTGACCCCAAGCAAGAGTCTGTTTTATTTAATTTAAAATTAAAGATTTACACTTGATTATTTCTATAAATTACATTTATATCCTCAAGGACTGGCCAATGATGGTTTTGCCTGTGTGGGCCAGTGTTTGTCTCTATCGTTAGCAAAATATGAACCCTTATTAGATTTTAATGAAACTTTACAGAACTAGTCACTGGATGTACTTCTACAGATTAAACTGTTAGTGGAAGCTGTTGGCCTGTAAAAGAAAAACATGATGCAATATTTCAAAATGTTACATGTAAGTGCGTCTCAGCTGCTGCCACATCAAACTTTGGCTCAGTACCGGTACCTGTAATGTCAGTTGATTTTTAGCCATTTTGTGTTGGATAATTTTGATTAGCTGTGGCAGCCATCTTGAATTAGGTTTATTCTAAAAGTTCAGTTGTACAGGTGCTGTACATCCAATGATTATTTTCTAAAACTTTCAGTAACAGCTGTCAAATGGTTTATGAAATATTTTGTTCACAGACAGAGTTAGTTCCAAATAGTAACACTTTAAACATCTATTTTGTGCAACCAGCTCTTAGAGTATGTGTTGATGATTCTTATAGCTACTACCACAAGATTTTAGCTCAGATTCTGTAAAATTCAAAGAGTTATTGTTTCTACAGTCAGTTTATGACAGCTTGGGTTGACTCCCAAAAGTTAATCAGCTGTAGATGTACATGTAATGAAGACTGTTTTTAGATTGTATTAAGATTTTTCACATTTTTAATGACAGAAAGGCATAAACACGTGCACAAATGTGCAAATTCAATCTTTTTTCCTGTTTGCTCTCTGGCAGTATAAGTATTCATGTAAACTTACAGTGCATCTGATGGTAGTTATCTGTGACTGAGATAAAAAAAATTTCAAATGTACACTTTGCCTGTAAGTTCATCAACATCCTCAAAAAGTAAACAAAGAAAAGCAGATGACTGGAAAAAAAAACTAGAAGCAGATGTTTTAGGCTGTTCCCTGTCAGAAACCAGTTGAAGCACTGCCCTGTCAGACCTCAGATATTTTGTTTGTTAAATCCGATGGTAGTCACACATTTCACATAAACCAGCACTTCCGCAAATCACTATGATTTTCTCTGGGCTGCTGAAAGCATTTAGAGCAATGCAGTCCAAGAAACATCCTTTCTGCCCCCGCGCGTGCCCACTTCCTGTTTTAACAGACTTTCTTGTGTTTTCTCTGACAACTTCAGAATGAGTCACACAGTTTAAAAGTTAATATATATATATATATATGAACGCTGATTCATGCGAGTGACTAAAACATCTGGAATACACTTTCAGGATAAAGTTCTTTTTTCATTCAACTTTATTTATACAGGCTAATCCCATTGAGACTCGGGGACTTATTTACAAGAGAGACCTGATTTTAACAAATAGTGATGACAACAGTGGACAATCATAAAAATCATTCAAATTGAGAAGAACAAATGAAAGAAAATGATATTAAAAAATGAAACAAAAACAACTAGGTTGTAGGGCAGTGTAGAAAACTAAAAACAGGAACATGTTTGCATTGGTTTTTCCCAGGAACTTAGCAGATGTTTGAAGCCACTTTGAGAAGTCAATTCAATTCAATTCAGTTCATTTTATTTATATAGCGCCAAATCACAGCAAAGTGTTCTCAGGGCATTTTACAGAAACATTCACATACATAAAAGCCATTTAGTAAAGTTCTCAAGTTTCAGATCTTTTTGCAAGATATTCCAGGAAACAGGAGCAGAGTAGGAGAAGGCTCTTTTGTCTAGTTCAGTTTGCACTGAGGGAACACTGCAGGTAATAATGTCCTGAGAGCGCACGCTGTAGCTGCACTCACGCAGAAACATGTAGGAGGAGATGTATGAAGGCAGCAGACCAAGAAGTGATTTAAAGATGAAAATGTACCAGTGGGAGAGTCTGTGTCAAGTTAATGATGTCCAGTTAACCAGTGAATACAGGGTGCAGTGGTACCTACATTAACTATATAGATTGTGAAGAGGTTGGGTCCTAAGACAGAGCCTTGTGGTCCACCATTGTTGAATGTAGTACCCTTATGTTGAACACATTGCCTCAGATCTGACAGATAGTTAGAGAACCAACCAATGGTGTGGTCTGAGAAACCGATTTCTGAGAGCTTATGACACAAGATGTTATGATCCACAGTGTCAAAAGCTTTAGACAGGTCTAAGAAAAGTGCAGCACAATAATCTTTAGCATCCAGTGCTTCAACAA
The DNA here is from genome assembly GCF_014905685.2 of Nematolebias whitei. NCBI lineage: Eukaryota > Metazoa > Chordata > Actinopteri > Cyprinodontiformes > Rivulidae > Nematolebias > Nematolebias whitei. Next base: position 36,483,230 of record NC_056510.1, read on the forward strand.
TGTCATTAAAAACCTTCAGTGATGCAGTCGTTGTGCTGTGTCCTGAAACCAGATTGATGGAGAGGTAAGATGCTAAATGTGTCCAAATAATTTTTGATTTGAGAGTTTATCAGTTTTTTTAGAACTATGGCTAAAATGCAGAGTTTAGAGATTGGTCGATAGTTGTTCAGCGAGGTGGGGTCACCTCCCTTCAGCAAAGGAAGAGCAAAGGCTGTTTTCCAAGAGTCTGGAATGGAATTTTACCTTATGGACAGGTTAAAGATGCAGGACACTGGGACTGTGATGATATGAGCGGCCAAATAATAAATAAGGTGGAAGGTCATCAGGGCCTGCAGATTTTTTAGAGTTTAGACCATCCATCCATCCATTATCTTTTACCCGCTTCTTCCATTTTGGGTCATGGGGGTTGCCGGTGCCAATGTCCAGCAATCACTGTGCGAGGGGCAGGGTACACTCTGGACGGGTCTCAAGTCCATCACAGGAGAGTTTAGACCTTTTAACAATTTATTAACCTCACTAACTGAGAACAGTGAAAATGAAAAGGTCTGGTTTACTGATGACCGACTTGTAGGAAAGACCTGATTTGTAGATCCCATCCCAACCAGACTGTCTAAAAAGGTGTTCCCCTAATTAATGTCCACATTTTGGATCTGCTTAATTTGTCTTTAATGAATGGTTACGTACCACAACACTTTAAAGTTGCTGTAATTAAACCTTTACTTAAGAAGTCTGACCTTGATTCAGAAATTCTGGGCAACTATAGACCTATATCTAATCTAACTTTAATCTAAAAAATTCTAGAGAAAATACCCAACAATTTTCAGTCAGTCTGGAAAGTTTTATTTTTTTGTGCTGAAATGTTTCACCTTCCATCCAGAAGGCTTCATCAGTCAAGGAAACACACAACACAAAACTGATTCTTCCCCCAACAGCTTACTCCTAAGTGGAACAAACCACTTGGCCCAAAGTCCAGGCCCCACAAGAAGAAGTCCCGTTGGTGGGTTAGGGGTTAGGTTTAGGACTAAAGTGTGAATTGAGGATGTGTTAGGTTTAGGGTTAGGTATGTATGGGTAATAGTTAGGTTTAGGGTAAAAGTTAGGGTTAGGCTATAGAAATGAATGAAAAATGAATGGTAGTCAATGCAAAGGCCCCATAAAGATACCAAAACAAACCTGTGTGTGTGTGCGTGCGTGTGTGCGTGTGCGTGCGTGCGTGTCCTTGTTTATGCTACTTTGTGAGGCCCATTTTTCTAACTTATACTACATTGTGAGGACCAACTGCTCCTTATGGGGCCCAAAGCCCGGGCCCCATAAGAAGAAGTCCCGTTGGTGGGTTAGGGGCTAGGTTTAGGACTAAGGTGTGAATTGAGGATGTGTTAGGTTTAGGGTTAGGTATGTACTGGTAATGGTTAGGTTATGGATAAAGGTCATGGTTAGGCTATAGAAATGAATGAAAAATGAATGGAAGTCAATGCAAAGGCCCCACAAAGATAGCAAAACAAACCTGTGTGTGTGTGTGTGTGTGTATGAATATATGGGGGGGGGGGGGTTACATGCTGGTAAAAAAAAGAAAGAAAGAAAGAAAAAAATTGCAGACCCCCAAGCACCAGCTCATGGATCCTCGGGGTCTGGGACCCCAGTTTGAGAACCACTGCTCTACAGCCAGTTAGGGGTTCGAATCCACCAGCAGTCCCGTGTCGAAGTGTCCCTGGGCAAGACACTGAACCCCTCACTGCCTCCAATGTGTGTCCCATCGGTGTATGAATATGATAAAGCTCTGATTAGTCTCTTTAGAATGATTTGTTCAATTATCTTTGTAGAGATCTAGTAGAGAGCTGTATGAATGGGTACATGAGGACACAGATTGTAATGTAAAGAGCTTTGAGTATCTCAATAAGACAGAAAGGTGCTATATAAGTACAGTCCATTTACCATTTATATAAATAAACTGAGTTGAATAACCATAGTTCTTGCATTGGAAGACGACTGCTCTAACCACTCAGCCACAGCTGCCAAATCACAACAAAGTTGACTCAGGGCACTTTTAAAAAACATTTACATACATAGAAAAGCCAATGTTGTGATAATGAAATACCTGTCAAAGTGGTGCCAACAGACAGATGAATGATCCCACACTTATGACTCACTTTAGTTTCGTAGGACGACGGATATAAGCTGGTGAGAAGAATGAGCCTCCATGTGTCACATCCCCACACCCCCATCACTCATTTGAAGAAATGCTTTAAATGATGGATGTATTGTTGAAGGATTCTGGTCTTTTTATTGTTCTTTATTGATTTTACACTCTCTTACTGTATTCTTTTATCACATTACATAACACCATATCTGTATTTTATTTATTTTTAGTTATTATCAGACTTTAATATACTTGGGCATCTTTTCCCATCAAAAAGAAAAATCAAAGGTGACTGTGTAGAGGACAGAAATGCACATAAGACAACAGACACATCTGAGGTATCAGCACAGCAGGCTTTATCTTTACCAACTTTTTGTTATGTATGTTCCAGTAATGTTGGAATCTTGAGTTTTCACCAATATTGAATCTTTTAGTGTAGACGTGCAATTACTTTCAGAAGGCACATGCAACTTTGTAAATGATGACTCAGCATTAACACTATTGTTTCTTGTCTATAGTTTCTGCTTCAGCAAACAATTAATTTTTGTCTATTTATGCTATTTACCTTTTAAGATGCAGAAGGCAACAAAGTGGTGCCGTTGGTAGAGCTGCTGCCTCTCAGCGAGGTCTATGGCTGGAGTTTGCATGTTCTCTCCGTGCTGCGTGGGTTTTCTCTGGGTACTCCAGTTTCCTCCCACAGACCAAAAACATGTTAGGCTGATTGGTAACTCTAAATTGTCTCTAGGTGTGAGAGAGAGAGTGAATGGTTGTTTGTCTCGTTTGTCTCTATGTGTCCCTGTGATGGACTGGAGACCTGTCCAGGAGTCCCCCGCCTCTCGCACAGTGACTGCTGGACATGGGCACCAGTGACCCCTGCAACCCTAAAAGGAAGAAGCAGGTAAAGAGAATGGATGGATGGGTGATGGAGTAGCTGTGTGGTCTTGTAGTCCTGAGGCTGCATGGTCAAGCCCCGAGTGGGCATCTGATCTGACACATAATTACTGAGTCTTTCATGTGAGATTGCTTAACTCTGCAGCTACTGAGATTTTATTTATATAACTAAATAAATGCATACATGTCATATGTATGCAATACATACATATGACATGACACAAATTCACATGAAAATCTATTTTCATGTGATTTTTTTCATGTGATTCAATTCGCAGTTAATTATTATATACTTGTTTCTTTCATGCAGTCTAATATTTATATAGATCAGTTCTTTTAGCTGTTTACCGCCCTCCCACAACCTGCCCCCCTCCCCCCACACCTCCCC
>NC_056510.1:36486744-36514174 GCF_014905685.2 Nematolebias whitei
AAAAAAAAAGTTATAAACTCCTTCCATAAATTATCTGCTATTACTCTATATCAACATTAGTTGTAAATTTCTCTTTTCACTGCCTCGGTTTGGAGGAGTCTGACAAGTTTTGATGAGCTAACAGCTGGAAGAATTTGACTAAGATCATCTTATGATGAGAAATTAATGTAGCAGTTTTGGTCAAAAAAAAAAAAAAAACTTCATCTATAGTCTCATTGATGCTGTGACGTGTTACAATAGAAACTGTTTCAAAGTTGAAGTAACTCGATTTGTAACCCAGCATTTGGCCAAATTGAAACCAGGTCATTCATGGGGATAGTTTTAACTCAGCACGGTTGTGTTTTCAGATCATGAGTAAAGTTGTCTACACAAATATTGGGTCAAACTATGACCCAACAGTTTTAACCCAGCATGTGATTCATAACAACCAATGCACGGAGTGGAGTTTAGCTCAATGCTTGTAAAACTCACTGACAACCGTTTTGGGGTTGACTGATGAGCTGTGGGAGCAATTTGAATTATGTTGCCTTCAAGAGTTAAAAGATGTGCATTCAGTGATTGACTGGAACCTCGGGGTGTTATCTGTGTTTCTTACAGATGAGGTGGTTCTGTTGGAGACTTCTGACCATGACTTTGACCGTTCACTGGGGCGGTTCACAGCCAAGCATGAAGTAGAGAGGCTCGTCCAAGCCTGAAGCCATGACTCTTAACTGGAGGGAAAAAAGCTCCATTTGAGTCGAATATGATTTGATGAATCAGAGTCTCATTCACAGATTTTGAACTATGTGAGGAAACCATAGTACTCAGAGAAGGCCCACACAAACACAGAAACCATAAAACCATCTTGCTTTAAGGCAACAGTGCTAACACCTACACTCCTGTCTGTACAAGCTCTAGTTCTCTTCACGTCTCCTGTACACAAACGTGACTGTAACCCTTAAATCTTTACTGACTTTCATTTTGTTAAGAAAAATTGTTTAAATCAACTAACTATTATTTATTAAAAATATATTTAAATTCTTCTTGTGTTTTATGAAGGTGACAAAATAAAAGGTTCATTATACTTTATACCTTATATATGTTTCCATTAGGTAAAATTATTAAACAGCATGGTATACATTTTCATTGTTATGCTGATGACACACAATTATATTTGTCCATTAAACCCAATGAATCCAATCAGCTACTTAGACTACAAGCATGTCTTGAAGACATAAAAACCTGGATGACCATTAATTTTCTCCTGTTGAACACAGACAAGACTGAGGTTTTGGTTTTTGGACCTGAGCACCTTAGGAATGCATTTGTCAGTCTTTCACTTTCTTTGGATGGCATTAATCTGATCTCCAGCTCTAAAGTTAAAAACCTTGGTGCTATTTTTGAACAGAAAACCGGTATGTCTTTTAACAATCAAAATATAAATGTTACTAGAACTGCCTTCTTCCACCTGCGTAAATCACTAAGGTTAGAAACATCTTGTCCAAAAATTATGCAGAAAAACTGGTTCATGCGTTTGTCACGTCTAGACTGGACTATTGCAATGGTTTATTATCTGGGTGTCCAAATGCTTCAATGTCTTCAGTTGATCCAAAATGCTGCTGCCAGAGTCTTAACTGGAGTTAGTAGGAGAGATCATATCTCTCCAGTTTTAGTTTCTCTCCATTGGCTCCCTGTCAAATCCAGAATAGAATTAAAAATCTTACTTCTAACCCACAAAACCGTCAACAACCTGGCTCCATCTAAGTCGAGATCTTATTGTTCCATATTTTCCTAACAGAGCACTTTGCAGTCTGCAGGTTTACTTGTGGTTCTTAGAGTTTCCAAAAACAGAATGGGAGGCAGATCTTTCAGTTATCAGGCTCCTCTCTTGTGGAACCAACTTCCAATCTCTGTCTGTGAGGCTGACACGTTATCCAGTTTTAAAACTAGGCTTAAGACTTTCCTTTTGATAAATCCTATAGTTAGTGTCGGCTTGGGTTTCTTGAGCTGTCTCTTAGTTGTGCTGCTATTAGTGTTGTAGTACTCGAGACCGGTCTTGGTCTCGAGACTTTGATGGTCTCGGTCTCGTCTCGGTCTCGACCGCATTTGGTCTCGGTCTTGTCACGGTCTCGGACATTGAGGACTCGGGATTTTTTTTCAAGACCAGTCAAGACCACAACTGTGAAAATATCACTAAATTGCCAGAATATTGTCCAGTTTATTTGTTAACATCTTTGCTTTTACTGGATGCAAAACATACCGATTCAAATTCAAGCGATAACGTGACTCATAGCAGCTAGCTACATGTTTTTGTTACCACTCCAGTGTTGCCAGATTGGGTGGTTTACTGCCAATTGGCCAGTTTTCGTTCTGATTTTGCTGGGAACTCTGGGAAGATTTTTGTTGGACTGTTCCGTTTTGCCACATATTGTTAAATTACCTTGGCTTGTACTGATGTGGGTTTGTGTTCAAAAAGTAAATATACTGTAACAAATATAGATTGTGCAGGTTTTTGTGTGATGTTGCGGTTTTTAACCGATTTTTTGCTGGAAAATCTCGACTCTATCTGGCAACACCAAGCCCACCTCCTTTCACTCGCAAGCGTCAGGGAAGAAAAGTTAGACTTGTTTGTGTTTAGAACAAGAGAAGATGTCTTCTAAATCTGCTGTTATAAAGTTTGGCTATTTGAGTCACAAAGAGTATCCAACATCCAACTTTTATCGACACCTGGAAAGGAAGCACAAAGAAAGGTAAGCACCGCAGCTTTGTGTAAGTGATGCTAGTAAAGCTAGCTAGTTAACGTTATCAATCTGCCTCTCTTCCAAGAACAATACAAACAGAACGTTTTATCAAGTATGGTTTATTTGTCATATGCAAAATCAACACAAGGTCGACAACAATGCAGTGAATTGCTTAGGACGAGAAAAACAGTCTTGACTCGCCAAAAACAAACAAAAAAATAACAACAACAAATACCAAAGCATGCATCACAAATACTAAAATAAGGGACAAAAAGTTGAAAAAGTAATTCATCGACATTAAATCTAAATACATCTAAATTAATTCATGTGTGTCAGACTCAGACCCGCTTTGTTTAGCCCTTAAATGAGTTTTACTTTATAACACTGATATAATTAACATATTAAGGGAAGTAAGCAAATTCACTGTTTACATACAGTTAAATCAGGTCCTCTGAGTGTGTGTTAAAAGAAAAAAAGTAGAATATTATCTGCACAGCTTTTTTCTACCTTTTTTTCTTTTAACACTCCCAGAGGACCTGATTTAACTTTTTTAAATTTTTCTACCTGGGTTATTGAGCATGCATAAGGACAAATTCACTGTTAACTTTGAGAGACTGAGGGGACAGGGCATGTGGTAACAAAATGTAGAAACGTTTCATCTTTCATCCAAAAGACTACTTGACTTCTTAACAAAAGACTTCATTGTAAGAGGGACTGTCTTCTTCTTACATCGCTGATATTGCTAGTATCACTCAGCCCCCTGTGAATAGCAAGCAACCATCAGGGTGCCAACGATTCATTGTTAGGCTGATGGTCTCCCTTAGCATATTTGGCAAACTGGTTGATCCACTGTGAGAAGGTGCTAACTGTGTTTAATATGTCCTGATGCATGCTCAATCACACAGGTAGAAAAATCTTAAAAAGTTAAATCAGGTCCTCTGGGCGTGTTAAAAAAGTAAAAATAAAAGGTAGAAACATTTCGTCTTTCGTCCGAAAGACTTCCTCAGGCTGAGGAGCTGCATTCAGCTCAGCCCTATAAATAGTGCCTCCTCACAGTGGACCAACCGTTTGTTGTTGATGAAACTAGCTGCTCACATGTTCAAGGAGGACCATCAGCCTAATGATGGATTGTTAGTACCCTGATGGCTGTTTACTGTTCACAGAGGGATGAGTGATACTAGCAATCACAGCATTGTAAGAGGGGGACAGTTGAACCCGGAGGCCTCCACCTCTGTTTAAAGATGGATGGTTTCTTTTCACAAAGATGGCCTCCTTTACTCCTCTCTCAAACCATCGTTCCTCTCTATCCAGGATGTGAACATCTTCATCCCTGAAAGAGTGACCGCTGGTCTGGAGATGAGTGTAAACCGCAGAGTCTTGGCCTGAAAATGTAGCTCTTGAGTTTAATATAGCTCCTCATATTGAAGAAGTCTTTTGGATGAAAGACAAAACATTTGTATAATTTTTTATTGTTTAAACCCATCCAGAGGACCCAATTTAACTTTGTTAGATTTTTCTAAGTTTAATTTTTGCTTATGATAAACAATGGAGGATATATTTGACATACATTTATGAAGTTGCTACTTATTTTTAAGTGTTCTTTTGATGTAATTGATGTTCATGACCAGATATACTGATTCCTCCTTTGCATTTTTTAGGTTCCTGGAATACAAGGCAGGGCAACAGAATGATGTCACAGTCACACAGCCATCAATTTCATTATTTACGCAGAAAGTGCAGCTCTACAGCCCACAATCACCAAGGCAACAAGCCATCAGTCAAGCCATTGTCCAAGATTTGATCATTGGGTGTTGTCTGCCTCTCTCACTTGTGGAAAACAGTCATTTTAAACACTTTCTTGAAGTTATGGATAGTAAATACACACCAATCTCTAGAAAAACGGTTTCTGATAGACAAATTCCAGAGTTGGTAATCAAGGTCAAGGAAACTGTTTTGGAGAAACTGAAGACCCAGTCATCTGTGTCATTAACAACTGACCTCTGGTCTGATCGCAGGCTACGCTCCTTCCTTGGGGTGACCGCCCACGTGTGCTACAAATCAAAGGATTCCTATGCACTTGAATCCTACCTGCTGGACTGTAGGCGTTTCACAGGCAGACATACTGGAGAGCACATTGCGTCTGCCTTTGAGGAGATCACAGAGGAATACGGTATCCATGACAAAATTAGCTATATCATAACAGACAATGCTGCCAATATGAAATGTGCTTTCAAAGTACACATGCCCCAATCTGATGACAGCGAGAGTGAAGAGGAGCATTTAGATGACGAGCACCTGTGGGAGGACATTAATTCTCAGGAAGACACCGAATTACCCTGGTCATCTGGTGCACGTCTTTCCTGCTTTGCACACTCTCTGCAATTAGTTGTGAATTTTTTTTTGTTTTTTTTGTGGAAAGACTGACGTTTTGCCCTCCGGGGGCTGTCCTCTCCCCCGTCGACTCCTTCCAAAATGCAGCCACAGCCAAAGTGGGATTTTTTTGAAGTAGTTATGCATCGGGCAAACTTTGTGTTGCTTTGTATAGCTGCAACGTTGAAATTGATTAGCCTCGTGGTTTTCTTTCTGTAGTAGATTTTGTTCACATTCCTGGCTGCCTGCAGTGCAGTTATTTCTCTGAAACTTTATGAATATGAATAAGCTACTAAGTTTTCTTGGGTGATTTTTATGATACTGTGTTTTTTTTCTTAATGTGCCTTGGATCATACAATGGAAGATCCCCAAGCAAATACACAAGTCTAAATGAAAATTAAACAATTTTAGAAAGTAACTGACTTCAAGTTTCCAATTTAATCCTAAAGACTGCATTTATACTGCCCAGTATTTCATGTTGACTTCAAGAGACCAAAAGAAGGTAAATGCATCTTGAGTTTTGTTTTATTAGGATCAAAATGGGTCACTTATATTAGAGTTTAAATAAATTAAAGTAAGCATGCACAAGTTGTGTACAAAATTCATTTCACAAACAACACTGTTTAAAAACGTAAAAACATTACTGTCTGGTAAAATCATCAGTTTTGACACATTAAAAAGACTCATAACTTTATAAAAATATTTTATAATAACATTTTTTTTATTTTTTTTATTTTATTTGTGGATTTGGTCTCGAATTGGTCTCGCCCTCCCTCGGTCTTGGTCTTGTCTTGGTCTCGGACTTTAAAAGTCTTGGTCTTGTCTTGGTCTCGGACCCTAAAAGTCTTGGTCTTGTCTCGGTCTCGGTACACTCTGGTCTTGACTTGTCTTGGTCTCGGGTTAGGTGGTCTTGACCACAACACTAGCTGCTATAGGCTTAGACTGCTGGAGGATAAACTGGCCACAATTTTCACTCTACTACTGTCTTTACTTACTCTGCTCAACCTCTTTTGTATTAGTAATTATTTTATCTATCGTTAACATGTGTTTTTTTTTTGTCTTTCAGATACACCTGGACCTACACTTGGACCTGGACCTACACCTGGACCTACACTTGGACCTGGACCTACACCTGGACCTATACTTGGACCTGGACCATACCTGGACCTACACTTGGACCTGGATCTACACCTGGACCTACACTTGGACCTGGACCTACACCTGGACCTACACTTGGACCTGGACCTATACCTGGACCTACACTTGGACCTGAACCTATACCTGGACCTACCATTCCATGTTCATTTGTCTCTCCTTCCTGTCCTCTCAACCAGCCGGTCAAAGCAGATGGCCGCTTGTCCTGAGCCTGGTTCTTCTGGAGGTTTCTTCCTGTTAAAAGGGAGTTTTTTCTTTCCACTGTTGCCACTGTGCTTGCTCAGAATGGGAGACTGCAACGAAGCCAAGATTCAACTTGTCTGCTGGATTCCTTAGATACAGAACTTTACTAATTGGCTTTTATGTATGTGAATGTTTCTGTAAAGTGCCCTGAGACAACTGTTGTGACTTTATATAAATAAACTGACTTGAAATTGTAGTTTAGCATTATTTGTAACTCTATGATGATGGAGAAAGATACATTTCGTTTAAAAAATAGTTTCAAATATTTTTAAATTTTAGTCTAAAAGGAGTCTTAACTATAAAACAGCCACTTTAACAGGAAACACTTCACTAATATTAAAGTGCACCACTTTAATGAATTAACATATTTTAAAGCTAATTTCTGTTTCATGTCACTCAAAAATCTTGTATTACACGTGTCCATTGATAAATTAATCTATTTATTCAGGGGAACGTTCTTTTGAGCTTTGCAAGGCTGTAAATTAAAACTGTAAATTGTGACCTGACTGTAGGAAAAAAAAGTTATAATAAAGTTCTTACCAAAGAGAACGATGATGACTGAAGCACATTTAGAGGAAATCAGTCGAGTTATGAAAACATTTCATCTGTCAAACTTTCATCATGGTGTCACATGAAAGTACATAAAGTCAGGAATGGTGCGAACTGGCTGACATATTTTGGGTTTAATGAGCCTTTGTTTGCAGAGACAAGAAAATAACTGAAATACTTATCGGGCACTTAAAAACATTGAGAAGTGATAGAGAATTAATTTGTTCTTTTGATAATTGCACTTTATTTGATGTTTTTAAGTGCTAAAAAGCACATGCAGATGGAGTCATTGTTCCCCGTGTCAGAGTCAGAGCTGTTAAACTGGCCAGTTTATCACACAATCTGAAAATGTTTCATACACACACACACACACATACACACACAACATCCCGTTTAATTAATAGAGCATGAAAGGGGAGAGCACTTTCTGTTCCTGTTTTACAAACGGACAATTATCACTTCCTCTTTTCTCCTCCTGTAAATCCTGTCATCAATGGGTCTGTTTTTAGGAGGCTGGGAAGTTTGCACAAAACGAAGCAGCAAATGGTTTAAACACCAAACAGTCAGAAACTGAGTCTTTTGGAAGAAACAAAGAAGCAACACTTGGATTGAAGAGACCGATTATTTTAAAACTTGCCAAACAAAACATGTTCCTGTTGAAAAAAGCCTTTTGAGATATTGCAAACCCAATTCCTAAAGTTGATTTAAATGTAAATACATACATTAAAAGTGTTGCATAGGAAGTGAAACAAATGTTTAAGAAATTGGATAATTCTCAGGGGAAAAAATATTTTAATTTTAAATTTTATGGCAGCAACAAGGAATAGACTCAAAAGCTTTTCTATTATAGATGTGCACTGTTTGCGGTCATGATTCTAGAATCTGTAGGTCTAAGATGTTCATGGTGGATTAGATGAAGCAGCACAGATCCTGTGGCCAAATCATGATTCTGCTTCCACTGTGGGGTTTATGCAGACACACTGGTGTGCATCATGACCAGGGGCGATTCTACAATCTGACCTTAAGGGGTACTTAGCCCCCAGTGCCGACAATAGCTCTTGGCTTGAACAACACGGTGGTGAAACTTTTGAATAGATGCCATTTTCTGCATTTTGGTGTATTTTAACAGGTTGTTAAACATCTATGTTTACCTACATATGTAAACATGTGATTGTAGGGATGCACAATATTGGATTTTTTGGCTGATATGCCAATATGTTAAAACTTATTTGGCCGATAACCGATACCAATATCAATATTTTTTCCCTAGACCTACTTACAGAGACTACATAGCTTTCTCTGCTGTGGAATTAAAATACACTATTCTGTCTTTTTCTATTTGTCCTGCTACCAAATGCAGATGCCAAAAAGGGGGCACAAAATGATGTAACACTTCAACTTGGATTATGTTTAATGTCAAATGTATTCATGACATTTACTCTTGACACAATGACAACAGCCTCTCCCTGGGCTGCCACATTACCGTGGTGGAGGGGTTTGAGTGTCCCAATGATCCTAGGAGCTATGCTGTCAGGGGCTTTACGTCCCTAGTAGGGTCACCCAAGGCAGACAGGTCCTAGGTGAGGGACCAGACAAAGTGCAGCCCAAAGACACCTATGATGAGTAAAATAAATGGACTTGATGTTCCCTCACCTGGACGTGGGTTACCGGGGCCCCACTCTGGAGCCAGGCCTGGAAGTGGGGAATGCGGGCGAGCGCCTGGTGGCCGGGCTTTTACCCATGGAGCTCGGCCGGGCACAGCCCGAAGAGGAGACGTGGGTCCCCCTTCCCATGGGCTCAACACCTGTGGGAGGGGCCAAAGGGGTCGGGTGCAATGTGGGATGGGTGATGGGTGGTGGCCGAGGGCAGGGACCCTGGCAGTCTGATCCTCGGCTACAGAAGCTGGCTATTGGGACGTGGAATGTCACCTCACTGGTGGGGAGCTGCTGTGTGAGGTTGAGAGGTTCCGGCTAGAAATAGTCGGACTCACCTCTACGCATGGCTCTGGAACCAGTTTCCTTGAGAGGGGCTGGACACTCTTCCACTCTGGAGTTGCCCCTGGTGAGAGGCGCCAAGCAGGAATGGGCATACTTATTGCCCCCCATCTTGGTGCCTGTGTGTTGGGGTTCACCCCGGTGAATGAGAGGGTGGCCTCTCTCCGCCTACGTGTGGGGGGATGGGTTCTGACTGTCATTTGTGCTTATGCACCACACGGCAGTTCAGATTATCCACTCTTTTTGGAGTCCTTGGAGGGGGTACTGGAAAGTGCACCTCCTGGGGACTCCCTTGTTCAGCTGGGTGATTTCAATGCTCACGTGGGCAATGACAGTGAGACCTGGAGGGGTGTTGTTGGGAGGAACGGCCCCCCTGATCTGAACCCGTGTGGTGTTCTGTTGTTGGACTTCTGTGCTCGTCATGGATTGTCAATAACAAACAACATGTTCAAGCATAAGGGTGTCCATATGTGCTCTTGGCACCAGGACACCCTAGGCCACAGTTCGATGATCGACTTTGTCGTCGTCTCATCTGATCTGCGGTCACGTCTTGGACACTCGGGTGAAGAGAGGGGCGGAGCTGTCCACTGATCACTAACTGGTGGTGAGTTGGCTCCGATGGTGGGGGAGGATGCCGGTCAGACCTGGCAGACCCAAACGTGTTGTGAGGGTTAGCTGGGAATGTCTGGCAGAGTCTCCTGTGAGAAGGAGTTTTAACTCCCACCTCCGGGGGAACTTCAAACATGTTCTGGGGGAGGTGGGGGACATTGAGTCTGAGTGGGCCATGTTCCGTGCCTCTATTGTCGAGGCGGCTTATCTGAGCTGCGGCCGCAAGGTTGTCAGTGCCTGTCGTGGCGGCAACCCTTGAACCCGGTGGTGGACACCGTCAGTGAGAGATGCTGTCAGGATGAAGAAGGAGTCCTATCGGGCCTGTGGGACCCCAGAAGCAGCTGATGGGTACCGACAGTCCAAGCGACATGCGGCTCGGGTGGTCGCTGAGGCAAAATCTCAGGCATGGAAGGAGTTCGGAGAGGCCATCGAGAAGGACTTCTGCATGGCTTTGAGGCGATTCTGGTCCACCACCCGGCGTCTCAGGGGTGGGGAAAGCAATACGCCACCAACACTGTTTATAGTGGGAGTGGTGCGCTGCTGACCTCAACTTGGGATGTCGTGGGTCGGTGGGCAGAATACTTTGAAGACCTACTCAATCCCACCGGCACGTCTTCCACTGAGGAAGCGGAGCCTGGGGACTCTGGGTCGGGCCCTCCAATCTCTGGTGCTGAGGTCACCGAGGTGGTTAAAAAGCTCCTCGGTGGCAGGGCCCTGGGGGTGGATGAGATTCGCCCGGAGTTCCTTAAGGCTCTGGATGTTGTACGGTTGTGTTGGCTTACGTGACTCTGCAATATTGCGTGGACATCGGGGGAAGTTCCCCTGGATTGGCAGACCGGGGTGGTGGTCCCCCTATTCAAAAAGGGAGAACGTAGTGCGTGTTCCAACTACAGGGGGATCACGCTCTTAAGCCTCCCTGGTAAGGTCTATTTGGGGGTTCTGGAGAGGACGGTCCATCGGATAGTCGAACCTCGGATTCAGGAGGAGCAGTGCGGTTTTTGTCCTGGTTGTGGAACACTGGACCAGCTCTACACTCTCAGCAGGGTCCTGGAGGGTGCATGGGAGTTTGCCCAACCGGTCTACATGTGCTTTGTGGACTTGGAGAAGGCATTCGACCGCGTCCCTCGGGGAACCCTGTGGGGGGTACTCTGGGAGTATGGGGTACCGGGCCCTTTGATACAGGCTGTTAGGTCCCTGTATGACCGGTGTCAGAGCCTGGTCCGCATTGCCGGCAGTAAGTCGGGCTTGTTCCCGGTGAGAGTTGGATTCCGCCAAGGTTGCCCTTTGTCACTGATTCTGTTCATAACTTTTATGGACAGAATTTCTAGGCACAGCCAAGGTGTTGAGGGGATCCGTTTTGGTGGCCTTAGGATTGCGTCTCTGCTTTTTGTAAATGATGTGGTCCTATTGGCTTCATCAGACCGTGATCTACAGCTTTCGCTGGAGCGGTTCACAGTCAAGTGCGACGCAGCCGGGATGAGGATCAGTTCCTCCAAATCCGAGGCCATGGTCTTGAGCCAGAAAAGGGTAGAGTGCCCTCTCCGGGTCAAGGAGGAAATCCTGCCCCAAGTGGAGGAGTTCAAGTATCTTGGGGTCCTTTTCACGAATGAGAGAAAAATGGAGCGTGAGATCGATAGGCGGATAGGTGCAGCGTCTGCAGTGAAGCGGGCGCTGTACAGGTCTGTTATGGTGAAGAGAGAGCTGAGTCAAAAGGCGAAACTCTCAATTTACAGATCGATCTACGTTCCCACCCTCATCTTTGGTCATGAGCTTTGGGTTGTGACCAAAAGAACAAGATCTCGGATACAAGTGGCCGAAATGAGTTTTCTCCGCAGGGTGTCTGGGCTCTCCCTTAGAGATGGGGTGAGAAGCTCAATCATTCGGGAGGGACTCAGAGTAGAGCCGCTGCTTCTCCACGTCGAGAGGAGCCAGTTGAGGTGGCTCGGGCATCTGGTTAGGATGCCTTCTGGACGCCTCCCTGATGAGGTGTTCCGGACACGTCCCACCGGGAGGAGGCCCATTGAAAGACCCAGGACACGCTGGAGGGACTATGTTTCTCGGCTGGCCGGGGAACGCCTCGGGATTCCTCTGGAGGAGCTGGACCAAGTGGCTGATAAGCGGAAGAAAATGGATGGATGGATGGATGGACAATGACACCACTCGAACAGAGCAAATTTGTAAATTTTCACAAATCTAAACTCAACCTGTTCACAAGCGACAAGCGCATAAGTAAAGTGCATTAACGGATATATTTGAGTTTCTTAAATTAAAAATTAACTTAAAACTGAAGTCTTTTATATCAGTGTTATTTTGATGAAATGGCTGATATTTAACTTTATCGCTAATATCAGCCGATACCATGCTGATAATTTTGTGCATCCCTACTTGATTCAATAATATTTTAGTGTTAATGGCACAATAAACTAATATTACTACCTGTGAAATACTTTATACCAATTCATCCTACTGCAGCGTTATATTCTACCATGTTGTTGTTTACTATAATTCTGTAAATATATTTCTTTTTCACTTTTTGGTACTTTATTTTGTACCCTTCTTGCATGCTTTGTTATTTCTTATTTTCTTTTCAGCGAGTCGAATTGGTTCTTCTCATCCTTAACATTTCATTGCACTGTTGACCTTGTGTTAACCTGCATGACAAATAAAACATCACAAGTAGCCGCCTGTCCAACAGCTCTCCTTGTGTGAATAAAGCACACTCATCCTAACACCCCACCCATCCAGCTCCTGCAGGTAAGGGGCGTTTCACTTCAGGACAAACTGAAGTTGCAGACTGGTCAGTTGCTGACAAGCAATTGATTGGACTGATTGACAGGTTGCATTGAGGATCCAAATCGTGCAATAACAAAACAAAACAAAATTTTTTTAAAAATCTGATTTTACTTAAGTTTTAGTTTGTGTCATCATTTATTCCATGTTTATTCCAAATTTACTCTATTTTGGTGAATCTAAGGTTTGAGAACTAAGCTTTCTTGCAAAATCCTAATGACGCTTTTCATTTTTTCAGGGGTGCCGAGTTAAAATGTAGGAGTGCTTGAGCGCCCCCAAAAAGAGGCTAAATCGACAGATTATGACCCAACATCTCTTATTTGGTCTCTACTTTCCAACAGCTACTAAAATGTTGATGCAACTTGTCAAACCAAAACTATGATCTGAGGTTTTCTCCTGTAGTCCTTCAAAACAAAACAAACTTGTTCAGTCTTCAGTGGTTCTGTCACAAACACCATTATTTAACAGAGAACTGTGAAGTTTTGTTTTTTGTTATTTTATAGCACTGCTTGTTTATTAGTTGGGATGTTCACTCCTGAAAAAATCTTAACGTTTTCTACTTGTGATTAATCTTTGATATAGAAAGTTAACTTTAAAAATGACATTACATTTTACGCCCGACGGAATGGCAGCATCAGTTGCTTCTCTCAGATCATTGCTGATGCCTTTCCGTTTTGTCATTGTGTTAAAAAACCTGAATACTTGACTAAATGGTAAATGGACTGTACTTGTACATCACATTTCTGTCTTATCAAGATACTCAAAGCTCTTTACAACATAATCGGTGTCCTTGTTTATCCATTCATACAGCACTCTACTAGATCTCTACAGAGAATAATCAGCTTTATCACATTCATACACCGAGGGGACACACATCGGAGGCAATGAGGGGTTCAGTGTATTGCCGAAGGACACTTCAGCATGTGACTGCTGGTGGAATCGAACTCCCAACTCTCCCAATGGAGGACTAGTAGTGTGACACTCACACTTTTCAGTCTTTCCCTGCATTTAATTTATGTTATAAAAATTATTCACAAGATTTACGTCATTTAAAACTTGATCAGGACCTGATAATTTTGTCCCGATACATAAAATCTTAGAATTGGAGTTTTATAAACATTTTTCTCAAAACCGTAAAATAACTGAATAAGCATAACTGCAGATGTATATGGTTTTCATTATTGGTGCATGACACAACCTTCAAACAACAACATTTCAAGGTAAGGTCTCTGTACAACACTTAATAAGCGAGTTTATTTTTATAGAAAACATACAAGGAGCCGTGCTCAAAACGCGGCTTCTTCAGATTTAATGGCAGGTACTCTGGAGAAAAATTACAGCATTCCATCGACAAATATTTTCAAGCAATAAATATGCATTTATAAATAGTGTAAATTTACAAAAAAAATAATAAAAGAAACAAATTAAAGTTGACTTTTGTCCATGTGCAACCCTTTTTCTATGACTCGGCTGTTTGTCAACAAATCCTTTGATTTCTCTCAAAATAAAGTAAAGACGTGTACTTCCAGCAGATCAAAATTAATCTTTTTTAAAAAGTGATTAAAACCCAAAATGGAAACAAAGCTGTAAAATGTGTCACTTCTATTTCACACTACGCAAGTGTTTTATGCTTTTAATCTTGTTTTCCTAACCAGTGAGGTGTGTGGACATACAAAGACCTGCTGTGCTAATGATCTCATCACGGTGAATAAAAACGCTGGTCTCCCACAAACAAATTAAAAAGGTGAAAAAGAAAAATCAGTAGTCTTTGCGTAATGGTGCCAGTTTAAACATAATATGTACAAAACTTGATTTTGTTGTGTATTTGTGTGTTCAAATGAAGTCGAGCTGGGCCAGCAGTAGAACAGTCTGGTCGTGATGGAGCTGCCGTCCCCCTCCAGTCCACTGGGGGAAGGCACACCGCTCAGGCAGGTTGCATAGACTCACAGCTTCACACAGCTGCCTCATGGGATAGCTACAGGGCGCAGTTGAAGGACTGCCACCTTACTTCCTGAATATCAGAAAAGAAAACTGTTTCTGGAGAGTTTCCATTAAGCCCGATGTGGTTTTGTATTGTCCTCGTAAGAAAATGTCTTCATCAGGAGACGGAAGGCAGGGGACTTGCCTGTGAAAAGGAAACAAAAAAAAAAAAAACGCATCAGGAAACTTTGAATAAACTGACTCAATGTGGTCCAACGGAGGAGGACCTGCTGCTGGCGTAGGAGTCTGCTTTAAAAGCAATATACTAATTTACAACTCTTCAAACTAACATTTATATTATGGGACAAAAACAGCCTGATATCAAAAGTATAACATGAAAATAATTATTAGCCCCCTTTATGAAGGAACTAAAACCCTTAATCTTTTTAATGACATGGTCCATAACCCAAAGTGTTCATTTTGTTTGCATCCACAAGAATTCAGACATCTGCACGAGGCCAAATTAACAATTTTACTGATTCAAAGTAAAGATAAAAACAAATACAATGAAATATACAAAGGCCAAAATTATTAACATATACTAGTGATGAGTAGGCCAGTCACAATAACAAATTTTGCTGGGCGATTGTCTCAGAAATTATTGCGATAAACGATAATGTTGTTTGAAATTTGACAATAATTAGTAATTATTGTCAAATTTAAGAAGAAATGTTGGATCATTTGTTTTGAGTGTAGTACCTTTTTTCGACCACCGGATGGCAGTATAAGACTGAACCGAAGGATGGATAGTGAGGGAGGAGCAGCGTGTCTCTTTAAGAACAGTGGGAGGGAGCAGCTTAGCTGCTTTTAACGATCCAAAAATGAGATTTTGGATCGTTAAAATGGATTTTAAAGAGAAAAGAGAAAGGGAGGGTCAGTGAAGAGCACCGGAGTTGAGCTTGTTGTCATCCAGTGTCTTCAGCAGAAAGCGAGAGACATGAAGAAACAATAAAACCGATAAATGAAAACCAAGTTGATAATTTTCATTTATCATGTGATTAACTGATTTATTTTTTATTGAGACAGGCCTAGTGATGAGTGTGGCTTTTTTTTACATCTAAAACACAAAAAACCTTTAGAGTAATTTCTAAGAAGTTAGCACATGTATCCTGAGAAATTTTGCCCCAATCAGTCCTACGGCACATAAACACGGGGTCCTGTGAGCATGGACCCCAAGTCATGAGCTCGTCAGATTTTCAATGGGTTAAGATCTGAGCCACTCCAGAACCTTGATTTTGGTGCCCCTCAAAGACTTTTTAACCAACTCTGATGTACATTTTTGGGTCATTGTCTTGTTGGAAGACCCAATGATAACCTAAACTACACAGACCTGGTCCTTTAAAATATCCACATCCTCCTCCTTTTTCCAAGGTCCCATGCATCCAATTTAAGTTTCCTGTACCTGATGCAACTAAACAAACCAAGTTTCACTGATGGAACAGTATTTTTAGGGTCCAAAGCCTTGCTCTTCCTTCGCCAAACAAAAGCAACAATATGCCCAAACAGTTCAAGTTTGAGTCCGTCAGACCAAAGGACTAACTTACAAAACTCATCCCAACGTCTAAGACTTTCTGAAGGAAAACACCAGGTGGGCTTTGTTGTGCCGCTACGAGAGCAATGGGTTTTTCTTGGACAATGACCATGAAGTCCACCAGTGAAGACCATGAAGTCCACGATGGTCTCAGATGAAACATCAAGTCAAGCGTCATCGTTACAGAAGCCAGTTCAGTCACAATCATCTCTGCAGAGTTCAGGGGGTTCTCGTTGACATTACTGTTTTTATTTTCTATGTTTAGGCAAATTCATATTTTCGACCACGGCCAGTTTTATGTTTGACAGACTTTGTTTCTTTGGGAAAAAGTTTATTTAGGCAGAAATATTATGACATTCCTGTGAAAAGTGACCCCAAATGCTACAACAAGCTTCTGCTATTTAGCCTTACAGAGATATTGACAATGGTGTGAGGGTATATGAAAGAGTGTCTGCATGAGCGAGTAGGAAATCCTTTGAGTTTCAAGTCATTTTAAAACAGCAGCAATCCACTTTGTGTTGGACGTGTTCAGATTAACCAATAGCTCGTCAGCTCTCTTCAAACTGAGGCCTTTAAAGCGCTTTTCTACAACAGGTAAGATATTAATTCTTCATAAGTTTCTCAAGGAACCCCACTTCAAACTGGCCAGAATATTTCTTTAATAGAGAAAAAAAACTAACAGAAAGAAAGAAAACAAATTATTGTACAAATTACTTACCAGTGTAAACTGGTCATAAATCTGCATGAGGTCCTGAATCTTGTACTGCTCCAACACAACAAAGTTGTCCAGGTTTGTGCTCGCCCTTCGTGCACAGTCCTGACAGTGCACCACATACGTCTTCCTGCTGTTACTCTCACTTGTCACAAACAGCAGATCAAACACTTCCACCTGGTTCAGACACAAACGAAGATGTTAATGAGCGCTCCTGAAGCTGATGCAGGAAAGATCGTGTTCTTCGTGTTCTTACTTCACAGATGCTGCAGTAATGAGCAGGCTCGTTCTGGGTCTTGCCGTGCCAAACCAGTTGTTTGCCAGCAGCCAGCAGCATTTCCCTCTGCATCTGAACCTGCTTTAGAGTCCGCAACAAACAATACCTAGCAGGCATAAACACAAACAGTAAGTTTAGATCAACACAAAAAGCTTGTAACGAGGTTAATTACGTGTACGCTCTCACTTGATCATCCCGAAAAGCTTGTGGTCCGATACTTTGATGTTCCTCGCCATGTTCCAGGAGAGGTGGATCATGGGAACAATGGATTTGACACTCTGCAGTTTGTTCCACTCATAGCGCTCTACTGCCAGTTTGTACTGATGAGCTGGAGACGAACAAACAAATGCATCGGTTAGACGAGGACCAAAATATTTTTGGATGCATCGTGTTGCAGACGTGGAAAATTCTGAAGCAGTTTTCAAATGCCCCAAACATCAGTGCATTAAGACGTGATTAGAAAAACTAAGGTCAGGGTTGAAGCTGCACCGACAGAAGTTTACGAGTGACGATTACTTCATTGAGAACTTACCTGTGAGCGGTCCAACGTTCCAAGCAACGTTGTTGCACCAGCCAATAGCCTGAACCCAGTGAATGGTGCCAGTGTTGAGCCACACAAAGTCCCCGGGCCGCTGGATGAAGCGGTAAACAGGCACGTTTGTCTCATACAGGTCCTCAAGGTTAGGCCACCAAGAACCCATCAGGAAGTTAATGTTGTTCCTGTAGTAACCAACAACACAAAAACCAACAGATTCAGCCTATACACGGCTACTTTTGGTTTAGCTAGGAGACTGTAGTAATTCTCAGTGCTGTCGTACTTTTCACAAAAGTTGTTGATGACGCCCCAGTATGGTTCGGGCACAGCAAACCACTCACAATCACCAGGACCGATGTTGATGTTGACAGAGCAGAAATTATTGTTTTCTTGGTGACCTAACAAATAAAACAAAACTAGATGTGGTTAAACAGGAGAGCAAAGACATGCAGAGACGATGTTGTTCACTGTAGCCATGCTCACCTGGGGTCCTGCTCCCTGGTACCTTCATGTACAGCTGGACGGTGTTCATGCCCAGGATGGTGTGGCCCACATGGCTGAGCAGATTCCCAGCTGACACCACCCTGGAGAAAGCTGGTAGTTTAGTCAGCTCCTGCAGCTGCTGCTTCCATCTGTAAGAGGTAAACTGTTAGTACAACTTGCTTGGAGCAAATCAAAATGGAATTTACTGAAGTGTTTACTGACTTTTTCTCATCTGATAGGTCGATGTTGGTGCCAAACTTGATGTGTTTGAACAAACCTTTCTTTCTCCGCATCGCGCTACAAGAATGACAGAAAAACATTAGCAGCTACACACACAAAATATGGCAACATAGGTGCTAAAGAGGTCATGTCCTATCATCACACATTAAGGGGATATTCTGATCATTTTTAAGTTTAGTTCAGTGGAAAGTTTGTGAAAACCTACTTTCCAATTTGCTTGTTGAACTACCTCATTTTGGAGAATAAAAGCTGAAGACCAACAGGACTGATAAGCTAAAAGCTAGTCCCAATACACCCAAGACAGAAACATGGCTTCTGTATTAAAACAACTTCTTCGGCTGTTCCCTTATTGGGTGGTAACCAAAGCAAGTCATCCTCCTCCATCCCACTCTGTCCTTTGTATCCTCTGCCCACCCCTCCATGTCCTCTCTAACTCCATCCATTTAATATCCTCTTTGAGTCTGTATTTTTCTTGGTGGCTGCATTTCTAACGTCCTACCAATATACCTCAACATCACCGGCTCTTCCACTTCCAGTTCTTCTGTCTTTTTGTTCATGTCTGTCTACAGACCATACAACATAGCTGGTCTCACCAATGTCTTGTAAACTTATCCTTTGACCTTTGCTGACATCCTTTTGTTACAAATCACTACGGAAATTTTTCTCCATCCACTCCATCCTACCTGGACTCTCTTTTTCACTTCTTTCCCACATTCCCTCTCATTCACACATGTACTCTGTCTTACTACAGCTGAATTTCATTCCTCTTCTTACAAGTGCATACCTCCACCTCTCCAAGTTCTCTTCCACCTGTTCCCTGTTCTCGCCACAGATCACAATGTCATCTCCAAATGTCATAGTCCACGGGGATTCCTGCCTGACCTCATCTGTTAGTCGGTCCATCATCAGCGCAAACAAGAAGGGGCTCAGAGCCGATCCTTGATACAATCCCACCTCCACCTTGAAGCTATCTGTCACTCCTACAGCACATCTCATCACTGTCCTGCTGTCCTCATACATGTCCTGTACCAGTCTAACATACTTCTCTGCCACTCCAGATTTCCTCATGCAATACCACACCTCCTCCCTCGGCACTCTGTCAAATGCTTTTTCTAAATCCACAAAGACACAATTGAGTTCTTTCTGACCCTCTCTGTAGTTCTCCATCAACATTCTCAAAGCAAAGATGGCATCTGTAGTGCTCTATCTTGGCATGAAACCATACTACTGCTCACAGTCACCTTTCGTCTAAGTATAGATTCCACAACTCTCTCCCAGATCTAAAAAAGTTAAATCTGGTCCTCTGGACATTCATAAAAAAACAAAACAAAGCAAAACAACAAAAAAATGTAGAAACGTTTTGTCTCTCATCCGAGAGACTTCCTCAGGAAGACTTCCTCTGAGGAAGTCTCTCGGATGAGAGACAAAACATTTCTACATTTTTTTGTTGTTTTGCTTTGTTTTTTTTGAATGTCCAGAGGACCAGATTTAACTTTTTTATATTTTTCTACCTGGATTATTGAGCATGCATCAGGATATCTCTCCCAGATCTTCATTGGGTGAGTCATCAACTTAATAATCTTGCAGTTGCTACAAATCTGTACATCACCCTTGTTCATAAAAATGGACACAAACGCATTGCTCAATCTCTCTGGCATGTTCTCATTTTCAAAAATGCCACTAAATAATAAAGTAAAAAAACTTTCTCTCCTAGACATTTCCATTTCTCCACTGGAATGTCATCAGGTCTAACTGCCTTCCCTTCTTAATCCTCTTCAAATCTTTCTGAACTTCATCCTTACTCATCGTTTTAATTTCCTGGTCCAGTTTCTTCGACCTCTGCTCTTCTTTTCCTGTCATTCTCTTCACTCATTAGCTCCTCAAAGTACTCCTTTCATCTTCTAATCACACTCTCCGTTTGTTAGTACATTACAATTTATATCTTCAAGAAAGAAAGTTGTCATCTTGTATGTTTCTATAAAGTATAGTTTTCTATACCAGTTTCTACACAATTAAGGGGCGGCTGTGGCTGAGTGGTTAGAGCAGTTGTCCTCCAATGCAAGAATTGGGGGTTGAATTTCACCAGCAGTCACATGCCCAAGTGTCCCTGGGCAAGACACTGAACCCCTCATTGCTTCTGATGTGTGTCCCATCGGTGCATGAATGCAATAAAGCACTACTATATCTCTACAAAGAATAATCAGTGTGTTGTCCATCCATCCATCCATTTTCTTTACCCGTTTATTCCATTTTTGGGTCACGGGGGTAGCTGGTGCCCATGTCCAGCAATCACTGTGCGAGGGGCGGGGTACACCCTGGACGGGTCGCAAGTCCATCACAGGGCCACATAGAGACAAACGAGACAAACAACCATTCACTCTCTCACTCACACCTAGGGACAATTTAGAGTTACCAATCAGCCTAACATGCATGTTTTTGGTCTGTGGGAGGAAACCGGAGCACCCGGAGAAAACCCACGCATGCACGGAGAGAACATGCAAACTCCACCCAGAAAGGCCCCTGGACCGGGGTTTGAACCAGGGACCTGCTCGCTGAGAGGCAGCAGCTCTACCAGTTGCGCCACCGTGCTTCAGAGTGTTGTATGAATGAGTAAATGAGGGCACAGATTGTAGTGTAAAGCACTGAGTATCTAGATCAGATAGAAAGGTGCTATATAAGTACAGACCATTTACCATTTACAATGATGAAATTTGTTCTCTGCATTTAACCCATCACATGTGAGATAAACCCAGGTGGAGCAGTGGGCAGTTATGTAAGTGCCTGTGGAGAAGTTAGGGATTAGATGTCTTGCTCAAGGACACCACGACATGTGGGCATGGCGGAGAGTTGAACCTGTGAAATTCTGGTCCCAAGCCAGCTGCCTTACCTGTACACCACAGTCGCCCCCAACCAAAAAAAACCCTTTTTTAAAGCCTAACCTGCTGCACATCCTTTTCAACCTGATCCCACTGTCTCAACAATGAATACAATTCTTTCACCCCCCTCCTTAGTGTCCAGCCTCTTGTATAACTCATTATATAACCTGTTTTGCCATTGCCATATTCCTCTTTGCCATATATTGCATCTCATATTATTGTCTATTCTCTTTAGTCATTTCACTTTCCTATCTCCTCTTGGCTATTTCAGTCATTTGGGACAACATTGGATCATTCATAGATCCTCACTGAACTTCAGGAGTGAGTTTGCTGCACTGAAAGTAAAGGGGCCCAATAATATTGCACGCCCCACTTCTCAGTTTTTTATTTGTTAAAAAAGTTTGACACATCCAATAAATTTCATTCCACTTCACAATTGTGTCCCACTTGTTGTTGATTCTTCACAAAAAAATTAAATTTTATATCTTTATGTTTGAAGCCTGAAATGTGGCAAAAGGTTGAAAAGTTCAAGGGGGCTGAATACTTTCACAAGGCACTGTATATATCAAGTGTAATTTACACATAATCTAGTCATAAAATGTATAAAAATACTGATTAATGCAACAGTAAGCTAACCCGTTAAGAGACCAGCTCTTTCTATGCCAGTCACAATTTGACTTCTAGGCTTCCCTTCCTCTATTTCACTAAAGTGTTTGGAAGTTAATGTTAAGAACAGATTCTTAATTGGACTAATCATAAAGCTCAGTAATTCTTTCTGTGTGTTTCTGTATTGGTAGATGATGTATTTAAGTGACAAATGCAAAATTAAAAGGTCCACTTTTCAGTTGGAGGGAAAAAACAACCAAAAAACAAAGTCCTGGCAAAATATTTACTACCATCCAAGTTGCTTACCTGTCTGGAGAGCCTGCCTCCAACTCCCCTTCTTTCTTTTTCTCATTCTCCTCCTGGTTGAAGGAGAAAAAAATAAGAAAAAAGATAAAAGGATTTAATAAATGGACTGTACTTGTATAACGCCTTTTTATGTTATCAAGATACTCAAAGCTCTTTACAACACAATCTGTGTCCTCATTGACCCATTCATACAGCGCTCTACTAGATCTGTACAAAGACTAATCAGTGCTTTATCACATTCATACACTGATGAGACACACACCAGAGGCAATGAGGGGTTCAGTGTCTTGCCCAGGGACACTGCCACATGTGACTGCTGGTGGAATTGAACCCCCAACTCTCCCATTGGAGAACGACTGCTCTAACCACTCGGCCACAGGTGCCCAGCACGAGTCATTTTAAAGGTTGAAAGATCTCTAAATTTTCTATAAATATTTGTAGAACAGTAGTTTTATTATAGGGCAGCACGGTGGCGCAACTGGTAGAGCTGCTGCCTCTCAGCGAGCAGGTCCTTGGTTCAAACCCCAGTCTAGGAGCCTTTCTGGGTGGAGTTTGCATGTTCTCTCCGTGCATGCGTGGGTTTTCTCCGGGTACTCCGGTTTCCTCCCACAGTCCAAAAACATGCATGTTAGGCTGATTGGTAACTCTAAATTGTCCCTAGGTGTGAGTGAGAAAGTGAATGTTTGTTTGTCTCGTTTGTCTCTATGTGTCCCTGTGATGGACTGGAGACCCGTCCAGGGTGTCCCCCGCCCCTCGCACAGTGATTGCTGGACATGGGCACCAGCGACCCCCGTGACCCAAAATGGAATAAGCGGGTAAAGAAAATGGATGGATGGATGGATGGATGGATAGTTTTATTATCTGTGTGCTTCAAACACCATCAAAAACCACAAATAATGCTCAACAGGAAGACAGCAGAACAAGTTTTTCTAACTAGTTCATGGACCTAATCAGTGATCATGTTCTTCCATAAAAAAAAATGCTCATTTAATAAAACGGAGTTCCCTTTTATAGTAAAACCCTTTGTATGCTTCAGGGTGGAGCTACCTCAGGAATGTAAAGCTGTTTACTGTGCATGTAACATTGTTAGTATTCTGTAGTTTTACAGCCAATTATCATTCATGGTGCTCTTATTAGAAAGTGATTTGAGGTTATCATTCAACTTGTAACAGGTTAATCCCACTGAGCCTAGGGGACTCATTTACAATAGAGACCTGAACTATCTGAACTACCGTGATTACTTTGTACATATTTATATACAATTAGGGTTAAAAAGTACTGCTACTTTGAAAATTTGTACAAAATTTGAATTGATCTTTTCAGAAAATGCAACTGTAAATACAAACAAACAACCAAACAAAAAGTTTTCCTAACTGATAAAGCTCAGATGTCCCAGCTTTTGATCAGCCTTGAAGGCAGCATTACCTTTGAGAATCTGGAGCAGAAAGTAAGTCACATTCACGGACAGCTGATCCGTGCACTGGTGCTGACCAACTTGTCCACAGCAGGTGATTTGTGCATGTGTATTTGACAAAATATGCACAGAACATTCCTTGTGCAAACTGAAACGTGTACTTCTGAAAAACTGTTTATGTATTTGTGAATGTTGTAGCACGTGTTTGTAAAGCTTGTGGATCTTACTGAAGCATACACATCTTGTTGCACGCTTGTGGGAATACTTCTGAGACTGACATCTTCATATAATTTTCCCTCAGCGTTCATTGAAATTCTAAATATCGCACAATTAGTAACAGGCTGCTAGGTTTTGGAGCAGCTTAGTGTCGCACTGACCCGCAGTGACTCCTGGAAGGATGACGCCTGGTACTGAGCATATTTGACGATGGTGGTGTGGGAGCGGCTGCTCTCGCAGCGCCACATCTTCCTGTTGCCACTGGGGTCCCAGTTTTCATCGGTGGGTTGAGACAGCTGGGTTCGCACCTCCACCAGATGGTCAGGGTTGGCCTCCACCAGTGTCTTTGTGGAGAACAGGCCTAAGTCTGTGTGGGTACAACACAAAGAGGCATGAGCCAGAGAAGTTTACAAATGCTCTAGAAATGATAGCAAGGATTTTACATGTTGTCTAGCGTTTGTGTTCACTTGTCCTTGTAACATTTTTCTTTAAAGCTGAAGTTTTCTCTAAAGTTCCCAGTCACAAAAATGGTATTGGTCTGAATGAGATGCATCCAACACAATATGTTGGTGGCTGTTCACACATTTTAAACAAATTAAAAAAATAAATAAACACCTGCTTTCAATTCACACAGCAAGTCTTGTGAATGTTCACACAAGAGGCAGATCCTGACCCAAACACCACAGCGCTATGTGCACGCTCACGTGTAGATTAAAGACATCCATCCATCCATCCATTTTCTTTACCCGCTTATTCCATTTTGGGTCACGGGGGTCGCTGGTGCCCATGTCCAGCAATCACTGTGCGAGGGGCGGGGTACACCCTGGACGGGTCGCAAGTCCATCACAGGGCCACACAGAGACAAACGAGACAAACAACCATTCACTCTCTCACTCACACCTAGGGACAATTTAAAGTTACCAATCAGCCTAACATGCATGTTTTTGGACTGTGGGAGGAAACCGGAGTACCCGGAGAAAACCCACGCATGCACGGAGAGAACATGCAAACTCCACCCAGAAAGGCCCCTGGACCGGGGTTTGAACCAGGGACCTTCTCGCTGAGAGGCAGCAGCTCTACCAGTTGCGCCACCGTGCTGCCCAGATTAAAGACATGTTCTTTACAATTTACTGGGAGCATGGATGTGATTCGGTGGGGGGGGGGGGGGGGTATATTTTCACACATGTTGGTTTATTTGTTTATCAAAGGAATCTACATTTGCTGCCTCAACAAACTTCTCAGCTGTAAATGGACTGTACTTCTATAGCACCTTTGTATTTTATTGAGATACTCAAAGCTCTTTACACAACAATCTGTGCCTCATTTACCCATTCATACAGCTCTATACTAGATCTATACAAAGATAATCGAACAAATCATTCTAAAGAGACTAATCAGTGCTTTTAGATCGAATTCATAAACTGATGGGACACACATCGGAGACAACAAGGGGTTCAGTGTCTTGCCCAGGGACACTTCGGCATGTGACTGCTGTGGGGTTCGAATCCCCAACTCTTACATTGGAGGACGACTGCGCTAACCACTCAGCCACAGCCGCCCAAGAAGCTGTGAAGACGACCTTTATCCATTCATTGTTAATTAGGACCAAAAATAAGATGCTGACTTACCAAATAACACACTGTTTCACACAAAATGATTAAACACAGAATTGTTTTTGTTGGAAAAACTTCAGTGTTTTTTTTTTTTTTTTTTTTTTACAAAGATTACCAAACCTACTGAAATCTGATCTTTGGTCAGACTGTTAAAGCTTAAGGCAGCTGCCAGTTTTATATGAAATAATAAAATATAAATAAATATTTCAGGAAGGAATGCCCGTAATGCGTTTGTGGTTTGGCAGCAGCTGTAAGAGGAGGACTGCAAACAGCTAAAATGACACTTCCACACAGACATGAGGTTGGAATCAGGAACAGGATGTCTGTACCTTTGGTCCACGTTCTTACTAGGGGTGCAAAAAGACATTGATTTACATCGATATATCCATTAAATGATTAATGATTCAGTTATATCGTGGTAAAACTAAAACATCGATTCATATCGTCATCTTTAAAATGCGCTTTTATTTTGAAATTCCCAAGGCACGTCTGTGACACCATTTCCGTGCGCGGCTGCGCTCTGTGGCCGCCTCAGCAAAATGGCAGACCAGGCAGAAAACACAGATAATGAAATTCACTCTCCTGCTGGATTTAAATCAACTCTCTGGAAATATTTTGGAATCTGACAGAAGGAACGCTCAACAGACAAAACTCATGGCGTGTGCAACAGGTGCCAGTGTGAGTTCAAATACTCGGGAAACACAAAAAATTTGGCCGTTCACCTGAAGAAGAAACACGGCATTGATAGTCATGTTATGTAAGCTCAATATCTATTTGTTTCTTTATAACTGAAACACAATCAGGACACTTTTAAGTGAACTGGTTTAAAAAAATGCACTTAAACATGAGAAATGTGAGACTACACTGAACAGGTCATTTATTTTTATGTTTTCATTAATTAAGAAAAAATGTTTTATAATTTAAATGCCTGGTGCCTGTAATATCAGAAATAAAATGGTTAAATCATATTTGAATTGTTTTTGTAAATGAGATGGGCATTTGACATCACAACATATCGATCACAGATTTGTGAATCGAACAGAATCGAAATCGTATCGTGACAGACTTTGTGATATCGAGAAAAATCGTACTGCCATACAAACAAATCAATATAGTATCGTATCGTGGTAAAGCTGGTGATTTACACCCCTGGTTCTTACCCAGTTTCAGCGCTCCAGCCAGTCCTCTGATGACAGTCACTGGGTTGGCAGGGTTTGTGCAGAACTGGTGAAGAGGAGGGAAGAAAGCATCCCTCTTGTTTTCAAGCTGTGAGCAGAAAAAACTGTCAGCATCAAAGGATGAGGATCACAAATGCTCCTCCTATGATGTGGCTGAACATACATAAATACTGGGCGTTGGGGGGTTGAGTTTATCCTTTGGCAGTGGAGGTGAGGGTGGACTGGGCAGTCTTGGCGGGGGACACCGGTCCAGAAGGACGCTGCTGGTCGACAAGCCGTTCTTCCCCAGGTTCCTACAGCCAACAGGTGGTGGTGTGTTTGTGTGTGTGTGTGTGTGTGTGGGGGGGGGGGGGGGGGGATATCAATGTAGAAGTGAACAAAGTTCTGTAAATAACTGTTCTGTGACCATCAATGTCATTTCAACTTTTCCTGTTTATCTGAGAGAAGCATACAAGAGAAACTGACAAAATGAGATTATTCAGCCTGATGGTGAACTAACACTAGGCAGTTTCAGGATGAAGCCTTAAACACACATATATATATATATATATATACAGGTCCTTCTAAAAAAAATTAGCATATTGTGATAAAGGTCATTATTTTCCATAATGTAATGATAAAAATGAAACTTTCATATATTTCAGATTCACTGCACACCAACTGAAATATTTCAGGTCTTTAATTGTTTTAATACTGATGATTATGGCATACAGCTCATGAAAACCCAAAATGCCTGTGCCAAAAAAAATAGCAAATCATGAAAAGGTTCTCTAAACAAGCTATTAACCTAACCATCTGAATCAACGACGTAACTCTAAACACCTGCAAAAGATTCCTGAGGCTTTTAAAAACTCCCAGCCTTGTTCATTACTCAAAACCACAATCATGGGTAAGACTGCCGACCTGACTGCTGTCCAGAAGGCCATCATTGACACCCTCAAGCAAGAGGGTAAGACACAGAAAGAAATTGCTGAACGAATAGGCTGTTCCCAGAGTGCTGTATCAAGGCACCTCAGTGGGAAGTCTGTGGGAA
>NC_056510.1:36529174-36543976 GCF_014905685.2 Nematolebias whitei
AAAAAAAAAAAAAAAAAAAAAAAACCAAAACAAAGCAAAACAAATAAAAAAAATGTAGAAACGTTTCGTCTCTCATCCGAGAGACTTCCTCACTCTGAGGTGCTGTTTTCAGCTCAGTCTCTTAAATAGCACCTTCTCAGAGTGGATCAACCAGTTTGCTGCTGACAACCAAAACCAACTGCTCACATGGTCAAGAAGGACCATCAGCCTAACAATGGATCATTAGCACACTGATGGCTGTTTACTGTTCACAGAGGGCTGAGTGATACTAGCAATCACAGCATTGTAAGAGGGGGACAGTTGAACCCGGAGGCCTCCATCCCTGTTTAATGATGGACGATTTATTTTCACAAAGATGGCCTCCTTTGGGGCGGCTGTGGCTGAGTGGTTAGAGCAGTCGTCCTCCAATGCAAGAGTTGGGGGTTTGAACCCACCAGCAGTCACATGCCGAAATGTCCATGGGCAAGACACTGAACCCCTCATCACCTCCGATGTGTGTCCCATTGGTGTATGAATGTGATAAAGCTCTGATTAGTCTCTTTAGAATGATTTGTTCTATTAGGTTTGTAAAGATCTAGTAGAGAGCTGTATGAATGGGTAAATGATGCACATATTGTAGTG
Source organism: Nematolebias whitei (assembly GCF_014905685.2). Lineage (NCBI taxonomy): Eukaryota > Metazoa > Chordata > Actinopteri > Cyprinodontiformes > Rivulidae > Nematolebias > Nematolebias whitei. The sequence continues at coordinate 36,529,796 of NC_056510.1, forward strand.
TAAAGTGCTTTGAGTATCTTGAAATAAGATAGAAAGACGCTATATAAGTACAGTCCATTCCATTCCATTCTTTACTCCTCTCTCAAACCATCGTTCCTCTCTATCCAGGATGTGAACATCTTCATCCCTGAAAGAGTGACCGCTGGCCTGGAGATGAATGTAGACCGCAGAGTCCTGGCCTGATGATGTTGATCTTCTGTGCTGGGCCATCCTTTTGGCCAGTGGCTGTTTAGTTTCCCCGATGTAAGACTGATCACAGCCCTCCTGACACTGAACAGCATACACAACATTACTCTGTTTGTGCCGGGGGACTGGATCTTTGGGATGAACCAGTCTTTGCCGTAATGTATTTTGGGGTTTAAAAGCCACTGGGACGTTATGTTTAGAAAATAAACGTCTCAGTTTCTCTGATACTCCCTCAACATACAGAATGACCACTGGTATGGGTCTGGGTTCCTCCTTTTCACCTGATGGCTGACTGGAGTCCTGTTTGGGTTTCTTCTCTGCTTTCAGGAAGGCCCAGTTAGGATATCCACATTGCTCTAGAGCCTGTCTTGTGTGGGATTTCTCCTTCTGCCTGGCTCCTGAGTTAGTGGGGACGCTGTCTGCTCTGTGGTACAGAGTCCTGATGACTCCTAACTTGTGCTCCAAAAGGTGATGGGAGTCAAACTGCAAATACTGGTCTGTGTGGGTGGGTTTGTGGAACACCTCAGTTTGCAAATGTCCTCTATCAGAGACTGAGACCTCACAGTCCAAGAAAGCCAACCTGCCATTTTTTACATCTTCTCGTGTGAACTTGATGTATTTATCCACAGAGTTGATGTGGTCAGTAAAATGTTGGACTTCCTGGGATTTAATTTTAACCCAGGTGTCGTCAACATACCTGAACCAATGACTTGGTGGTGTCCCTGAAAAGGACGTCAAGGCTCTCTTTTCTACCTCCTCCATGTACAGGTTGGCAACAATAGGAGAAACTGGAGACCCCATAGCACACCCATGTTTCTGCCTATAATATTGCTCCCCATATGTGAAGTAGGTTGACTGCAGGCACAGTTTCAAGAGTTGACACAGTTGTTCTGTGGAAAGTGTGGTCCTGCTGCTCAGAGTGGTGTCTGATTTTAATTTTAAACTGACCACCTCTACTGCATCATCAACAGGAATGCATGTAAAGAGTGATGTGACATCAAAAGAGACCATTGTTTCATCAGTCTCCATGACGACATCCCTCACCTTATCCACAAAGTCCATGGTGTTCTGTATGTGGTGTTCTGAGCTGTCAACTACAACAACTTGATAATGTGAGCAGCTGGTTTTGGTTGTCAGCATCAAAACTGGTCGATCCAATCTGAGAAGGTGCGACTGAGCTGAATACAGCACCTCAGACTGAGGAAGTCTTTCAGATGAAAGACGAAACATTTCTTAAGTTTTTTGTTAGTTTGCTTTGTTGTTGTTTTTTTTAATGTCCAGAGGACCAGATTTAACTTTTTTGGATTTTTCTACCTGGATAATTGAGCATGCATCAGGACGATATGTAATGATTTTCAAAAACTGTCCGCTCACAATGCGGCCGCAGCACAGCTCGCTGGTCGCAACTCTCTAATTCTGAAAGACTGCAGCAAACTTTTGCCTATTTTCTTACAAATATATGAAGGAATTGGTTTTTTATTAGTCACAACCCAGTGATATGCTACCTTTAGGACCTTAAAGGTCATTTTCCAAATGTAAAATTACAGGAAACAATTTTTTATGTGACAAAAAATTATAAAGATTCAGGCTACTAAAACATGTTTTTAGTATTCTACATCGCTTTACAACCTAGCTATTTTTATCCTTTTATGATTGTCCACTGTTGCCATCATTCTTTGTTAAAATCAGGTCTCTCTTGTAAGTGAGTCCCTGAGGCTCAATGGGATGAACCTGTCTAAATAAAAGGTTGAATGAACTATACTCACTTAAGGCATGCAGTTTCAGCTTTGAAGCTTGCCAAAAACATTTTAATGAATGTGCAATACTTGGGCATCTTTGCAAAAATTTTTGCAAGTTTGAGCATAACATAAGTTCTCGTGTAATATTTGTTATTTTATTTTGACAAGTTTAAACTAAAACAGAGGAAATGTAAAAGACAACTACCGTACTGTCTGGCGACTAGAAATATTACAATATGGGTTTCTTCCAGTTCCACCTGACTGGGTTCCATTTTCTCTTTTGGTCTAAAAGTCAGTATTGGCTGGCTGTACAAGCCATGGGTCTCACCTGCTGCGCCTGTGCAGTGTTCAAGGCCCCCTGCCTGGATGTGAGCTCTGCAGGGATGGGAAGGCTCCATGCCTCCTCAATACAAGGAAGCATTTTACTCTTATTCTGCAGACTACCTGGGTGTAGGTTACACAACTGAGCCTAGGAGAAATTGTGTAAAACACAAACTTTAGTGCTGATCTTTGGCTGAACAAGAGAGGCACTACAAAGTCCACTAATACTTCTATAGTTGGTGTAACTGTACACAGAATAGAACAAAAATGATCAATGTCATGAATGTATGTTTTAAAATCAACTGAGGGAATAAGAACACACCAATATGAATAGTAATTCATATCTCTGTGGTCACAACTTAAAATCACAAAAGCACAATATGCATTTCCAAAAGCTGAATGCTTTGGCAAGTCTTGGCAGTCAACACAACACCTAATGCACACCCAATAAAATGCCGCACAACATCTGAGGGGTTTGTTGGCCAACCCACCTGCAGGAGTTTGATGCGCTGAGTGAGGGCAGCAGTGTTGAGGCAGGCCTTGCTGCATGTTGCATTAATGTAGCACTTCAAAGCATCATGCAGCTGACCGCACGACTCATACAGAGTACCCAGGTCCATCCAGGCGGCGGCGTGGCTATGGTCCAGCTGAACGGCACATATGTAGGCCTGCAGAGCATCCATGGGCTGGTTCTGTTGCTGGTAAAGTACCCTGCAGAAAGAAGGAGGAAATGTTTTCTCTAAACCAGTTTACTCTACCTCCCACTTAAAATATGTTAACCCCCATTTCTAATCATTCTCTCTTCAACAATGAATAATGCTCTTACCCTATGGAGCACCAAGTGTCAGCACTGGCTTCAGACTTATCAATGGATTGACGATAAGAGATGAAGGCATCCTGCACCTTTCCAATACTGGAATAGCACCTGGAGATGAGAATTAATTTAAAAAATGTTTCACGTTTTAGCACTTTTGGGCAGACGGAGACATGAGGCGGCTGTGGCTGAGTGGTTAGAGCAGTCGTCCTCCAATGCGAGAGTTGGGGGTTCGAATCCACCAGCATGCTGAAGTGTCCCTAGGCAAGACTTTGAAGCCTTCATTGCCTCCGATGTGTCCCATCAGTGTATGAATGTGATTTAAAGCTCTGATTAGTCTCTTTAGAATGATTTGTTCAATTAGCTTTGTAGAGATCTAGTATAGAGCTGTATGAATGGGTAAATGAGGACACAGATTGTAGTGTAAAGAGCTTTGAGTGTCTCGATAAGATAGAAAGGTGCTATACAAGTACAGTCCATTTACCATGTCCTCCTGAGTGCTGTTTATACCAACAGTTTTAGGGGGGGGGGGGGGAGACAGAGACACATCTGAGCCGCACACTGTTTGTACCGACAGCCTTAGAAAAGGGGGGGGGGGCGGGATTCAGTGTGAAGGTTCATGAGGGCGCCCCTCTTGAGTATTGGTAGGGGAAACACTGATTCAAAATCACCAAAAAACACATGTTTATGGGGGTCATTGGATGCATCAGCAGTTGATGCTCACAACAGTCTGCTTGAGTAAAGGAAGATAAACTTTACAGTCTCCCACAATAAGGCAGATATTTTCCTTTGATGTGCTCTCCATTTATCAAACACACACAAGAAGGTCTTTACAGGCTCCATTTGTACTGTATAATCCAGACAGGTGCAGCATGCTCTGCATGGTGAGACCTGTACACACTTGTCTACATTTAGTCTGCTAATATGAGAATCCTCCATATGGATTCTGTGTCATTTACAACTCAAATTACAAAAATGTTGGAACATTGTGTAAATTGTAAATAAAACCAGATGCAATTATTTGCAAATCTCATAAACCCTTATTCATTCATTCGTTCATTCATAACTTTTATTTATACAGGCAAATTCATTGAGACAAGGACTCATTTTCAAAAGAGACGATTTTTTTAATTCCAGTGGAAGACAGTATAAACATATCAAACATTTAAACTATGAGTATGTACTATTTTTAGGGGAAAACTAATTGGTAAATTTGAATTTGATGGCAGTAAATCTCAAAGTTGGAACAGAGCCATGTTCACCCCTGTGAGGCATCCCCTCTTCTTTTAACAATAGTCTATAAATTGAAGAGACAAGATGCTGAAGATTTTGAAGGGGAGTGTTGCCCCATCTAACTTATTCTGTTCAACAACCCTGGGTCATCTTTGCTGGATTTTTTATTTTATCATTAAAAAAATAATCTAACATGTTTTCGATTGATGAGATTTATCGATTACAGGAAGTCCAGTTCAGCACTAGAACTGTTCTACTACAAAGCTATGCTTTTGTAACGGATGCAGTGTGAGGTTTAGCAATGTTTGCCGATATATGCAAGGCCATCATGAAAAAAGATGGTGTTTGGGTCAGAGCACATGTAAAAAAAACCTGCATATATTTTTGTTGGTGCATTTCCAGAACCCTCATCATAGGCACTATGCTCCCCTATAGTATCATGGGGGAGGTATTTGAATTGTGCACTGATAACAGGCTGAACTGTCCCTCTCCTCGTTAGTATGCACGACGTGATGGTTTCCTAAAAGAATTTCAAATTTTGATACACCTGACCACAGAGCAGTTTTTCACTTTGCCTCAATTCATTTTAAATCAGCTTTAAATGAGCTTTGAGTTTTACCAGCTGTTTCTTATTTATACCAATGAATCTTAGCCTTTAGTCACCCCCATCCCAACTTGCTGAAGATGTGCTGTTGCCATAAAATTAAAAATTGTTTTTTGCTCAAAAACGGTACATTGTCTTAGTTTAAACATTTGTTATGTTTACTGTGTCCCACCATGAATAAAATATGGGTTTATGAAATCTGCAAATCATTCCATTTTAGTTATTTTGCATAGCATCCCAAGTTTTTAGAACTGAGATTATACAAAGGATCTTGTAAAAGAGAGGTAAACCCTGAAAAATCCACAACACTAAAATATCTTTGACGTACCTGCCAAGAAGATACCAGGATTGGCCAGAGTTTGGATCTGCTTCTAGTGACTTCTGGAGACACTGGATGGCATAGCTGTCCTTGGCGTCTTTATCCCCGAGCTGCTCCACTGTGTGATGCATCCAGCCTGAAACACATTGCACAAGATCAAAGGTTATTCCTCAATATTCAACTAATAATGGTTGTTTGCTCCCACTGGGGTCCATCCTGAGGAAACATGGTCTTTCATTCCATTGCTATGCTGATGACTGCCAGATCTACCTGCCTGTGAAACCAGCAAGTGTTTGCTCCATTCACCCTCTGTTAAAATGTCTGGACGACATTAAGGCCTGGATGGCTTCAGATTTCTTAAGTTTTAACAATGAGAAGACTGAAGTCATTGTCTTTAGCCCTAGCTCAACTGCCACCACTGATCCTGTCAACCTGGACTCTCTTCAGCCATTTCTTAAGCAGTGTGGTAAAAATCTCAGGATGGTTTTAGACTCCGACTTCAAGTTTGACAAACAAATCAACTCTGTTCTGCAGAAAAGCTTCTTCCATCTCAGACAGGTAGCTAAGCTCAAGCCAGTGTTGTCCAGACCCGACCTTGAGAAACTAGTCCACGCATTTGTCACGACCCAATTGGACTATTGCAACACACTGTATGCTGGGATCAGCCAGGCCTCCATCTCACGTCTTCTGTTCATCCAGAATGCTGCTGCTCGGCTTTTAACCGGAACTCGTAGGTTTGAACATATTACTCCAGTTCTGTCCTCCCTTCACTGGCTCCCTGTTTGTACGAGGATAGTCTTTAAAATTCTTCTGTTGACCTTCAAATGCTTAAATGGCCTCGCACCCCTTTACCTACATTAGGGACTCGGGTCATACAAGTCATGTCAACTTTATTTATAGAGCACATTTAAAACAGAACCTGTTATCAAAGTGCTTAACAACAACAATCAATGAGAGTAAAATTAAAGAGAGAAAAAAATATTTATATACACTAATAATAATAACTGAAGAATTAATAAAAAACATTTAAAACAGGGTCACAGATTAAAAAAACACTAGATCAATTTACACTGTATGAAATGCCTGCAAGAACAGATGTGTTTTAAGCAGGGATTTGAAGTGAGGAAGGGAGGTGGCCTGCCTGATGTTGGGGGGCAGGTTGTTCCAGAGTTTGGGGCCCATGACTGAAAAAGCCCGATCTCCTCTGAGCTTCAGTCTTGTTTTTGGAACAGCCAAAAGCAGCTGATCAGATTATCTCAGGGCCCGAGAGGGAACGTAAGGTTCCAGAAGCTCAGAGAGGTGAGAGCTGAATACATGCAGGGCAAAAAAGCTTCAAAAGAAACAGTAAAAGTGGAAAAAAGCAGAGAAAGTGAAGCAGGTCTGTCTGTCTGTCTGTCTCTCACGCACGCACACCAAATAAAGCAGTCTTAACACCTTCTATGTGTCTTTCAACCACTTCCACAAGAGTAGGTGCACAAAACTAAACTCATACCGAACAGAACAAACAACCGCTCTGGGAGAGAGTCAAAAGCTCTGGTAGACCACCCTCAGCCTTCCTTCCATACACCCGAGGTAAACTTCTCATGTTGCCATGACAACCACAGCAGGGAAGCTGGGAATGGTCGATGGTGCTTGATGAGAAAATATGAGGGAGATGTCGACGGAATGGAAAAACGAAAAACAACATCTGCTTTGTCTCAAACTTTATTAATTTGTTACTGCTAAAGGCATAAGACATCTTAAGTTAAGGAAGGCCTAGTTGTGGCAAGCATCTTTTGTTGTAGCCTTTTATGAATATACAGGCACTGGTCATAAAATTAGAATATCATGAAAAAATTTATTTATTTCAGTAATTCCATTCAAAAAGTGAAACGTATATTATATTCATTGATTACAAACACACTGATATATTTCAAATGCTCATTTCTTTAAATGTTGATGATTATAACTGACAACTAATGAAAATCCCAAATTCAGTATCTCAGAAAATTAGAATATTGTAGTAATAAGCCAAACCCAACAATTCAGAAGAGCTAAAGGCCACTATTGCCCTTTTTGCACTGCCTCTAATTAGCCCCAACTCTGCTCAGCCCTGCACACCCCTACTCAGCCTGGCTCAGCTCAGCCTGGATTTGCACCTGCACTTTAGGGCCGATTCTGGAGGCGTGTCCAGAATCCAAGTCCTGCTAATGAGAGTTCTGCTATGAGTTACTCAAAGCAGTCTGCTCCTCAGATAAATATTAAATTATTATTTTTATATATGAATGTTTCTGTTAACTTATTTTATATATGAATATTTCTGTTCAGTGCCCTGACACGACTTCTGTTGTGACTTGGCGCTGTATAAATAAACTGAACTGAATTAAATCTGATGAGCCAGATTCTAAAAAAAACATTTATATTTAAATCTTAAAAAAGTTAAGTCTGGTCCTCTGGACATTCAAAAACAAACAAACAAACAAAAAATGTAGAAATGTTTCTTCTTTCATCCGAAAGACTTCTTCAGTCTGAGGAGCTGTATTCAGCTCAGAGCTATTTATATAAGACTGAGCTGAATACAGCTCCTCAGACTGAAGAAGTCTTTCGGATGAAAGAAGAAATGTTTCTACATTTTTGTTTTTGTTTATTTTGTTTTTTGAACGTCCAGAGGACCAGATTTAACTTTTTTAGATTTTTCTACCTGGATTATTGAGCATGCATCAGGATATCTATATTTAAAATTCTATATTTTCTTCATCATTTGATGTATTTGCACTTGTGGTTTTGTTTCTTGTATACAGATTATTTTCTCTTGTATACAGATAACTTTTAGCTTTGAATTAAAGTTTAGCTTTGATTTAAAGCTTTAATTTAAAGTGCAATACTTGTTTTGTGATTTGTACATCTGTGGGTTAGAATAATGTTGAACCAAAGGCTGTGTCTCTTCTTTAAACACGTTGGAGGGAAATATTCCTGAGAGATCCAATATTTTAGTCTTTTTATGATTTTTCAGTTGAATTAACTTTAATTAAGATTATTTAATAAAGTCAAAGGAAAAACAGGATTTCACGATAAAGTCGGCACCGTTCATTTATTTTTAATCTTCACTGATAAAAAAAATATATTTTATACATAAAATGTAAAAAAAAAAGTTTCCACCCCCCGTCCCTCCATCCCGGTCCTCCCGCCTGCCAGGGCTCAAATCCGGCCATTGTGAGCTGGCGAGGCCGGGGCTCGGGGTTCGGCCTCACGGGCTTCAACGTCTTGGCCGCTCGTATGATCCTCCGCGGTGACACCGCTCGCTCAAATTTTATAGTCGGTCACCAAACAAAAAAAACGCCTGGACTTCAGAATTAAACACGGCGTTGTCATTACTGTTTTTAAAATCTTAAAAATAGATCCAGACGCTGCTCCGCATCCAGAGAAATTGCAAATGGCGGCTCAGTGAAAAGTTTCTGAGATCCAGTGACTCCTCCCCCTGACCAACCAGAGTCCTGCAGTCACGTTTCGGTCCCGACTCAGCTCGGCTGAGCTCGCTCGGTCCCACCAGAGAAGCAGGGACAAAAAGAGGTCCTGAATCAGCCTCAAATTAGCTAAAAATACTAAAGTACTGGTGCAAAAGGGTTCTTTCTGTGGCGGGCTGCCCAGAATTGGGGCTTATTAGGGGCAGTGCAAAAGGGGCTCTGGAAGCCTCGAGTGAGCTGTGTGACAACTTCCTACATTTTTTGGGGGAAAAATTGATTCCACCCGGACTCTCATTTCCCCTCCAACTCATGACCCATCCACCCCACCTCAATCTGTAGCTCCATTTGACCATTTTGAACCCATCACTCTATCTTGAGTATCGTGAGTAATGCAGAGCAAACACGGAGATAAGAGACAAATGTCGGAAAATAATTCAGAAGATATGGAGGAAGTTAAAAAAATCTTTGAACTTTATGAGTGCTGAACTGACTAGATTATCAGCTAAATGTGAATTACAGACAGGACTGTATGAAGAAGTGAGACAATTGAAAGAACTGATGACTAATAAAGACAGAAAAATAGCTGAACTGGAACAGAAAGTAGACGACATGGAACAATACACAAAAATAGACAACTTGGTGATCACTGGACTGGAAGTTAGGAACCAAACTTATGCAAGAGTTGTTGCTGGTACTAACACAGCAGAAGATGCACCACAGGAAGAACTACAGACTCTGGAGGAGCAAGTAGTGAATTTTTTACAAAACAAAAACATTGACATCGAACATGAGGACATTTCAATCTGTCACACCCTGCCCAACAAATCAGATAAAGCCAAACCATCCATAGTCATCAAGTTCGTTAGCAGGAAATCAAGAAACAATGTGATAATGCAAGCAAAAACACTGAAGGGAACAAATGTTTACATAAACGAACACCTAACTAAAAAAAATGGAAATATTGCACGTGAAGCAAGGTGGTTGAAAAAACAGAAAAAAATAGCATCAACTTGGACAAGAAATGGAAACATCTGGATCAAACTACAGGAAGGATCTCAGGCTAAAATAATAAAAGACCTGAAGGATTTGGAAAAACTAAAATGAGCTCAGGAGATGACAGATGATAAATCATTGACATAACTTCACAAACAAGAAATGAACAAAATATAAAATGAACAAATACATTAAAACATGGCAACATATGAAGACGTAAGAGTTTAAAATATACAGTGTTGAAGATGTGATTGATACAATTTTTTTCCCTGCAATAAAAGACTGTGAATATTACAATGAAGAACAGTTTAATGACATCAATATAATGAATGGAGGTCTCTCTATTATTCACTTTAATAGTAGAAGTTTAAATGCAAATATATCCAAAATAACAGATTATTTAAAACATCTAAACAGAACCTTTACAATAATAGCACTGTCAGAGACGTGGCTCAATGATGAAAACACAAATAATGTTCACATGGAAGGGTATGAATTATATCATGTGAACAGAAGCAACAAAAGAGGTGGTGGAGTGGCTCTATTTGTTAAAAATGAAATAAAATGTAAATTAATTAATGAAATATCAATAATTGTTGATAATATCATGGAAATAATAACAATAGAAATAATAAACAAGAATGATAAAAACCTATTGATAAGTTGTGTATATCGATCACCAGGATCAAATATAGAAATATTCACTGATAAAATCGTACAACTATTTGACAAGAGTTTTAATAAAAGCATTTTTTTGTGTGGAGACTTTAATATTGACCTGGGAAATAAAACAGATTCAAATAACATCAGTACATTTACAAATTCATTGTACAGTTTAAATATTTATCCGTTAATATCAAAACCAACAAGAATTACAACTCATAGTGCTACAATAATCGATAATATTTTCACAAATGTAACAAATGGGGATGTGATGGGAGGTATTTTAATGAGTGATTTAAGTGATCACTTACCGGTTTTCACTATTTATAAAAATGATCAAAGCATTACAAAAGAAATTACAATTAAGAAAAAAACAATAAACGCATCAAAAAAAGCAATGGACAAATAAAAAGATGATTTACATAAACAAAGCTGGAAAGACGTGTATGATGATGATGTGAACAGATCATATGATGAGTTTATGAATATTTTAGGAGCTCTGTATGAAAAGAATTGTGTGCAAAATAATTATACAAAGAGAAATGTTGTTGACCAACCATGGATGACGAAAGGGTTGAGAAATGCTTGTTAAAAAAAGAATTACTTGTATACATGTTTCTTGAAATTGAGAACACAAGAGGCCGAAGAGAAATATAAGTATAAAAATAAATTAGTAGCGATTATAAGGAAACACAAGAAGGAATATTATAGTGATTTATTAAATAAAAGTAATGGTGATATGAAAGCTACATGGCGAGTAATAAATAGTGTTCTGAAAAGTCATAAAGCAAAAACAGGTATTTCACAATATTTTTTGAAGGATGACAATGAGTAGACAATAACGTGAACCATTCAGTTATAAGTTGTGACAACAGTATTTTTCTTAATGGAACTGACAAAGAAGAAATAATGAATGTAATAAAGAATCTTACAGATGAGAAATCAAAAGACTAGGTGGACATGGATATGATGTTTGTAAAGGACATAATGAGTTATGTTATCGAGCCGTTTACATATATTTGTAATTTATCATTTTCAAAAGGAATATTTCCAGACAATATGAAAGTAGCTAAGGTAGTTCCTCTCTTTAAAAATGGTGATAAATGTGTGTTCAATAATTATAGACCAATATCCTTATTACCACAGTTCTCAAAAATTCTAGAAAAACTATTTGTGACCAGATTAGATAAATTTATTACTAAACAAAACATTCTAAGTAGCAGTCAGTATGGGTTTAGAGCAAAAAAACTCCACATCAATGGCTCTCATGGAATTAATAGAACAAATAACTACTGCTGTCGATGAAAAACAATATTGTTAGTATTTTTGTTGATTTAAAAAAAGCATTCGATACTATTGACCACACTATTCTCCTTGAAAAATTAAATAAATATGGTATAAGAGGACCAGCATTACACTGGGTATCTAGCTATTTGAAAGATAGGAAACAGTTTGTACAAATAAATGGTGTAAGATCTGACCTGTGCAATATCACTTGTGGAGTTCCTCAAGGCTCTGTACTTGGACCAAAGTTATTTATTTTATATGTGAATGACTTAGTGAATGTATCAGGACTCCTCAAATGTGTCCTTTTTGCAGATGACACCACATTTTTTTGTTTGGGTAAAGATGTAAAATGGATGTTGGAACTGATGAAAACAGAATTTGATCAAATACAAACTTGGTTTAAAATTAATAAATTATCATTAAATTTAGATAAAACTAAATACATGATATTTAGTAACAAAGAGAGAACTGTTGATGATCCTTTTAAAATTGAGGCTGTTGAGATTTGTAGAGTTAATGAGATGAAATTTTTGGGTGTAATCATTGATGAACAGCTAACATGGAAAAATCACATAAATTCTGTAAGAACAAAACTATCTAAACCTATTGCAGTACTATACAAAGTCAGGGAATTATTAAATGATAAAGCTCTGTACATGTTGTATAACACAATCATTGTTCCACGTTTAATCTATTGCATTGATGTTTGGGGGAAAGCGTGTAAAACATTTACAAAACCTATTTTTATTTTACAGAAAGGAGCTGTAAGAATTATCACCAGAAAGCATTACAGTCACCCATCAAGCACATTATTTTATCAACTGAAGTTATTGAAGTTCCATGATTTGGTAGATTATAGTATTTTATCAGTTATGTATAGGGCTCAAAATAACACATTACCATTAAATATCCAAATAAATTTTGTTAAAAGACAAAGTTGTTACAATCTTAAGGGGATAGAAATATTTGTCAAACCAAAATTCAGAACTAGTCTGAAGGGAAGGTCTACCTCAATCCAAGGAGTTGGATTGTGGAATGGTCTAGAGAGTGATGTGAAAAATGCCAAGTCAATGTGTACATTTAAGAAAAAGATCAAAGCTGGATTGTTAAAAAAGTATATATGTAGTAGCTTAGTGTGTTTTTGTATTAGAATTAGAAAAATTAGAAAGTTATTCATTTTGTTCTTTTACTTGAAAATTATGATTGAAATAATTGTTTGAAAAAAGGGGCAGATATAATAAGATTTTTTCTTCTTTCTGCTGCCTTTCATTTTAAATCTTTTGTATCTTTTTTTATATTGTTATGGAATTGTTTTGTACTTTTTTAAAATGAATAAACTTTATACCATACCATACCATATCTTTTCAAGAGCAGGTCATGTGCAGCTTGAAACCTTCTGGTTCCCCCTTTGATGTGGTTCCCCCTCGACTACTAAAGGAGGCTTTTCCTACTCTAGGTCCATCCATTCTTGATATAGTAAACAGTAGTTTATCCACTGGCATGGTGTCAAAATCCTTTAAACATGCTGCTGTCCAGCCTCTCCTAAAAAAAAAAAAAAAACATGACCCCTCAGTCATATCCAACTTCCGGCCTGTCTCCAAACTCCCATTTGTTTCTAAAATACTGGAGAAAATAGTTGAGTCCCAGTTGAAGAGCTTCCTGGAGGGTCACACCATCTTAGAGCTATTCCAATCTGGCTTTAAACCTCTCCACAGCACTGAAACTGCCCTGCTGAAGGTTTTTAATGACATCTTCAGATCCACAGATACCAGTGATTCTGTGTTGCTTGTCCTATTGGACCTCACAGCTGCCTTTGACACCATCGACCATGAGATCCTCATTGCTAGGTTGGAGCAGTGGGTGGGCATCACAGGGTCAGCCCTCAATGGGTTCAGATCCTACCTCACTGACAGATCCTTTTGTGTCTCCATCAAGGATTTTAGTTCTGCAGCAGCAGAGCTTAAATGGGGGGGTTCTGCAGGGGTCATTCCTGGGTCCCCTCCTATTCTCTTTATACCTGCTGCCACTTGGTGCTATTTGCTGGAAACACAACATACCCTTTCATTTCTACGCTGATGACTGTCAAATTTACTTCCCCCTAAGACACAATGGTACATGCTCTATTCAAACTCTGCTCGATTGCCTGGCTGACATCAGGGACTGGATGGCTTTAAATTTCTTAAGTTTCAATGAAAAGAAGTCTGAAGTCATGTTGTTCCCTCCCAACGACACGATCACAAACCACTGCATCGACCTTTCCGCTCTAACCCTGTCAGAAAAACAAAGAGTCACTAATCTGGGAGTGATAATGGACCCTTCCCTGAAGCTTAATCATGTAAACATGATTGTTAAATCATGTTTCTTCTAACTGAGGCGGCTGTCTAAACTGAAGCCCATATTGTCCAAAAATAACCTGGAGACAGTAATACATGCATTCATTACATCTAGGCTTGATTACTGCAATTCACTCCTGTTTGGTATCAGTCAAACCTCCAATGCACGACTACAACTGGTCCAGAATGCAGCAGCCCAATTTTTAACCAGTACAGGCAAAAGAGAGCACATTACACCAGTTTTGG
>NC_056510.1:36544076-36555202 GCF_014905685.2 Nematolebias whitei
AGCCGTATGTCCCACCACGCTCCCTGAGGTCAGCGGACCAGTTGCTCCTCACAGTTCCAGGAACTCGTCTTAAGTGCAGAGGTGACAGGGCCTTCTCTGTAGCAGGACCAAGACTCTGGAATGAGTTACCTCTGCTTGTCAGACTGGCCCCCTCCCTCTCGGTTTTTAAGTCCCGTTTAAAAACCCACTACTATTCAGTAGCATTCAACACCAGATGATCTGTGTTTTGAACCTGTACGCTTCGCACTGGTTAGTTGTCATTATCTGCATCGTTTTTATGTCTATATTCTAATTTATTTCATTTTGTATATTCCTTTGTGTGTTACCTGTTGTTCTGTCTGTACAGCACTTTGGTTGGCCTTGTCGCTGTTTTAAGTGCTCTATAAATAAAATGGTATGGTATGGTATATCGGAGCAACCTGGGCTCTCAAAACACCTGAGCAGTACCAGACTGATCGACTCCATGCCACGCCACACTGCTGCAGTAATCCAGGCAAAAGGAGCCCCAACTAAGTATTAAGTGCTGTACATGCTCATACTTTTCATGCTCATACTTTTCATGTTCATATTTTTCAGTTGGCCAACATTTCTAAAAATCCTGTTTTTTATTGGTTTTAAGTAATATTCTAATTTTCTGAGAAACTGAATTTGGAGTTTATTAGTTGTCAGTTATAATCATCAACATTAAAAGAAATAAACATTTGAAATATATCAGTCTGTGTGTAATGAATGAATATAATACCCAAGTTTCACTTTTTGAATGGAATTACTGAAATAAATCAACATTTTCATGATATTCTAATTTTATGACCAGCACCTGTATTTACATTGTATGGATAGCTACTACAATCTTGACCAAAGAGTTAACAGAATCAGATATTTCTGTAAACCACTTGATTTTCCTATCAATAATGTTCCAAGTGATTATTATAACAGTACTTTGAGTCATTTGTTTAATTTTAGACTTGCTTCAATCTGGTCCTCTGGACATTCAAAAAAACAAAAAACAAAACAAAGCAAAAAAATCTAGAAACGTTTCGTCTCTCATCCAAGAGACTTCCTCAGTCTGAGGTGCTGTTTTCAGCTCAGTCTCTTAAATAGCACCTTCTCAGAGTGGATCAACCAGTTTTGCTGCTGACAACCAAAACCAGCTGATCACATGCTCAAGAAGGACCATCAGCCTAACAATGGATCATTAGCACACTGATGGCTGTTTACTACTCACAGAGGGCTGAGTGATACTAGCAATCACAGCATTGTAAGAGGGGGACAGTTGAACCCAGAGGCCTCCACCCCTGTTTAATGATGGACGATTTATTTTCACAAAGATGGCCTCCTTTACTCCTCTCTCAAACCATCGTTCCTCTCTGTCCAGGATGTGAACATCTTCATCTTTTGTTTTTTGTTTTTTTGAATGTCCAGAGGACCAGATTGAACTTTTTTGGATTTTTCTACCTGGATTATTGAGCATGCATCAGGATATTTAGACTTGCTTGTGTCCTCCTCCCCCTTCATTGCTTAGTTGTACTGTGTAAACTAAAGTAAAAAAAAGTACCAATAAATCGATCTTTCTTTGAGGTCTGTCCTCTTGTTGTCAAACCACTTTGAAGCAGCTTACAGAGGCCAACATCATGCTGTAATTCTGACTGAACTGACTACAGTACATATCGATGCACTGGCAGAAGAGACGGACATACTGTTTGGATGTTTGCACTGAAACAAGCTTGTATTGTTCAACTTTTAATCTGTGTGGGGCAGATACTGTGTATATTCTTAAGACTAGGTTTAAAACCCAGACCCTGGGCCTGTGGTCAGGGCTTCACTGAATGGTGTGAGTCTTCCTTTTTAAAGTTAAATGTTTCTAAGACAAAGAAGATGGTCATTGATGTTAGAAAAGACTCTTCAGTTGCCACTCCTGTGGTCATTAATGGTGAAGATGTTGAGGTGGTGCATCAATATAAATATCTGGGAACTGTTCTCAATGACAAACTGACCTTTGACCCCCATGTGAACTCACTTTGTAAGAAGGTCCACCACAGAATGTATTTTTATCAGAAGCTCCGTGGTTTTAATATTGATTCTACTTTTATGAGAATGTTTTATTCATGTTTTATTGTGTCTCTGTTAACTTTCACCTTCGTCTGTTGGTTTGGACTTTTGACATGCAAAAACAGGAACAAACCAAGAGTTAGAGTTAGTTAGTAAGAGTTGTCAGTTAACTAGCATGCATGTTTTTGGTCTGTTGAAAACTATTTGATTGGTCATAAATTAATAAAATAGAAAAGTTACATAAAATAAATACATATGTTGCATCTTTCTTGTTATTTTACTTATACAACATCTCATAATTAAAGTACTGTGATTTTTCTTAGATAAATATACTCAAGAACTACACATCTGATACTGCACAGACAGTGAAGTGTCCAAGAAATGTCTCTCAAAAACATAATCCAGTCACTCAAAGCATATGTTCAGTGTGTGTGTTGGGCTACTTGATACTGATTAAGTTACATAATCATGTTAACTCCTGCTAGGGTAAAGAAACAAATGCTTTGAGCTAAAAATACAAAGCATTCTTCTTTAGTAAATGATTAGATGAAGTTATATTATAACTCAAAGCCCTGAAACAGAACCCAACAAGAGCTCAATTTTGACCCAAAACTCCTAACGAGAACAAACAAACGGAACAAGTGACTAAACTTTAACTGGATACTCCAAACAAATGAATTAGAAAGATGCAACTAAACTAAACGTGCAATTCTTTTTTCAAACTTTCTATTTCTTAGAACAAAACGATTATCATTCATTTCAACATTGAATCACATTTCTAGAGAACAAGTCAAGTTTTTTGTTCAAGAAAACTAATCTTTGGTGTGATTTTGCTTCCTGGATTCTTAGAATTTACATTTAAGAGCAAAACAATAACTTAAAACAATTCAAAATCAAAAAATGTGCAGGTATACTTTAGATAAATACTGAGAAATCGTTTTCTCAAAGTGGGGTAAGGGAACAAGAGAAAACAATTTCAGTGCATGTGCTTAACCAAAAAGTCTGCAGAAAACTGGTCAACACATTAGAGTAACCAGCAGGGAACAAAGCACATCAAGCAGCTCGATCCAAACTGCAACGATGCATACAACATGAACACTGTCCTGCCACGCAAAGCTGTTTGTGCAGGGGAAAAACATCGAGGCATATTTTAGCCATATTTCAACAAGTAACCTTTTGTTTTAAAAGCAAGAGGCACTTACCAAGTTGTTGCAGTGTGGTTGCCTTCACCTGTGCTGGAAGATTTTCAGTCTGCAACAGATTTTCATACGCCTCTTTCGCTGCTCTGTATTTCTTCTGCAGAGAAAGAAGTGGGGAGGGGAAAATGTGAGACAGAGAGGTTGTTAGAGGCAGACAGGAGGGACTGGGTTTTATGGTTCTATCTGGACACACATTGTCCTCAGACTGGTAATGACCACACACACACACACAGAAAGAGGCAGGTCTGAGTGGCAGAAGACAGACCAGACTCAACACGTCAGGCAGCTTTAAGTGTGTCTGCACCTAAATGAATGTGGGTGTTGACTGCAGAGCAAGCGTTGTATTATAGGGAAACCTGAGCTGCCTGTTTGTTTGAACTCTGTGACCCTGTTGAACTTGAGTTCTGATCGGGAGTTAAAGTTCACGGCTTAAGGTCTGGTTATACTTCACATGACTTCAAGACATCACATCAGAGATCTGATTTGAGCCTTTTTCACAGTGACTCTTCATTTTTAAAGAGAAACAGCCAGAGAGAACTTCTGATAAAAGTCCTCTCGTGGTCTTCCCATAAGCAGCACATGCCACTCACTAGAACAATCCTCAGAGAGTACAGCTATCAGAGTGGATGTTTGTTATCAGCTGACAATGGAGGAGTTCAGAAGATCTGGCATGGCTGTTGCTAACTGAGGAGAAGCACTATTTTGTCAATTTGTCACAAAGAGACTGCTACCACTTCCAACAGACTGTGTCGGAACGTGCCCCTACGCTAACCCGGACAAGCCCCCCCCCCCGTCATCTGTATTTTAGTCAGCACAAACATAGAGCTGCCTGTGTCCCCACACTGTTGACTGTGTGCACAAAAATTGTCCAATCTGCTTAGATGAGTTTTTTTTTTAACTATCTTTGTAAGATTTATCATTTTTGCTGGAACAGTGGTAATAATGGCTATATTTTCTAACGGCTTTAGCCAGTAGCTCCTCAGCAGAGGCTGCTCTCTGAGAGCAACATACTGCAACCACTTTTCATAAACAAACATGGCCACAAAATTCTGACCAATCATAACCCTAAAATGCTCTGCGCATATCCTGTAAAAAGCTAGAACTGACTGGGGGCAGTGAAGACAGGGTCTCGGTGGGGAAGCGATATGCAATTTTCGTCTCACTTACGGCCAACTATAAACAATTTAGTGTTGTCTTTCTTATCAGGTCAAACAATATTTTCTTTAAAAGCAAATAGCATTGCTATTTATAGATTTTCAAAGTAAAAAAAATCTATAAATAAGTCAGTGCTGTTGCACACATGGTCTTTACTCTTCCTGTGCGCGAGCAATAAAGACACCTCAGAGAAACAATGACAGTTGAGGTATATGAGACATGCTCTCAATGGCTTGTTCCTGTTTCAACTAATGAGTTTCATTAAATTAAAAAGCGCCCCCACACCAAAAACATACACTTAGTTCAGAGGCCAACGGTATCACAAATGTTGAGGGCATACAGGTCATTACCACTGCTGCTCTAGGGTGCATTTTTAAGTGACACTACAGAAAAAATGGCTAAAATTACCAAAACCCAACCTTTTCCCCTAAAAGTCAATATGGTAATATAAAATTATTTTTCTGAACACATGATCAGGAAATTCAAATTCTCCACTGTGTGACAATTAAATAGTCTGATTATTTTTTAAATTATAGTTGGTACTTTATCAGCTGTAATATCTGTCATAGAGTACAGAGTATGTAGAAATGGGCAGAAGTCTTCTTCCAAGCCAATGTCTAGCTGAACAAGGGCCAGTTCTTTTTATCGTTTCCAAGTTAATTTCAAAACTGGTATTCCAGTATAATGAGATCCAATTTTAACTTTTTAGATTTTTCAATGAGTGTGTTTAATATGTAGCATCTTTCTCAAATGAACATCAGTGTTACTACATTAATGTATTTGTGCTGAGCAAAGACCCAAAGAAATTGTTCAGGGAGGCTGCAAATGTATCAGTTCTTATTAACCGGCATGTCTGGTCAGTCCAAAAGTTTATTCAACTCCCTGATAGAAGTTGTACACGTTGACCACGTGTCCATTGTCAATGCAACAAAACTGACCACAGCTCCGAATATCAGCTCAGAGTGGGTTGCACAAATTTTGTCTAATTCCTGTCAAGCGTTGAATAAAGGTGGATTTATAGTAAATGAGAAGTGTCTTTCTCATGTTTCACTGACGCAGGTGAACTGTGCTTTGCCCCCAGTCAGAACTAATTCTCACCAGGGTGTACCATGAGCATTGTATGATTGGTTAGACCTTTGTGGGCATATTTGTTAAAGTGGCTGCAAACTAAAAAGCAGCTGGCTGGGTTGTGAGAAAATACAGCCATCGTTACAACTGGTCCAGCAAAAAGGAGAGAGCGGAGACACAGGTGGGTCCATGGCTGAGCTGACAGAGAGTCTCCCCCAGGCAGCCATGGCAGTGATGACCGGGAGAGTGTGCATCGACTGAGTAGTGTAGAGGCACATTCCAGCACCATCTGGAAATGGTGGTGGTCTCAGTAACACATTTACAAAATAGTGTTTCTCCTTGGTTAACAACAAATACCAGATCTTCCTCCTCCATCATCAGCTGAAAACAAACATCCACTCTGACAGCCGTGCTTTCTGTGTTGGTTCTGACTGTGCATGACATGTTGCAGTGGAAGGACTTATCAGGATTTGTCCTCCACAATTTCTTGTTCAAGTATTTTTTAAATTAAGCTTTATTTATACAGGTAATCTCACTGAGTCACAAGAACTCATTTTCAAGAGAGACTTGTTTGGGAGCAGATGGTAGGGCCTTGCTCATGGGCCCAGAGTGGGGTAAATGAGGGTGGAGGCAGATGTGGGTGTTTCACCTTTTCCACCCACATTTTGATGTCAGTCCAGGGAGTTGAACTTGCAACTTTCCGATCACAGGCCCATCTTCTATAACTCTGTTCCACCACTCCCCCCGCCCCCCTTTTTTTCATATGAAGTGTTTGTGAGGGAAAAACAGTATAAAATATTGTTATTAAAAATGGAAAAATAAGAAAATGCAAACCCACCATTTCTGTTGTCTTTACCATGGTGTTTTCAATATTAGGTTCACATTTATATTAATTGAAGGTTAACAGTCGGTGTTAAGTTTTGTGACATTTGTTATGGCTTGAAAAACGGCAATTATTTATGTAAAATAATAAAAATACTCTAAGTGTATTAATAATTGAAAAACCACATGGCAGCCCTCTGAATTGACCAAATTGTGAGGTGCCTAAAGATTCCCACCCACACTCAATTCGCTCCCATCAACTCTGATAAAAACTATTAACTTTTGTTAACTTGACATGTTGAGCTCTTAACTGGAGTTAGTAGGAGAGATCATATTTCTCCAGTTTTAGCTTCTCTCCACTGGCTCCCTGTCAAGTCCTGAATAGAATCCAAAATCTTACTTCTAACCTACAAAGCTCTCAACAACCTAGCTCCATCTTATATTACAGATCTTATTGTTCCATATTTTCCTAACAGAGCACTTCACTCTCAGACTGCAGGTTTACTTGTGGTTCCTAGAATTTCCAAAACCAGAATGGGAGACAGATCTTTCAGTTATCAGGCTCCTCTCTTGTGGAACCAACTTCCAGTTTCTGTCCATGAGGCTGACACATTGTCCAGTTTTAATACTGGGATTAAGGCTTTCCTTTTTGATAAATCCTTTAGTTAAGAGTTGGCTTGGGTTTATCTGAGCTGTCCCTTAGTTTGCTGCTATAGGCTTAGACTGCTGGAGGACAAACTGACCACATTTCTTCACCATGTTATTCTTTACTTACTCTGCTCACCCTGTTTTGTATTTGTAGTTATTTTTATCTTAACATGTGTTTTTGTCTTTCAGGTACACCTGCACCTACACCTGGATCTGTCATCCTGTGTTTGTTTCTTCTTCCTGTCCTCTCAAACCAGCCGGTTGAAGCAAGATGGCTGCTCATCCTGTGCCTGGTTCTGCTGGAGGTTTCTTCCTGTTAAAAGGGAGTTTTTCCTTTCCACTGTCTCCATTGTGCTTGCTCAGGATGGGAGACTGTGACGAAGTGAAGATTCAACGAGTGTGCTGCTTTCTTAGATAGAGAACTTTACTAATTGTCTTTTTTGTATGTGAATGTTTCTGTTCAGTGCCCCGAGATGAATTCTGTTGTGGCGCGGCACTATGAACTGAACTGAATTGAATAAGTTTACATGAAAAAGTAATCTTTTATATATTTTATTTCTTTTTGATGGAAACATTATTTCCAAAGATCAGTTTATTAAGTTGATCACTCAGAGAATAATAACTTTTTTATATTAATTAAAAACCTTGACCTCTTTAAATTAACATGAAAACTAACAGCTAGCGAACACATTTGTTCCGACATATTAATAGTAAAATTAAAAAAAATATCTAAAAATATTCAATGTTTCAATTTCTAAAATTAAACTTTCAATACCACCACCAAGTAGCCTGACATACTGAAATACTGTATAATGAATCAACTGAGTTCTTACCTGGATTTCATGCAAATGAGCGATGTGAAACTGAACTGTAAGAAAAACAAATAAATATAAAAAGATTAGGCTTTACCATTGAAACGCTCTGGCACATTACACATTAACCTCTACAAGACCTCTGAATGCAGAATACAGTATGGAGAACAGATGGACGACTGGGGGAGCATGATGATCTCTCCAGAGTATGCATGTAATCTGAAATCACTGTGTGCATGTGCAATGTGTTCGCAAGCCCTTCCAGCTCCTCCTTGTGCCGTCTCCTAGGCAACCCCAGTCTTGGGCAGTCAGCAGGGTAACAGCAGCAGAGGAGGAGAGCTCCTCTGCAGAAATATTTTTCTGACAAGTGTTGAGAAGGTGGTATATTAAATCTAAATACTTTGCTACACCACACAGCAAAGTGTGACTGCTTTAACTATGAGCTGTTAAATGTACAGCTTTAATACTTACTTTCAGCTTTGGACAAAGTGCACAGATTGGAGTCAATCAATGCCAGCTGAAAATGCTGCAGAGAGAAGAAAAAAGCATTTTAAATATGAACAAAACACTAGAAGTCTGTATATTTATGAAACAAAAACATATGGAAATTATTGGGAGTAAAAATCAATTTAATTTATTCCACTAGGACACAAAGCACTGGAGCCGTTTTCTCTTTTCTTTCACTTTATCCAAGGACTGAACCCTGTAGACTGTAACATAAGACACAGAGAACTAGAGGGGATGAACTACAGATACTCTTGTCCATGTCCACTCATCTTACTGTAGCCTTCCCTCTTTCCTCTACTTCTATTGGAAATCCAAAGCTCGTTTTACACAGATTGTGCTTTACTGCCTTAAAGGACACTACCTCAATGCGCTGCTGCTTCTTCACTAGTTCACCCCAGTTGAGGCGGAGCATCATCATCCCGATGCTCTTCTTAAAATAGCATGCCAGCAAAGAAGAATGAGACTAATTTCTAGTGTGACTGGTTTCATCATGCTCGTATTCCCTTACAAACAGATGTCCACTGGCTGTTCTGATTCAACTCCTGCAGTGGGGAGCAGCAGTGTTTTTATGAACAGGAAGGGGTGAAAGTCCTTTAAATGAGACTGATGTCCTGCAGTATTAATGACATTCCAGCAGGAAAAAGCAAACGTTCTCACAATATTCTTTGTTGAAACCAGGTCTCTCTTGTAAATGAGTCCTCGAGGCTCAATGGGATTAACCTGTCTAAATAAATGTTGAATGAAAAAATGTGGCTAGAGGTTTAGCTCTGCTGCTGTAGCATGGCACAGCTGGTCTCATTTCTCTTCTCTTTTTTATTGGCCAACTCTACAACTTTCAGATGTTAACATATTATCAAGCCACTAATGTTGAGATTTTATGAAATGGGAATGGGAAGTCATAATGGCTTAAAATAGCAACTCATTATCCCAACGCACCAAAGAAACAGACACGTGAGATTTTAGAAGTGGAAATATGCCAAAAAATTTAAATACATTTGTGCTTGCATATATGTTTAGAAGGTGACAAGTTCTGCAGCATCGTGACTCTGTGCAGCCACCAGCTGCTCTATGCATTAAACAAATGCAACTGGTATCTGGGTCAGTTAAAAAGCAGAAACCAAATCACAAAACGTCAGCACGACTGCACTGAACTCCCCTGACTGATGGCTGAGGGCTTCTTGCCTAAAGGACGCTATAATCTGCACACTAGGTTGAGGCAAAAATAGCTAGAAGAACAAACACAATTCAAGGAGGAGCCTGGACAAGCAGCTGCACAGACATCCATCCAGCTGGTTCACAGACCTAAAGCTGAACACCACACAGTCTTCAGTTTGAAATGACTTGTTTTCAAACAGAGCTTAGAGTTGCTAAACATAAGGCACACTCATCACATGCTTTGATTTTAGAGACGGCACTCCAACACATTACCTAGAAGGCTTTCACATCACAGTCCTCCTGCAGATCTCCCCTCAGTCTCCTCTAGCCTGTCTCTCCGTTCACACTTGCTGCACTGGCAGGCAGATAATGCAGCAGGATTGTCAGTTTGGCATTCCACCTCCCTCGTCACGTCGCTTTCCTCACTCCCTTTCCCCGTCTCTCTGCTCTTTCTTTTAATCTCTTTTCCTTTCTCTCACTGCCTCCCTCTCCCTCTCCTCCTCTATCCTGGTGTCACTGATTACCATTCAGCAGACAGCTGCAGTGAAAAGTGCACGAAGATGACACACAATACCTCAAAGCAGGAGGGAGCACACACCACCTCTCCTGGCTGCCCCCGCCTCTCTCCACTCATTTTCCCCCAGTTTAAAGCTTTTCTCTGTGGCAACACAAGATAATCACTTCATCACCTTGCTACACTGCATTTCTTCAAAAACATTGCTTTTGTTTTAATTGCTTCGGCATACTTGCTGCGTTGTTGTCTTATGCTACAGTGTTTAGCTACCATTCTGCTACTTTTAGCTGCTAGCTAACCATTTCCTAATTTGAACAATCTTTTAACATTTTAGGTCCCAGCCAGCAATTTCCTACTTTTAGCTGCTAATTAGTCTTCCGTTTAATTTATGTTACAATTAGCTTTTAGATGTCCTTTTGCTAAATTCAGCTTTAAGCTAGCAAATTTAGCTTTTAGTAAACCATTTGTTCCTTTTAGCTTTTGTTCTGCTCATGTAGCTATTGATCTGCTCCTTTTAGCTAGCGTTGCAGACGTTTGTATTTTCACAGAACATTAAATTTATTTAGCTATCAATCAGTTTATGCTTTTGGTCTCATTCTGCATCCGTTTTGTGTAAAACAAATCAGCGTGGATAGAAAAAGAGTATCACAGAAATTGCATGTTTTAGGAAAATCTGTACAGAATCATCTTTAAGAGAATTCTGCCTTTCATGATTTCCTCACTCGCTCTCATACCTTTTATTATTCTTTGCTCCTCTGAACAGGCGCTCACCCCTCCCAGCTAAGTGGGGCAATCATCATGTGTGTGAGATATTCTGGCTGTGAGTGTGTGTGGCTGACGGGACTGAGAGGTGCAACCAGAGTGAGGACGTGCAGCACGTGTAGTCTACTAGGCTCAATAATTCATGCTAAATTCAAGGTTGCAGGCCATTTTGTTAAACGACTCACGCAATACACGGTTTTTATTTGGGAAAACATCTATTAATGCAACTAACAGTCAAAGTCTGGAAACAAGTTATATTATCTTTGAAGCATTTAAATATATTGAGTTTGAATGGACTGTACTTATATAGCGCCTTTCTATCTGATCTAGATACTCAAAGCGCTTTACACTACAATCTGTGTCCTCATTTACCCATTCATACAGCTCTATACTAGATCTCTACAAAGCTAATTGAACAAATCATTCTAAAGAGAC
>NC_056510.1:36555602-36615683 GCF_014905685.2 Nematolebias whitei
ATATATATAGAGAGAGAGATAGATAGATATATAGATATATATAGAGAGATAGAGCGATAGATAGATGATAGATAGATAGATAGATAGATGATAGACAGACAGACAGACAGACAGACAGACAGACAGACAGACAGATATATATATATATATATAGATATATATAGCAGGGCTTAAAGTGGAAAAAAAATCCTGAGCCTGAAACTGTTTTTGTTGTGTTGATAGAATAAAATTGTGACATATTGCCAACGTTTATTAAATATGCTCTCTGAAAAGTGCAGACAACTGCTTTTAACAACAAACAATTCAGCTTCAAGTAACAATGACTTAAATGAGGTTTCAATGTATTTGAACTTAAACAACGAAAAATATGTACCCCAGAGCACTGCCCTGCAGCAAAATGAAACTCAAAAATACTCACCACATGGAACAGACACATTTCAGTCACTTAATTTGTAATAAATTTAGAATACTCAATATCACAATCTGAAAGGAAGAAGTTCCACAGAGCTGGTTTTAGGACTCCCAGCATTCTAAATAACTTTCAGAGTAGGAGCTGGAGTCATTTCCAACATCAACACAAAGATGTTCTGTGCAGTGAAAATGTTTTTGTGAACACAGACTGTTTAAACACTGATGAAAATGTCTTACCAGCATTGGTGTCAGAAGCATTTGTAAGGGGCGGGGGGCAGGCACACTGGGGGAAGGGGGTCTGGGCGTCCTCCCCCAGAAGATTTTGAATAAAGAAGATACCGTTTCCTGTATTCTGGTGTATGTTAAGGGGTTAATCATCTATGTTTACCTACATAAGTAGCTTGATTCAATAACTATTTTAGAGAGCAACAAGAAGTAGCCTGACCAACAGCTCTCCTTGTGTGAATACAGCACAGTTTTAGGATGCTCACCTCGAGCATCTTAAAACCCCCACCCCGGTTGACAACTGCCGGCACTAACGTAGCGCTAAGATAGCGTGCCACACAGAAGCGTCTCCCCTCCTCACCACACCCTGTCCACAAAACCCCCCTGAGAGATGAGTGTCCCCTGCCAAGACAAGTAACCTGGGGAAACACTGCATGCAGTGTGGAGAGTTGTTAAAAACCCAGAGTGGACTTCAGTGCTTTGAGTATTCTTCTATTAATCAAGTGGAATGGATTTATTCACAAAGAAATGCAAACAGCGCCGGGTGAACTAATATTTCATGGCAAATGTGTGTGTGTGTGTGTAGGGGGGGGGGGGGTCCAAACAAATATTTTTTAAATGTGAGGGGGACATGTCTCCTTCACATAATTGATGCGATGCTGCTTACCAGAATCATAGGCATGAAAAGAATTATGAAGTCATAATCAGCAGCAGCTGTGAATCAGTTTTGTAGAGATAATATACATTTACAATACAGTAATCTAATAAAGAATTAGTTCACAATAAATTTATATTTATTCATCTTGCAGCTCCCAGCTGAGTGCATGCAGGTCAAAAACCAGTTTTCTTTAACTACAGACATTATCTTATTTGAATTAGACGGTTTTAACTCAAACTTTATTTATTCATGTTCCTCAGAGGTAAAAGCAACCTTCTTATTTAAGCAGTCAGCCTCAAATAAATATATCTCATTTAAATTATTTTTATTTTAATGCTTGTAGGGTTTTTGTTTAAAATCTCTACATTATTATTTTTTATTGACTAAATATTTATTTTACTTTAATTTTTAAAAAGTGTATTTTCCTCCATTAGTTTGCCTTCTGGGTCAACATCCACATCCACCTCTGTTCTGCAGAGCTCAGAACTGATGCTTGGTTCTGGACCCCCTCCTCTGCGCAGTCACACCTAATGATCTTCCTCTTCATCACCCCCGCTCTCGCTGACTTTATCGTGCACTGAACTCCGTTCAACTTCCATGTCTTTTTCTTATTTTTCCTGTAGATTATTTGGTGCTTGTGATAGGACTTCGAGCCTCGTCAGAAAGTGAGGGGGTTGTTTATGTGTTCAACGGTGGGGTGGTGGGCTGCAGCTTCTCGCTGTAATGCGCTTAAGATTTGATTTTTTCAGAAAAAGACATAAATGGCATGGATTATTGATCATAACTAAGTTTACTTGGCCTATCAGCATGATTTAAAACAGTTTGAAATCTGTAGTTTTGGCACAGATTGAAAGGGAGTCACTGAGATGCTGCGTCTTTCCTGCTCGAGACTGAACTCAGTCATTTGACTGTGCTTCGATTCGCTCCAAAGGGGACACATTGTCAGAGTAGGAGGTGCCGGACACTTGAGTAAGAGGAGAAAAGCCAGAAACTCGGCCCCCGGCCGGAGGGCTTTCAGCCCGGATATATAAAAAAATACATATATATTTACACACATAATATTATATATATTTACACACATAATATTATATATATATATATATATATATATATATATATATATATATATATATATATCTATATATATATATATATATATATATATATATATATATATATATATATATATGTAGGCGTTTTAAACCCTCCCCACACTCTTGCAATATTCTAAATAATGTTTCTAAACTCTACACTCTAAAAGAGCACAGAATATCATCATTTCAGCTCCCTGCCTTGTCTGCTCTTTGCCACCTGCAAGCGCTCTTGGCCACGCCCACTTCTCCACTCTGCACAGCGAACAGCTGATCAGCTGCAGCAGGATGTTTATCCTGCAGTATGGATTGCACAAAGGTGCAGGAGGACACTTTTTCTGCAGCTGTGGGCTGCACACAGGTGCAACAGGTGCTAAATAATTTAAAATAATTTATTTTAAATAAAAATTCTATGCCGATCATGAGGCTCATCATGTCCAATCTTATTTTGAAAAACTGCGCTAAAGCAAGTCCGTGATAAATGAAGTGCGATGAAGCGAGGGACTACTGTATATAGTAGTGGCCATCTTGGGTTTTGAAATGGCAATCCAACTTTTGATAGTGACCTTTCTTATGCCTAGATGCAGCCGCACACCAAAATGGTAGTCAGTACCAGACTTGTTTTTCAAGGTATTCAGCTCACAAGACGGACCTATTCCCCTATTTGCTCCTTGACAGGAAACAATAAAATGTGTGTCCAATAAAAGAGCAGTGATCACCTGTGACGGACATATTCAGCATCACTTCACTGTACTTGTTAAAATGTCTGAACCGAACCATTACAGTACAAACATGTACCCGTTACAACCCTTCTCAGCACACAGATTACTGCATAGTAGCACAGATGTAGTTCAGTTGAGAAAATATCTACAAACTAAGCAAATGGTGTCATGTAGAGGTTTAATATTAGCCAGTACAGAATTGCACCACTGTATCTTGTTTGAGTTTTTTTTCATTTGCCTAATAAAGTACAGAAAAAAATAGGACCTCTTTAGGTTAGCCATTAGCCTAGTCTGGAGGACGACCACTCTTTACTCCACACTCTGTAACAGATGTCACAGCTTAGAAAATGTACTAACTTTTAATAAGTAGTTGACAAAAAAGTCAAAACAGAGTTTTTACGGTCAGTTGACTTCCCCTGGGTCAAAATGACCAACGAGTTTTAAATCTGAGGCCTAATGGGTGAGGACAGGTTTACATACCCAGTAAAACAACAACAAGCATAAAGTCTTGGGGAATGTTCCCGTCAGCCCTAACAGCAGATTACCTGTATATTATTTAGAAACTTTGCACCACAACACAATCAATGCACACTTATTACTGTGATGTACACAGCAAAACATAACCACGACAACACAAGAGTTGGTCGATTCAAAATGTTGCAGTTTATGACCAGGTCAGCAGAAGCTCTTATCACCTTTTTATTTGCCTCTCTTTCAGTTTGCATTTTTAGTCGTTGAAATTTACCTTTAAGCTTGAGTCATAGTCTGTGTTGACTTTGAACATGAGTCCCAGTCTCAGATGAATTTCCTTCACTCTTGAAAAGCTTGGATCAATGTAAAGCACCTCTTGAAACACCTTGATTGCCCTGAAAAGCACACACAGAAACAGAAACAGGCACATTGAATACAAATAGAAACGTGACAGCATTGTTGTTGAAAAGAGCACATCTTTTTTAACATTATATTATCATCCTAATTCAAATTTCAGCACCAAAAATGATATTTTAGTTTCTCATGTTGTGTAACTCCTGGCTTTGCTGATGTTCTAGTGTCTGATTCTTTGAAGCCATTCAGGAGCTGAGATCTATGAATGAACAACAGCACATCAGTGCCTGAGTGCAGCTGACCAAGATGTGACTGAGATCTTGTCAGTAGAGCCGAGTTTGTAACTCGAGCTGACATCTGTGTCCAACACTTTCCTTTCATCTCGTTTTTTATTAGGTTGGTGACAAACTAATGGTACAAACATGTCTACATTCAACACTGACAGGCAGTGCAACAAAAACTTTTTTTTTTTTTGCTTGCAGTTTTCAAAGTTCACTCCTACAAACAGACTACATCAGAAGGACCACCTCATATGTATTCAACTCAGTTTATTTATATAGCGCCAATTCACAACAAAGTTGTCTCAGAGCACTGAACAGAAACATTCACATAAATAGAAAAGCCATATATAGAGAGAATAAATTAACATTTTAACAAATACTATCTATACTATTATTATCTATCCTGCAACATCTGAGTTTTTGCATTCAAGCAAAAACAAAATTCATCCTGACAATTACTGGTACCCAAATGACAAATTTTGTCTTTTCTCTGCACGCTGTGCATTCTTGGCTATCAACAATTACTGGGTAGCTAACCGACAACTGCATTTCAGTGCAGTGTTTCCCTTTCCATTATGCAAGCGGGGCACCACGCCCCGTCAACAGAACTGAGCATCCCGTCTACCGAATCCCCTACACACACACACCCCACCCAACCCCAACCACCTGTTGGCACTGACGTAACGCTAAACTAGCGGCTCGCATTGCAGGTGTGCTAGCTAAAAAGGTAAAGGAAGCCTCTTCCCTCACGCTGAACTGAACGCACCCCCGCCACTCAAAAACTGTCTGTACAAAACAGCGCACGGCTCAGATGTGTCAAAACTGCTCGTGGGGCCACAGTTTCTGAAAGCCAACAGATCGGGGGGCCCAACATCCAGAGATTAAAATCATTATGTAAATAAAGCAAAGTTTACAATTATCCGTTACCTTCTAAATTTGATTATTTTATTGAACTGAATCATAAATGCAATAAACAGAACCCAAAACCCAAACCCAGAACCAAAAAAATAAAAATAATGTATATATATATATATATATATATATATATATATAAATATAATTTTTTTTTTTTTTTTAATGAAGTGGGCCAGATTGAAGTCACCGACCCGCGGGCTAACAGTTGAATAGGCCTGTTCTAGACAGTTCTTTTTGATTAGATAGAGAAGTTGTGCAGTCTCAACCAGCTTATTTCATTTGAAGACACTTACAAAGTTTAAGCTGCATCTTTCTTTAAATGTTGTGAACATGTTATCAATGCATAAAAAAAATCTAGTTTAGAATGCTGCAACGCCTTACAGCTTCAATTGGTCTTCTCTTTGTCACCTGCCAATGATTCAACATGCAGCAGCTCATTTATTGACTGGTATGAAAAAGTGTGACTACATCAGCGCAAATTGGTATCAATCGACACGATTCTTGTCACTTTCAGGACTGAGTTTAGGATTTTATTACTTATTGAACATTTCAAGGAAATGCATCCAGTGTTTCCCCTAAGTCACTTGTCTTGAGAGGGAGCTTGTCTTCAGTGTTTTTGATGATGGGGGGCGGGGGCAGTGCATAGCGCTATTGTAGTGACAGCAGTCATCAACAGGGGGGAATAAAGCGGAGCGTTACATCTGTATTGTGTGCTAGCTTAGCGCTACGTTAGTGCCGGCAGTTGTTGCCGGGGTGGGGAGGGTGTAAAGCGGAGTGCTACGTTTGTATTGCTTGAAGTTTGGAGTCTGAGCTGCTAAACTCCGCTCCAAGTCCAGAAGTGATGGAGCAGAGTGGGGATGGGGGATTTGGTAGGCGAGGTGCTCGGTTCTGTTGACAGAGTGGGCCGCCCTCCTTGGATAATGGTAGGCGAGACAATGAAGTATATTACAGATGTGTTGAATGATCATCCTCCAGTCAGAACACTGAGATCAGCAGAGTTACCTAATCTTAACTCCTTTTGGATGACCCAATTATTAAATTAAAAAGGTGATAAGAGCCTTTTCAGTTGTCCATTTAAATTTCCCATGTTTAACAAGAATCACTAAACCTCATGAACTAACAAATACAGCTTGTTGTCCAACATAAAGGTTAAAATAAACTCATGATTTTCAAACAAGTTCTACGGGCTCAATAAACACAAGGCAGCAGATGTACCTTTCACATAAAACCACACAATGATCATTTCAGAATATTGTCATTAGGTGAACTGTTGCAGAGCTAACAATGTTTTATTTTATACTGCCTTCAAAATAAGTGATCCTTGAACAATAACTATAAAAAGGAATATTAGTCTTTGAGAACTTTGTACTTAAAAATAAAAAAGCAGTGTTGCCTTGTTTGGCCATTTAATGTAAAGATCTTTTCTGGCCTAAAAATTTCAAAGAATTTAACAAGATTAACTGCTTTCACACATTTTAGGTCAGAATTCAAGGCAATGGTTGATGCAAGGAAGAATCTGAAAGAAGAAGAAAATAAATTATGATCAATGACTGGCTCCACACAGTCGCATGAATTTAGGAATGTGTCCAGTCTGAATGGACAATTAGTTACACACAAAATCCCACAAGTCTATATTCACAGTTTCAGACCATAAGCCTCCTGAAATATTAGCAAACTGCTCACTGAATACTTACTGAACTGCTTTAATTCAATTCAATTCAATTCAAAAATACTTTATTAATCCCAAAGGGAAATTATTTGTTGTTGTAACTTGTTATCCTCATTTCATTAAGAGATGTTATAGATACTGATGGCTGTAGGCAGGAAGGATCTCTTGTAAAGGTCCATCCCACAGTGGATCCTAAGAAACTGGCTGCAGATGCCGTCCGATCCGTCCACCCAGACTCGGCTGGCCTCTTGGTTCTCTGAGGCTGTAAGACCGCCCGAATGTCAGGTAGAACTCCTCCCAGAGCGATGGCCACTCCACCCAGCAGTCTGCCGAGCTTCTTGTCGCCGCAGACAGCCAACCGCAGGTGCCGAGGGACGATCCCGTCCCTCCGCTGTCATGAGCCGCGTCCCCTGCTAGCCCCAGGATCCCAGTGGTCAGGCACTCGAGTACAGCCGGCAGGTAGATGAGAATGCATCCACAGAACATCCTTTCAACTCATTTGAGGTTTGGGACTGCAGTTGAGATATTATTTGAGCTTTTGAGTTGTTAATCAGCTGCTGTTGGTTGTAGAAAACTGCCTTGTTGCCATGGTTACACATCATAACAAATGTCCAAAACTAAAAAAGTTTCAGTAAAAATCCTTCCAGCTGCACAGCATCTGATACCAGAGGAAATGATCATCCAAAAAATGTGATTTACATCCAGAAAAAGAGGAATTAAAGTTTCCAAAAGCAAAACCTCAGAATGAAAGTAACAGAGCTGCTCCAACATGCAGCCACCTTGAGCGGCGCAATTCTAGAACATACTATACTCCAACAGTAAATGGCTTACCAAAACAATGGGAGTTCAGTTTATTTTCTGTTAATATTAATAATTATGTACCCCAGTGTCACTTTTCCGATTTAAAGTCTGCTAAATAGATCTCTTTTTTTCAGTTCTGATTGGCTGGTGAAACTTTAAGCTCTGCCTGCTACATGAATGAGGGGCAGAGAGGAGTGGCCAGAGGCGTTGGTGTGATGTCTGGTTGTTGCTGGTTCCACTCTCCATCTCAATGATTGCTCCTGCTCCTTCCCTTATAGATTCCAGACTTGCATATTATTGTTAGCTGGATCTGGGAGTTAACGACAGTCCTGTTTTCTGGATTTTTGGATTATAGGGTTAGTTCATGGACCACAGGCTGAGGGGAGCTGCCCGAATCCTATGGTCAACTGGAACAGGGCTTTTCTCTATTTTGTTTATTTTGGCTGGAGCTCCCAACTTCCTGTTCTCTCTTGTGTGATTGTGTTGATTCAAATCATTTTGAAAATGGTATACAATTGCCTGAACTCCCTATGTGTTCTGTGAAACACTCCTAGTAGGGGTGGGCGATAGCGCTCAAATATAATATTGTGATACACTACATTGCCAAACATATTCACTCACCTGCCTTGACTCACATATGAGCTTAAGTGACATCCCATTCCTAATCCACAGGGTTCAATATGATGTTGGTCCACTCTTTGCAGCTAGAACAGCTTCAACTCTTATAGGAAGGCTGTCCACAAGGTTCAGGAGTGTGTTTATGGAGATTTTTGACTATTCTTCCAGAAGCACATTTGTGAGGTCACATACTATGTGACCATGTTGGACGAGAAGGCCTGGCTCTCAGTCTCTGCTCTAATTCATCCCAAAGGTGTTCTATCAGGTAAAGGTCAGGACTCTGTGCAGGCCAGTTAAGTTCATCCACACCAGACTCTGCCATCCTTGTCTTTATGGACTTTGCTTTATGCACTGGTGCACAGTCATGTTGGAAGAGGAAGGGGCCAGCTCCAAACTGTTCCCAAAAAGTTGGGATCATAGAATTGTCCAAAATGTGGTATTCTGAAGCAGTTAAGAGTTCCTTTCACTGGAACCATGAGGCCAAGCCCAGCGCCTGAAAAACAACCCCACACCTTAATCCCCCCTCCACCAAACCGTACACTTGGCACACTGCAGTCAGACAAGTACTGTTCTCCTGGCAACTGCCAAACCCAGACTCGTCCATCAGATTGCCAGATGGAGAAGCGCGATTCGTCACTCCAGAGAACACGCCTCCACTGCTCTAGAGTCCAGTGGCGGCGTGCTTTACACCACTGCATCCAACGCTTTGCATTGCACTTGGTGATGTAAGGCTTGGATGCAGCTGCTTGACCATGGAAACCCATTCCATGAAGCTCTCTGTGAACTGTTCTTAAGCTAATATGAAGACCAAATGAAGTTTGGAGGTCTGTAGTGACTGACTCTGCAGAAAGTTAGCGACTTCTTTGCACTATGCGCTTCAGCATCCGCTGACCCCACTCCGTCAGTTTACGTGGCCCAATACTTCGTGGCTGAGTTGCTGTCATTCCCAAACACTTCCATTGTCCTATAATACAGCTGACAGTTGACTGGAATATTTAGGAGCGAGGAAATTTCATGACTGGATTTGTTGCATAGGTGGCATCTTATCAGTTCCACGCTGGAATTCACTGAGCTCCCGAGAGCAACCCATTCTTTCACAAATGTTTGTAAAAACAGTCTGCATGCCTAGGTGCTTAATTTTATACATCTGTGGCCATGGAAGTGATAGGAACACCTGATTCCGATCATTTGGATGGGTGAGCAAATACTTTTGGCAATGTATTATGTGTACATACAATGTGTATTTCAGAGCATTCTGACGATAACATTAAATTTTGTGATATAACAAAAACAAACCAAAAAAGTCAGTTATTCATTTGACAAAATTAACATGTTGCTTTACAGTATTATATAAAAAAAATTAAAAAAAACCGACAAGGGTTAATTTTACTGAAATTACTTTATTTAATATTTAGTCTCAAAGTATAAAAATAAAAAACAAAAAAGATCCTTCTGTTAGATTGAAAAAGTCTGCACAAAATATAGATCAACAAAATCCACCACAAAAACTGAAGCGCAGGTGCAGTTTCCCAAAATAACTAAATAAAATGAAGCTTAAGATCTGTTGAGCATAAATGTAACCTACAACAAAATATTGTCATCTTTAAATGAGCTATAACTTCCAAAACTTGTGACAAGGTGTCTTCAGCTGACACTGAAGCTTGTTGTTGTTTCAGCTTCCTCTGTTCCTGCAGGAATGATTCATTTCTCTGATGCTCTGTCTTTCATCACCTGACTCTGTTCTTGATCCATGGACCGACTGTGGAACTCAAGAGACACAGCTGAGCTGCGTTTGTACCGGCAGTTTAGAGTGGGGGGAAAAACACAGCTGAGCTGAACCTTGTTTGTTTTTAGTTTTTAGCTAGCTAGTATTGCGCGCAGCTAATTAGCGTTACGCCAATACCGACAGGTGGGGGGCGCAGTTTGGTTCAGTAGTTCGACGCGCTCAATTCTGTTATCGGGGTGGGGCGCCCCACTTATATAATGGTAGGGGAAACACAGGTATTTACGTCATGAAATTAGCATATCATGATATAATTTATTTTCCAGGGCAAGCTTTTTCTACCGGTATTATCGTGAATGATACGATATGGCCCAGCTCTAACTCCTACACATAGGACCATAACAATAATTCACTGTATTATTTTGCTTTATTTAAAAAGATTTAATGTTAAAAACCTTCAATGTTCATTTGGTGTTTTAAAGTCATGTCTACACTACTATGGATAATTTTGGAAACATACTTTTTCTTCATTTTTTTCTCATCTATACAATAGCAAAAACAACCAAACACCCATAACAAAGATGCCATTAACTGGCAGGTCTACTTAACATATTGAAATAAAAAAAGAACATTCCTAATTTAGCTTAGCTAAAAAATTGCCCATAAGAACTGTAGCTGATTTTGTCTTTGATACATTTAATAGTTTCTACTCCAATACCCATTTCACAGTTTATTGACAACAAGATCAGTGTACCAGTAATTAAAACAATGTTACTATTCGATTGCGTGTTTAAAACCATCAAAAGCTTAATTTGTGTGTGGACTAGTCAAAATTGTTTAACACAAGAGTAATTTGTCTGCTGATGTTAGCACACTGTTATCCAATTTAACTAAAACTGAAACCTGTAAGAACACAAACACATGGAAACACAAAACCAGTTCACCATTTGAACCCACTCACTGTGTAACTATGAGAATAGAAAATGTTTGTCAGCATGAAGCCCTTCTCCTGTATGAAACGGCACACTCTGTTTAACACTACACACACACATTCAAACGCACAACTGAACTCATCGACCCCGTCTCCTGCTCGTCCCAGTCTAGTCTCTTCCCCTTCTCCTCTACATTCATCCTCAGTCTCAACGACATTGACAATTGGCTCCATGACTCGAGTCCAAAGCACAGCTCGTCAGCAGAAGAGGTTAAGAGGAACAGTATAACGACAAGCTCAGGGGAAAAAAAAAAAACCAACATAGATTTATCATCTGTTAAAGAAGCACATCAGACATCTAAAATGTGTCTATTTTCTTTATCTATACATAAAAAATACAGCATCATTTGACTTATGGATGTATTCAAGTGATCATTTGAATTTAAAGCCAATCAATGTTTTAAAAAAATGTAAATATTTTTTTGCTGTGGAATGCTTTTTAATATTAACCTTTATTTAACCAGGCAAATCCCACTGAGATCACAGATCTCTTTGCAAGGGAGGCCTGGGCCTGAAGGCTGCCCAACATGCATGTTTTTGGTCTGTGGGAGGAAACTGGAGTACCCGGAGAAAACCCACGCAAGCACGAGAAGAACGTGCAAACTCCACACAGAAAGACCCCAGGTCCAACCAGGGATTGAACCCAGGACCTTCTTGCTGTGAGGCAACAGTGCTAACCATTGAGCCGTCGTGCTGCCAATTTTGTAATATAATTACAAAACAAATTATTTAGGATGTTTATTGAAATGTTGGCTTGAGCAACATGCTACACATTTTCTTGAGTTTAGTTACAGGTGCTGGTCATAAACCCCTTTAATCCAGGGGTGCCCACACTTTTTCAGCATGCAGGCTACTTTTAAAGCAACCAAGTCCAAGTGATCTACCAACTATAAAAATACAAAACATATGCTTATTTATAACTATATTAAATATGCTTTTTATGTTTTATGTTCTTGTTTTAAGAATTTTACCATGGTTTATATGGCACCTTGATTTATAGTTTTATAACACTACTTTTATTTTAATTGCATTTTACTGTAATTTATTGTTGTCTGTACTTTACATGTTGTCTGTCTAAAGCAGGTCTCTCTTGTAAATGAGTCCTCGTGACTCAATGAGACTAACCTGTATAAATAAAAGCTGAATGAATTAATACGTCCCAGCTCGCTGTGGACGCAACATAAATCACAAAACCCAAAAGTTTCTTTTTTTTTAATCCGCGTACAAAATAATAAAGCACAGCAATAACTTCTGTTCTTCACACAAAGGAACTGAAAACAACAAGAATAACTTCATGTTTGAAAAATAACTTGAGAACAAAAGTGAAAATTCAGCCCCGTCAGCAGCTGCTTTTAACCTTAACTGTATTTCTTGTTCTAGAATTTCGCCACTCAGAGTGGCTGCACGTTGGAGCAGCTCTGTTACTTTCATTCTGAGATTTGCTTTTGGAAACTTTAATTCCTATTTTTCTGGATGTAAATCACCCTTTTTCAAATGATTGTTTCCTCTGGCATCAGATGCTGTGCAGCTGGAAGGATTTTTACCAAAACTTTTTTTAGTTTTGGATATTTGTTATGATGCGTAACCATAACAGCAAGGTGTTTTTTTTTACGACTGGGAGCAGCTGATCAACATCACAAATGCTCAAATAATATCTCAACTACAGCCCCAAATCTCAAATGAGTTGAAAAGGAGGCAATGTGGATGCATTCCCATTTACCTGCCATCTGTGCTCGAGTGCATGACCACCAAGATCATCGAATTGGCAGGAAATATGGCTCGTGACAGCAGGACCGGGCTTGTCCTCCAACACCTGCAGCCGGCTGTCAGCAACAGCAAGCAGCTCGGTAGGCTGCTGAGAGGAGTGGCCATCATTCTAGGAAGAGTTCAGCCCATCATTCGGGCGGTCCTGCATCCCGGGGGAACCGAGAGGCCAGCCGAGTCTGGATGGATGGATCGGACGGTATCTGCGGCCAGTTACTTCAGATCTGCTGTGACCTTTTAAAGAGATCCTTCCTGCCTACAGCCATCAGTATCTATAACATCGCTTAATGAAACGAGGATGATGAGTTACAACAACATTTAATTTCCCTTTTAGATTAATAAAGTATTTTTGAATTGATACCTGGAGAGCTTTGATGGAAGATAATATTTCTGGTTTGTCTTTTTACATCTCTGAACAACGAGTCAGCTGCTTCATTGAATGCCTCTTTTACCATCTCTCTGTCTTGAAAAGACTTCTTGTGCTTGACAATTGTTAAAGTGACTCACCCTGAATGATGCTTCGCTGCTGTAGTCAGCTGTAGGAAAATGACCGCTGTCCAGATAACTGGGATTTTAGTAGGAATGCACGATATTGGATTTTTGGCCTATATCCAATATGCCAATATGTTAAAACTTATTCAGCTGATAACCGATGCCGATATTTTATATACGTTCCTTTGTCAGAACATAGCTCTCTTATTTAGGCGTATTTGCTACAAAAATTGTGTAACAGCTGTAAGAGCTGGTGACATTTATTCAGAAACAGCCATATGATATGCATAGCACTTTAACTTATATTAAATGAAAAGTGTAAAATGTTATTTATTAGAATTATTCACCTGCAATGCTGTTTCACTTGTGGAGGCTTGTTCCGGGTTCCTAGCTGCAGTGTGGGATCCTCTGCACTCTTGTGCATGAAGGACAGACTTTTTAAGTTCAAAGTTTTTGTCTATCCATTCTGCCGTAAGACTTAATCATGTTAACAGGGCCAACATGACGTCCAAATGTCTGTGGTAAAACTCACCCAACAAGTCGTGCTATCGGCTATTAGCTTCTCAATGGCGTCAGAAATGACGGCTTGCAACTCTGGTAACATTGCATCGGAAAAATATCTCTGACTGGGAATGATGTAGCGAGGTTCAATATAGTCCATAAATCTTCGAAATCAGACATCCTCACCAAATAAAATCAAACTTTCACACCGCCGGCATTTTGAATTTTCCTCTCCACCGTGAGATCGGGTAGGCGCACGTGAAGTCATTACGTTGCGCTGCCGCTGCAACGCCATAGCATTGTGCTACCGCTGCAGGCAAAAACAGCGACTTTTATATCGGCGAGTTATTTTAATGGAATGGCTGATGTCCGATATTGAACTTTAACGCGAATATCGGCCGATACCGATACCATGCTGATAATATCGTGCATCTCTAGATTTTAGTTCACCTTTTTCTTGCTCAGCTCACTTTTCGAAAGAAAGTCTGTGCCACAGTATTTATGAATATAGTCCGAAAATGCCGCTCCAGAACACTTGCAAATGAGGCTAACGCACTTCAAATATGACATTGTGGGGAAAAAAAGTCCTCCCCTCTTTCAGTATGGAAATGGTAGGGTTTTTTTTTTTGCTTCTTACTTGGTTCAGCTCCCCAACTCATTTTACCCACTTTCTTGAGCTTAGATTACAGGTGCTGGTCATAAAATTAAAATATCATGAAAAAAGTTGATTTATTTCAGTAATTCCAGTCAATAAGTAAAACTTTCATTCAACCTTTATTTAAACAGATAAATCACATTGAGCCTCAAAGACTCATTTACAAGTGAGACCTGTTTGGACAGACAAAAAACAGTGGTAAAACAGTAAAACTTGTATATTATATTCATTCATTACATAAAGACCGATGTATTTCAAATGATTATTTATTTTAATGTTGATGATTATAACTGACAACTAATGAAAACCCCAAATTCAGTATCTCAGAAAACAAGAATACTGTGAAAAGGTTCAATATTGAAGAAAACTGGTGCCACACTCTAATCAGTTAATTAACTCAAAACACCTGCAAAGGCCTTTAAATGGTCTCTCAGTATAGTTCTGTAGGCTACACAATCATGGGGAAGACTGCTGACTTGACAGTTGTCCAAAAGATGACCACTGACACCTTGCACAAGGAAAGTAAGACACAAAAGGTCATTGGTAAAAAAGGCTGACTGTTCACAGAGCTCTGTGTCCAAACACATTAACAGAGAGGCTAAGCGAAGGAAAAGATGTGGTAGAAAAAAAATGTTCAAGCAATAGGAATAACTGCACCCTGGAGAGGATGGTGAAACAAAACCCATTCCAAAATGTGGGGCAGATTCACAAAGAGTGGACTGCAGCTGGAGTCAGTGCTTCAAGAACCACCACGCACAGACGTATGCAAGTCATGGGTTTCAGCTGTCGCATTCCTTGAGTCAAGCCACTCTTGAACAAGAGACTGCGTCAGAAGCGTCTCGCCTAGGCTAAAAACAAAATGGACTGGACTGCTGCTGAGTGATCCAATGTTATGTTCTATGATTAAAGTAAATTTTGCATTTACTTTAGAAATCAAGGTCCCAGAGTCTGGAGGAAGAGAGAAGAGGCACAAAATCCATGTTGCTTGACGTCCAGTGTCAAGTTTTCACAGTCTGTGATGGTTTGGGATGCCATGTCTCTGATGCCATGCCAAACTCCCAGCATTTTAGAGGTGAAAAGAAGAAGTGCATATATCGACGCAAAATGGGACAATCACAGATAGATAGGTCCCCAAGCATCTATATCAGCCTAAATTATTGGTAGAGATCTAGTTTTCTCATACATATACAAAAATCTCTTAATTTGCAGTGATTACAATAAAATGTGCAACAAAATAATGTATCATCCTTTTTGTCAAAGCTAGTTAATTTTTTTATAATTACCTTAAACCAAAATTCCAAAGAAATGTCAAATTTTTATTAATTATTAATTATTTTCTTATTGTTTTGATCAATTTCAATGTACATATTTTTAGCTCTCTTACTGATAAAACTCAAGGTTTTATAAACCTTGCAAACCTTGCAAATAGTTCTGCAAAAAGACTACACGGACCAGTCTCTATGCTCTTTCGCCATTCGAAAATCACCATTTGCACCGGCCATGTCTCACATAGACGTGAGCTTTCAGAAATCGGGCAAGTACGGAGGACCCAAAATGAAGCGCACAACAGGCATCAGTTGCTTTACAAGTTGAAGTGGTATGTATTGTCATTATTGTATGTCCATACAATGATGAAATTTGGTCTCACATTTAACCTATCAAATGTGAGATGCATTCAAGTGGAGCAGTGAACAGCTATGCAAGCACCCAGGGAGCAGGTAGGTGTCTTGATCAAGGACACCACCCCGTTTGGGTAACTTTCCAGTCCCAATTCGGCTGCCTTTCCAATGCATCACAGCTGCAACATAGAGTGGAACGTAATAAATGTGTCAGATGTCTTTCTCCTATTGTTTTCAAAACAGGAAGAATTACCTCTGTTTGGCAAACTTTATGGGGATTGATTTTTTTTAACTAAATACAAAGTTGCAGTATGTAATCCTTAATCTTCTCTCTCCGATAACCCTGTTGTTTAATTGTGCCACTGAGTGGTCACACAGACATGTTATCCCTTCACGTCACATTGTTGAGCTGCAGCACCAGATTACCTTTTTACATGTTGAGTGTTTTGGCTGTTATCTGTTACTTTGTGGCACAAAAGCACATCGGAGGTGGGATAGCTTAGAACTCCCTCAGTCAATTCAGAAATGACACAGAGGAGACAGGAAGACATATCTAAAGGACAATTTACTCATATGAAGTGCCAAAATGGTTTCTTGCCGAGGTGTTTGCATAATGAAAATTGCATCTTTTTGTTTTTGCACTGCCCCCAAGAACCCGTTTTGTACACAACCCCCAGAACAACTATTTTCTTGCAAGGTATGTGCAAAATATTGTGTAATTGTCAGATGCATGGAGTTGGCAAACTCTGAACCACAATTCTGTTGGGGTTCACTGTACTTCCACCTTTTTGTCTGACCATTTAACTTTTTCATTATTTCTAAGGATGTCTGCTGCTTTGACAACCTCAGCTTCAGAGACAGTTACTCCTCTTAACGCACAGCGCAAATCCCAGAGGGCAATGTGCCAAATATGATTTTATGCACCTCAGCCTTTGTAAGAGCACCTCTGACTTGCATTTGATGAAAATCCTCATATTTTTGATTGCAATGTGTATTGCATGTCAGTGTTTCCCTACCATTATCCAAGGAGGGCACCGACAACTTCTCTGCATCATCTGACATGTTCTCTTTCTCTGTCTCATATGAGTCCGTTCTGGCAGCAGTGTTTTTCTGAATATATCTCTCTTGCACATTGGTGAAGAGTAACAATATACTTTGCTTTGGATAGTCTGAAAGCCATTGTGATGGTAGTCTAGCACTTGCCTACAATAATGGCAGAAAAGTGGCATTACTTCTGGTTGAGACGAGTGGGAACTATGTATTGGTCAAAATCCTTAAAAGAAGAGCGATAGCTGTCTGGAATGCATCAGACTAGGCTTTCCCCAAAATGCACTCCATTTATCTATATGGCCCACACTGGATTTAAGGTTGGGACAGCCAGTGGTTTAACGACAACATGCAGCTAAACATGTCATCGCTAGTCAGGTTAGGTAGAAGGGAAAAAAACAAACAAACAAGGAGTCATGGTTTTGGCAAATTTACTTGCCAAAGAAACATTGATTTTAGTGATCTCTTACTGGTCTAACCACAGTGTTTTCCCTACTATTACACAAGCAGAGCACCCCACCCTGTCAACAGAACTGAGCGCCCTGCCTGCCAAATCGAACACCCTGCCTGTCAACAACTGCCGGCACTTGCGTAGCGCTAAGCTCGCAGCATGCAATACAGACGCACTAGCTAAAAAGCTAGGTAGTGCTCCGCCTCCCTCACGCTGAGCCCCTCCGCCCCCCCCTCCCAAAAACCATAATTACAAACAGCACGTAACACAGACGTGTCTCGGTTTACACCCCCTCAACAAATAAGCACCCTGCCAAGTCAAGTAGTGTAGGGGAAACACTGAGCCAGGTGTTATTAAAGCTGACATGAACAACAATCTCACCATAATTAACCTCGGCCTTAATTAGTAGTTTTGAAGCCATATGCTCTGGGCCCAGGAATACATTTGACTATGGTCAATGGAGTCCAATTGCCTCATTTTGGACTACAGAGCTGTTACCAGGGTTTGCTTCTCAGCGGGTGTGTCACTGAGTGAGGGAAAATCGGTTTGAAACGTGAATGCTTACTCTGAACCGTCACCCAGACGGCCTGTTGTCCCGGCCGCTCAACAGGGGTCGACATTAGCTATTTCCGTTAGTCTGAGACGAAATATTTTCGTCTCTGACAACCAGATCTCACCTCTAAGTTGTATTGTAGACAACCAAGTGAAATAGACACGGATTACAACTGTAAAAACTAGGGGTGCACCGATAAATCGGCCGGCCGATCGATCGGCCCCGATTTCCTTAATTTGGGGAGATAGGCGATCGGCCGATCTTTAAATGAGAAGCCGATTTTATCCACCAATCGTATCTGCCTCCGCAAAGGTCTGAAAATCAGCTGCTGTCCCCTTTTGCTCTGCTGTGAGAGCTCACACACAGGTCACTCGGAGCAGCCATGTCGTCGGTTTGGAAGTTCTACTCTGTAAAAGAAAATGAGCCAAA
Source organism: Nematolebias whitei (assembly GCF_014905685.2). NCBI lineage: Eukaryota > Metazoa > Chordata > Actinopteri > Cyprinodontiformes > Rivulidae > Nematolebias > Nematolebias whitei. Next base: position 36,574,044 of record NC_056510.1, read on the forward strand.
GATCGCAATTTGCAATTCGTGTAAAGCCGAAGTAAGTCGTGGTGGAGCCACCACCAAAACAAAAGGACAACAAAAGGAGAACATTGAACAGGAGCAACAGCTGGCCAGCCCTTCAGCTATGCAGGTACAGAACTACCTATCTGAGGTTCCTGTCGAAAGGAGCCAGGACCCATTGGTCTACTGGAAGATCAATGAAAATCGTTTCCCTCATCTTGCTCTACTTGCCCGAACCTATCTCTCTGCCCCATGCACAAGCGTTGAAAGTGAGCGCCTGTTTAGCTTGGCTGGACATGTAGTAGATGAGAAAAGAAGTCGCCTGTCTGGTGACAAAGCAGAAATGCTTTTGTTCATCAAGAAAAACCTGCCACTAATGAAAGTGACTGGAATAAGTCTGTGAGAACTAACATACCTGTGCCAGTGTTATTTCTTATTACCCACTGACTTGAAAATGTTACACTTGTTGCATTATCTTTTTAAGTTTTGTTTTTTTTAAATGTAACAAGTGAAATAGTTGAAGGAACTGAACATTTTTTTTTTTGGTTAATTTTATAGTTTTTAACAAAAATTGTGTAAACTTCATTTATATTTCAGAATACTACCTCATGACAAGTTAAAACAACAAGTTTGTATTGTTTCTAGGGTATTTTTCAAGGGTATGTTTTACAATAAAATAAGATTGGTAAATTGAAGGTGCATTGTGATCTTGTAACACCTGACACTGTTGCTTATAAAAAAAAAAATCGGTATCGGCCAAAATCGGAATCGGCAGTTCAGACTTTCAAAAAATCGGTGATCGGCCTGAAAATTGAAATCGGTGCACCCCTAGTAAAAACAATAGGGGAGAAAAATATGTTGTGGTCTTTTTAGAGCCATTCAATCTAATGATGATGCAGGGATTAAACTGATGCTGCCTTCAACAAATAAAAAGAACCAGAGCCACAGTTTGACCCAATCAGAGCGGGTTGTGCTGTCTGATACATGGCAGGTGTGTGCAGTGTTACTAACTTAGAGACAGACTGCAGGTGAGCGCACCAATCAGTGTTTCCTGGACTATTTTCTAAGGAGGACACCTTACTACTTTTACTGTAGGTGATGACATGAAGCTGGGGAGGTACCAGAACTGATACACTGCCACCCCCACCATCCCGAGAGAGACAAAGAGACAGAGACAGACAGAGACAGACAGAGATGTGCTGTAGTGAAAGTAAACAGGAGGCAGAGCTTTCAACTATCAAGCTCCTCTTTTGTGGAAAAAATGTCATTTTCTGTATGAGGTTGACACACTGTTTACTTTCATGACTAGGCTTATGTTTTTCCTTTTTAATAAATCCTATAACTAGGGTTGGCTTGGGTTTCCTGAGCTACCCTTTAGTTATGCTGCTATAGGCTTAGACTTCTCTAAGACAAACTGACCACATTTCCTAACTTTGCTGATGTCTCGACTTGCTCTATTTTCCATGTGTAAACATTTCTATCAATGTGTTTTATTTATTTATTTGTTCTATGTCGTATAAGCTTCGCCCTTTAAGGCTGTCGCTGATGGGTTTATCCCGTTATGCGCAGCATAAGCACTGAAAAAATTTAGTCCACGCCCACCTGCTGTGTGGGCCCCACCCGGTCCATATAAATTACGTTAAGAGCGGGAAATCGGCTCCCATTTTTTCTTCAGCGAGCTAAAATTGCACTGTCAGAAGAACAAAGAAGGAAAATTGCGTAGATGACCAACCTTTGTTAAGGATGCTTGGCCCGGCAGTCGACCTCCGGTCGTCCGTTGAGCTCTCCTCCCCGAGGAGAAGATGACGAGCAGTCCTATTCCAAGGTAAGCGTCGAGGAATATTTCCCAGTGACAGGTCATTACACGCTGGACAACGCCATCTTGTATTTTTTCCTCTTATCGCCGACCCTCAGAGCGAATCGGATGGTTCCTCCGGGATAGGCGTGCTCAGCTGCAGCCCCCGCTGCTCATTCCCTCCTGGGGAGCGTAGTGCCGGTGGAGGGGGGCTGAGCGAATGCTCACCCCATCCCACCTTGTTTTCGCATCGGCGATCACACCGCTCCCGTCCGATGGCGCCCTCAGGGGTTGCCCGGCGTAACCCAGGAGGAGGCTGACATGAAAGGACCCTTTTTTTACGTCCTACGCCTTTCCCGCCAGTTCGGATGATCCGGCGGGAAGGTTGTTTTCTGGGCTCCATTCCGGCTCACCGTCTTGACCCATATGGCCTCGTGCTCCCAACAGGACGTCCTACGGGCGAGGCCACAGACGGGTTCTTTCCTGGTAGATTGGGGGAGTCGGTCCCCAGTCCGCACCCATCACCAGAGGGGAGGGGTTCACCGAGCGGGGCTATCTCTCGGTAACCCCCCTGGAGCCGAGCCGAGCGGAAGCTTCGGAGCTAAGCTGTCCAGGTCGGAGCAGCGTCCCGTCCCTCCGGAGAAACACGAACCAGACTGTGACCACGCTCTCCAATTGAGCCCATCAATGTGCTTTCAGGCAGCCGCAGCTAGCAACAACGTGGCGCTGCTAGCATATAGCATGTCCAAGGGGCTGAAGGCCATATACCTGCCTTGGAGACAAAGAACTCCCTCTGTAAGGCAGCAGACGCCATCTCCAACATGTGGGCCTCTTCTACGGTTTGCCTGTCGAGGATTGCAGCGTGGATGACGATGATCCAACGATCCACCTGGTTTCATTACTCCCCCTCGCTGCCGGAGAAACTGCACAAAGACCTGATGGAGGGCTCATTACGGCGGACGCGCTGTTCGAGAGCAGCTTCAAAACCATGCTGGCGAGTTGAAGCAGTCGGAGGAGGTGCCAGAGGTTGTGTGCCACCTCATCAAGCCGCGCGGCTCATCCCACCCCCCGGCCCGCTGGAGGGACCGTCGCTAGCAAAGCGTCGACGTTTCCACGGCCGCGGCTCTCGCTCAGTTCCACCACCAGCCCCGCCCGTCAGAATCCAGCCCTCTTCATTCCGGCAACCTGCAGCTCAGCGTTTTCCCCAGAGTTCGCCTGCAAGACAGCGCTCTGGGCAAACAAATCGCAGAGCTCAAGAGGGAGAAGTTTTTAAAATGACGGTCTCCGGAGGGTGTGCGTAAAAGTGACACGAAGGTTGAAATAAATCATCATTCAATGATCAAAGTGTCTGTTTTTTAGCCAGTCTGTAAGCTCGGATGAACTCACAGCGGCTGCGCACACATCCTTCACACATAACGAGCCGGTGTCCTTAAATAAAGGTTTTTTAAACTCACCGTAGCTCCAAGACATGACGAGTCGATCACACAACACAGTGGTAAGCGAAAATAACTCGTTATCATCCCGAGCGGCACGATCCTCACCCAAGCGGTGTCAAACTCGCACTCGTGGGATGAAACAGCCTCCATCCAACGGCGCTGTGTTGATGTGGCTCACACACACACAGCTGCCCGGTGCTCTCCGGCTCACATCGGTATAAATGTGGACCGCAGGCTGGGTCAGGTGGAGGTCTTTGCTCTCACAAGAGCGACACTCGCCCCACCGAACCGCGCGTCCCTCCAGAGAAAACGTGTACTCCCGCGGGGCTTGCAGCCTTCACTCCAACAGCACGGCGTAGATGAAGTCACGCCCTCCGCCTCTCAGCGTTCGCACAGCGACGTCAAACGCGCAGCCCCACAGCGTCATCAGCTGTCACACGCTTTGCCTCAGCACACACCGGCCCACCTGCACATAAAGGTTGGTCCGCGGCCCGAACGCAGCGCACGAGCGCGTTCAGAGCCTTTTTTTGAGGAAGCCTCACCTTGGGTCACGCAGAAAACATTCCCGCGATGCATGACAGCGGTTTCGAGGGGCGGACTGCTGACGGCCGTACAAAATGTGACGCATCACTTAAACGCACGTTCACTCCACGAACATTACGTAGAGTGGCTAAAACATGCTCGCCGGTCAGATGGATGGACAGGGCGTTATGCAAATAGTTACAAGTTACAGTTTGTAACCCGACCCCCTCCGTTCGGAGGAGTTATAGAAACGGTCCTGTCATCATCAGTCCAAATTTCATCCCTAAATGCAAAAGTCCAAGTGTTTCTGATAAAAGTAATCTCCAGAATTCCCCAACAGAGAGAAAACACAGGGTTTTACTCACGTTACTTCCCGGTTTCCAACGGACCGGAGGAATGAGACCGATCGTGGATCTGTCAGTTTTTTCAACAAGATGATCATTGACAGACCGTTTTTCACATGTTGACAACCAGACAGCTGTTGTACAACATCCAGAGAAACGCATACCGATCATCCCAAAACACAGAAAATTCCTGCGTTTTTTTCTCCTTTCAGGGGATGAAGTATCTGTTACACAGAGCAGGGATGAGTTTTTTTGTTTTACCTGGATGATCTGCTGCTCCTGTCACTCCAGACAGGAGGCGCTGATGCAGGCTCAGGTGTTGACGTCACACCTGTCAAATCTGGTTTTCGCCATAAATTGGAAGAAAAGCTCGATTTTTCCCAGCCCAGACAATTGTTTATCTGGGAGCGGAATTAAATTCAACTACCATGAAGGCTCGTTTATCACAAACGAGGTTTGACACTTTTAAAAGTCAACTCCGTCATGTAGACCTGGCAAAGTGGTAACAGCTATTTCCGTCTCGAAGCTGTTAGGAATGATGTCATCAGCTCACACAGCGGTTCCGCTGGGTTTGTTACACATGAGACGCCTCCACAGGTGGTTTGCGCGTCTGCGTGTGGATCCAGTAAAACAAAAGAGACGGATGTTCACTGCCCCTCCCTCCATGAGAGCAGACCTCCGACACTGGGGAAACATCCCGGTTCTGTCAGGGGGAGTTCCCGTCAGCAGACCCGCATCACACGTGTCAGTTTTAACGGACGCTTCGCTGTCAGGCTGGGGGGGGGCATACCTATCTCAAGCAGTAGGGGCGCTGTGGCCCCACCACACATCAGCCCACATAAATGTCTTTGGAGTGTCGCACAGTGCTGAATGTGATTCAACACTTTGCTCCCGTGCTACAGAATCAACATGTGTTGATTCACTCAGACAACATGGTGACTGCTGCATACATAACCATCAAGGGGTTGTGCGTTCAGCCCAGATGTTACACATTGCGCAAGCTACTGTGTTGGGCTCACCGAAACCTGCTCTCCATCAGAGCAGTTTACATACCCGGTGTTCTGAACAGAGGGGCAGATGTGATGTCCAGGGGCGGCCCACGTCATGGGGACTGGACTCTCCATCCAGACCTGACGGTTCAGATGTGGCAGAAGTTTGGTAAAGCAGCTGTGGACCTGTTTGCGACACGAGAGAACGCTCAGTGTCAATTATGGTTTTCCCCTGAGCCCGCGAGACGATCCTCCGCTGGGGGTGGATGCATTTGCTCACAGCCCGTGGCCCAAAACGCTTCTGTACGCGTTTCCCCCACTTCCTCTGATTTTACGGTTCCTGAACAGAGTTCAGGAGGAGGGATTGACAGCTCTTCTGGTGGCTCCCGAGCGCGCTAACGCACCATGGTTCCCAATCATGCAACGTCTGTTGTCGGGTCGTCCGTGGAAACTGACGTAGAGGGAGGTCACTCTCCTTCAAGCAGGAGAAGCGATCAGGAGTTACTCAGAAATAGGGCAGCACCTGTGGGTCTGGCCACTGAGCGGTCCCGCTTAGAGAGGATGGGTCTCCCGCAGGAGGTAGTGCGCACAATCCAAGATTCACGTGCTTCATTTACCACAACTCTGTACACATCAAAGTGGACGGCTTTTCAGCGCTGGTGTACAGAGAAAGGTGTAGAGGCCACCTCATGCCCATTAGGCGGCGTGTTGTCTTTTCTACAACAGCTGATGGATAGGAAGTTGGCATTCAGTACGATTAAACGTACGCTGCAGCCATCTCTTCCTGCCACGAAGGGTTCGGAGACAGAACAGCTTTTAATCACCCGCTGATGGAGCAGTTTCTAAAAGGTGTTCAGAGACGCGGGCCTGCTTCACGCCCACTTGCTCCACAGTGGGATTTAACGCTGGTCCTGCGAGCCCTGATCAAGCTCCATTTGAGCCTCTGGATCAGGTTTCACTTCAATTCTTGTCTCTTAAAACAGCCCTGCTGCTGGTTTTAACATCCGCTAAGAGGGTGAGTGATTTATCTGCCTTCTCTGTCGCTCCGTCATGTCTCAGAATTCAGGCTGACGGTAGTTCAGCTGATTTAAGACCAAACCCAGCTTTTATGCCTAAAATCATCACGAGCTCTTTTAAATCAAGAGCGATATCGTTGGAGGGGTTTTTTCCCTCCCCCCCACAGATCAGAAGAAGAAGCATCTTTTCATCTTCTCTGTCCAGTGTGGGCGTTGACGTGTTACATAGCGCGCACAGCTGTAATGCGTCAAACTCAACACCTGTTTGTGCATTATAGAGATGCATCTGCAGGTCGCCCGTTATCCACCCAGCGTTTGTCACACTGGCTGTGTGAGGCCATTTCTGAAGCCTACAAGCATCAGATTTAGAACCTCCTGTCAACCTCAAGCATACTCGACCAGGGTTATCGCATCTCGACTGCTCTGCATAATGGTATGTCAATGCAGGACATTTGCACTGCGGCTGCGTGGTCAACACCCTGCTCATTCATTCACTTTTATTTACGTGATGTGACGGCTCGTTCCATGACACATTCTGTCCTTAGGGTTCTAACAGAATGAATACTGTTGTTTTTCATGGAACTCTGTTTAAGCTCACTTCTGTCTGCATGCTTCACAGTGTGAGATGTTGTTATCAGTCACAAGTTGTGTCTGTGGTTTTGGTTATATTGTCATTAATCAGTTCATGACTATTGTTACCAATCAGTTCATTTGATCAATAATCAGTTCAATGTTTTTTTTTATCTGTTTATACTACTCAGCCATGAACCAGTTGGTTCATGCCACCCCCCCCCCCCCCCCCTCATCTTTTCAACATCCTTTCCCCGTTGAAAATTTCCGGGGCGTTCATGTTTTTGTCAGTACGCATAGTTACACAACATGCGTCTGTGCATGGCACATAATTACGCAACGCGTAGTTATGCACACGGGGAGCTGAGTGAAAAGACGTTTTTTGGGCAAGCTTCCGCTTCTTACTGTGTTCGAATGGACCCAGTGAGGCGAGGACCACATCCGCTTCGCCCTTAACCCATCAGCGACAGCCTTAAAGGGCGAAGCTTATACGACATAGAACGTTGGTTACGTACTGTAACCCCAGATTCTATGAGTATAAGCGTAGCCCTTTAAGCGTCGGGCCTCACTGGCTCCTAAATGGCTGAAGAAAAAGCTATTTTGGGAGCCGATTTCCCACTCTTAACGTAATTTATACGGACCGGGTGGGGCCCACACAGCAGGTGGGCGTGGACTAAATTTTTTCAGTGCTTATGCTGCGCATAATGGGATAAACCCATCAGCGACAGCCTTAAAGGGCTACGCTTATACTCATAGAATCTGGGGTTACAGTACGTAACCAACGTTTTTCTTCCCATACTACACCTGGACCAGTCATTATGGGTTTATCTATTTCTCTTTCATGTCCTCTCTAACCCCAGCCAGTCAAGGCAGATAGCTGTCAATCGTCAGCCTGGTTCTGCTAGAGGTTTCTTCCTGTTAAAAGGAAGTTGTTCTTTTCCACTGTTGCCAGTGTGTTTGCTTAGGATGAAAGATTGTGACTACGTGAATATTTGACATATTTGACATTTCAATATGTACAGGTCCTTCTCAAAAAAACTAGCATATTGTGATGAAGGTAATTATTTTCCATAATGTAATGATAAAAATGAAACTTTCATATATTTCAGATTCATTGCACACCAACTGAAATATTTCAGGTCTTTAATTGTTTTAACGCCAACCTTCAAATGATCATGTTCAGTTATGCACTCAATACTTGGTCAGGAATCCTTTTGCATGAATGACTGCTTCAGTGTGGCGTGGCATGGAGGCAATCAGCCTGTGGCACTGCTGAGGTGTTATGGAGGCCCAGGATGCTTCGATAGCGGCCTTAAGCTCATCCAGAGTGTTGGCTCTTGCGTCTCTCAACCTTCTCTTCACAATATCCCACAGGTTCTCTATGGGGTTCAGGTCAGGAGAGTTGGCAGGCCAATTGAGCACAGTAATATCATGGTCAGTAAACCATTTACCAGTGGTTTTGGCACTGTGAGCAGGTGCCAGGTAGTGCTAAAAAATGAAATCTTCATCTCCATAAAGCTTTTCAGCAGATGGAAGCATGAAGTGCTCCAAAATCTCCTGATAGCTAGCTGCATTGACCCTGCCCTTGATAAAACACAGTGGACCAACACCAGCAGATGACATGACACCCCAGTGACTGTGGAAACTTGACACTGGACCTCAAGAAATGTGAATTCTGTGTCTCATCTCTTCCTCCAGACTCTGGGACCTTGATTTCCAAAGGAAATGCAAAATTTACTGTAATCAAAGAACATAATTTTGGACCACTCAGCAGCTGTCCCAGGCGAGATGCTTCTGACACAGTCTCTTGTTCAAGAGTGGCTTGACCTGGGGGAATGCGGCACCTGTAGCCCATTTCCTGCACACGCCTGTGCACAGTGGCTCTGGATGTTTCTACTCCAGACTCAGTCCACTGCTTCCGCAGGTCCCCCAAGGTCTGGAATCGGCCCTTCTCCACAATCCTCCTCAGGGTCCGGTCACCTCTTCTCGTTGTGCAGCGTTTTCTGCCACACTTTTCCCTTCCCACACACTTCCCACTGAGGTGCACTCTGGGAACAGCCTATTCGTTCAGCAATTTCTTTCTGTGTCTTACCCTCTTGCTTGAGGGTGTCAATGATGGCCTTCTGGACAGCAGTCAGGTCGGCAGTCTTACCCATGATTGAGGTTTTGAGTAATGAACAAGGCTGGGAGTTTTTAAAAGCCTCAGGAATCTTTTGCAGGTGTTTAGAGTTACGTCGTTGATTCAGATGGTTAGGTTAATAGCTTGTTTAGAGAACCTTTTCATGATATGCTAATTTTTTGGGACAGGCATTTTGGGTTTTCATGAGCTGTATGCCATAATCATCAGTATTAAAACAATTAAAGACCTGAAATATTTCAGTTGGTGTGCAATGAATCTGAAATATATGAAAGTTTCATTTTTATCATTACATTATGGAAAATAATGACCTTTATCACAATATGCTAATTTTTTGAGAAGGACCTGTAACTTTAAATCATGATGCATGTAAGTTTTCTACATTCGCCTTATAATCTAGCTGTTTTTGTTAATCTTTTGCCATCTTATTTAAAATTAAAAAAACAAACAATCTGTATGCCTTTTTATAACAGTTTATTGTTGTTGCTGTTGTCCATTGTTGTCATCTTTCTTTGTTGAAATCAGGTCTCTCTTGTAAATAAGTCCTCGAGGCTCAATGACATTTACCTGTCTAAATAACCTGATTGTAACATTTTTAGCCTATCACCCAAACCAGGATTGGGAAAGACTAGTGATGATAAAGTTTAGAAAGCTTTGAAGAGAATGAAGAAGGCAAAGGCAGTTGGACATGATCAAATTCTGACAAGACATTTTTCTAGGAGAGATGGAAGTGAGATAGGACACGACTTCATTATTCAATAGCATTTTTGAGAGTGTGACAATGCCTAAGGTATAGAGTATAAATGTGCTGGTGCCATCCATCATCTGTACCCGCTTCTTTATTTTCAGGTCATGGGGGTCAATGGTGCTAACGTCCAGCAATCACTGTGCGAGAGGCAGGAGACACCCTGGCCAGGTCTCCAGTCCATCACAGGGACACATTGAGACAAATGAGACAAACAACCATTCACTCTCTCACTCACACCTAGAGACAATTTAGAGTTACCAATCAGTCTAACATGCATGTTTCTGGTCTGTGGGAGGAAACCAGAATACCCGGAGAAAACCCACACATGCACAGAGAGAACATGCAAACTCCACCTGGAAATGCCTCTGGCTGGGATTTGAACCAGCGACCTTCTCGATGAGAGGCAACAGCTCTACCAACTGATGTAATTCAGTACATTCATGTCTGCGTTTAACAAAACAACTGTTTTAAGTTAATTCAGCACTGGGTTTGTAAGCTCTAACATCCAGGTAAGTAACAAAAATGGCTAAATCATGTAATCTGGACCCGTTTCAGAAACGGGTCCAGATGACATGATTTAGCCATTTTTGTTACTTCAGTACTGTTTTTATGTATCAGATCGGTATCGGATCGGCCCATACTAAACCGCAGATATCGGTATCAGATCGGAAGTGAAAAAAGTGGATCGGTGCATACCTACTTGTGATATCACGAGTATGTGGAGAACTTTATTTCCCTGGATTAGACCAAACTTTTCATTTCTCACCATATACTGATCATAATCTAAAACTACAGGATGAAAGGTGAGGAATAAGCATTCCTTAAAGCTCTTAAAGCTGTCAAAATAAGCACCTGAATAAAAGTTTTATTCTTTCTAACTAGTGATGCTCCGATCAGGTGTTTTTTCTGCAGATCACAAATATCGATCACATGGATTGGCTGTAAATTTTTTTGATTTAATTAAGATGAGTGCTACTTGCTACGTGATCTGGAAAGTAGGAACCATAAAATTACCTTAATTTGGACAAAACATGTTTTTAATTTACTTTTTCAAGACAAGGAATAAAAAAACTTGCAGGCACAAAGCAGCAACTATTCAGTGAAAAGGACGACAGGAAAACATTTCCCTGCTGTCAGGAACAGAATCTTTAACAGACTGAAAACACGAAGGCTCTCAGCAGGAGAGCAGAAAGTCACATAAATCTCAAAACATCACTTATATCACCAAACCTCTGCAAAGGAGATTGGTTTTTGTGATTGGCACTGAAAGGTATTGATCGGTATCAGCAGATCACATATTTTTCAACGGATATTGGCTGATCATGATCGGTGGCCCATCGAGCGGAACATCTCGACTTCTAACACAATTTCTACACCATTAAGTGATTGTTGGAGGTAAATGTAACTTAAACACATCAAGGTTCGAGTAAAAATACGGTAAATGGACTGTACTTATACAGCGCCGTTCTATCTTAGAGATACTCAAAGCACTTTACAATCTGTGCCTCATTTACCCATTCATACAGCTCTATACTAGATCTCTACAAAGATAATTGAACAAATCATTCTAAAGAGACTAATCAGAGCTTTATCACATTCATACACCGATGGGACACACATCGGAGGCAACGAGGCATTCAGTGTCTTGCCCAGGGACACTTCGGCATGTGACTGCTGGATTCGAACCCCAAACTCTTGCATTGGAGGACGACTGCTCTAACCACTCAGTCACAGCCGTCCAAATGGAGAAAAGTAAAATATTTCACACATTTGTTTACAACTAAATTTAAAGATGAGACACACAAAGGCAGCACGGTGGCTCAGTGGATAGAGCTGCTGCCTTTCAGCAAGCAAGTCGCTCCGATACAAACCCCGGTCCGGAACCTTTCTTGGTGGAGTATTCATGTTCTCTCCGTGCATGCGTGTGTTTTCTCCGGGTGCTCCACAGCATAGTTGCCAAGTCCGCTTATTATAAGCAACTCTGGGTTTGTTTTTTTCTAAAATTGCTTGCAGATCTGAGGCGTGGGTTGCAGTTTTCTGGGCTTGGTTTTGAACGTGAAGTTGCTTATTTGGGCTCGACTTTCTTTCCGAGTGAAACTAGTTGATTAACTTCCAGCTCCGCACAATAAAAGCAAAAGACAAGTGGTAGTAGGTAGTTTATCTATTCCATGCCCCCATTTCCTGTTCATCGCTCCCACCCAAGTTGGGGAGGCGACAGGCACACACCCAAACACTCATACTGTGGCTGACCACTAGGTGTCAGGATGTTTTTTTATTTTTTTAAATATGTAGAAAAAATTACATATGCAAAAGTTTGTTTTTAATCAGAGCTTAAAAGTATGTTATTCAAAGCGTTTAGCATAATTTTGCTGTTGCTTTTGTGTAACGCCATAACAAATGTATGTTTATACTGTTTGAAACGGCCTCCGTTTACACAATGTAGTGAGTTGCCAGTTAGGCTTATTTTCATAGAGCTGGTTGCTTGTTTCTATTGTGAGATCTGGCAACACTGCTCCAGTTGCCTCCCACAGACCAAAAACACGCATGTTAGACAGAATGGTAACTCTAAATTGTCTCTAAGTGTGAATGGTGATTTGTCTCCATGTGTCCCTGTGATGGACTGGACCTGTCCAGGGTGCCCCCCCACCTCTCGCAGTGACTGCTGGACATGGGCACCAGTGACTCCGCAACCCAAAAAGAAAGAAGCGGGTAAAGATAATGGATGGATGGAGCTACACAAATTCTCCTGTTGAGTTCAAAATATTTTGGACAGCTCATTTGCATATGATCTTAGACCAAACTTTTACTTTATGGCTCTCCACCACTTGACACCCCCCCCCCATTTTTTTTAAACTTCTGTTAACTCTTACCCTTACAGTTTTTAGGCACCATTTCTTTTCACTTTTGCTCTGGCATTAGATCCATTGTTCTCCCTCGAACTTTGTTTACATCCAGGGATTATTTTACAAACTCACCATCCGTCACACATTGAGACCGTCAGAAGTGTGCTTGTGAATATCCAGATGTTAACAGTTCAAAATTGTTGGCAACATCACATTACTTCTGATTGTGCTCATTTGTCACAAATTATGTGGTTAGTGAATGATGCATATTTAGTGATTGCTTTTATTATAGATGATGCACAAAAACATTGAAATATCCTGAATTTTGACTTATTATGGCTTTACGATTCTTCACAGGGATTGAAGATCGTTACAAATTTCGCTCCACCACACAATTAAAGTTGGTAAGTCTCCGAGTGTGCAGTTACCAGCTAAGTATGCAAGGCAGAATAAAAACCAGGATCACTGCTGTAGCTGGGCCTGAGCTGCAGCAGTGCACCCCGAAACCTCCGTGCACCCTGCAGCACGAACCAGGAGCCACATGTTTCACAAACACATTATGCACAAGCAGCCCAATGTCTGCTCAGCATGGACACAATAGGTTGCACATAAACTAGCCCGGCTCACTTACATGGTGTGTACCGACGGAATTCCGCTTTAGTCGTTCATTCGTGTTAAAAACACTGAACACCCTCGACGTGATGATCTTTTATGCGAACGACGGTTAGCCTAGCCACTGCAGCTAGTTAGCTTGCAAACCCTTCCAGGGTAGTTTCTCCTTAAACCGCCATCTTGGTCCAAGTCAAGCAGCCATTATTCATTCTGCAACTTTAAATTGACACCAATCATGCATTTACTGTCGACAATGGCACCTTGATGGAGTCGAAATGTGCATAAGTGTTCGTGCAGACGGGTGTAAACCGCTGGGCTGTTAGCCGCAGCATGCTAACCGGGAGCTGACGCACAACACCAACTCTGGCTGGCGTCTTTCCATGTTGTTCCGAGGGACAGCAGTGATCCCGTTAACTTAAAACATTTAACTTTCAATAAACACAAATTCTGGGGCAGTTTTCACCTTGCTGTGGAGTTCGCTTATAAACTTCTTCAAAAGGCAAACAAAAAGAAAACACGCAAAAGTTATTGAAAAACATGTGTAACACATTTTACGACTACAGTACATGATAAATTTACTGAAAAGTAACAGTTTTTATTAGCTCCTAATGTTTAATAAGAGCGTGTAATTAATATGTTTGATGTGGTGTATACAACATGCACGACATCTAACGCACGGTGAGGAGATGCGTTCAGTTCCAGCAGAAATACAGCGTTGAGTCTGCTCTTGAATGCATCTTTAACGCACATAAACATGGCGGAACTGTACTTTAATATTCTCGTTATGTGCTGGGCACTAACGTGTTGCTCGGTGTGTGCAATAATCCGCAAACCAAGTCTGGTTTTTACACACAACCGCTGGCTGAGCTTCAAAGTTGTGGGGGACAGAGGTTAGGCTGCACGGAGCGGCGTCGGGAGGTCAGTTCCTCCTGTTTCAGGTGGATGTGTGCTCAGACAAGATAACGGAGCGAGGCGACTGCTCGGTGAAATACCTTCAACAGCAAGGCCTTCGTTCTGGCGCCATCTTCTTGAAGCCCATGAAATCCAAACAGAGAACTGCAAGGACAGACAACGCACAGGCGGTTCCGTGTTACTTAGTGGGAAGCTGGCAGCTCTGTGCTGCGCAGGATACCATCAAAATACAGAAACGAAGTGAGCGACATTGCTCACTCAATGCACTAACTAACCTGTCCATTCCGACTAACGTCTCCTTCTCTTGCGCTGTTAGCTTCGGAAAGTCCTCTTCGATTTCAGTCGCATTTCCCGACGCCATTTTCTCCCCGTCATTACCAGCAACGCCGAGGCTCCGGGCAGCGGCAGAAGCGGCCGCCGTGAGCGACACCCCGCACGATTTCATGGAGACGGAACGAGAAGAACAGCAGGACCGAGCAACTCCGGCCAAACGCGGCAGCAACGACACCGTTGCACACCTATGTCCAGGATTAAAACAGGGCGTAGCGTAATTCTTGCCAAATCCTCAAGGAAATTATCCTTTTAAGTTGCCTTGCGCGCTCGTCATTGTACGTCAAAACAAAGCCTGTAGTCCGGTCCCAATTTATGCATGGAGTTGGTGTGATGTTGCGTTGTCAGATAGAAAGTTATTTGATTAAATGGCAAACTTCCCCAACCAGCGGCTCAAAGTTGTTGTAATTGTGTCACATAGGCAGACGCACGCCGCCACCGTGACCACACCCCTCAGCTGAGTCCGACCAATCCGCGTCAGGATACACTGGTCACATGACAGTGTTCAGTTAGTGGGTTACGAACACGCGCACGCACACATCAAAATGTGCTACTAAGGCCCGCCTTCTGTCCTCCAATTGGTTACTCGCGCAATATTATGATTACGTAAGCGTATTTCGCAGAAGCCTATTGGTCAGAAAATTGTCACTTATGTCAAGGTTGAAATGAGTTTGAGTTTTTGAAAATTACAGATTAATTCAACTTTATTAAACAATATCTAATTATTCAGATAAAGATTTGGATAAATAGTAAAATGAATGATTAAAAAAGAACTACAGTTCACAATATGACCATAACTTTATATTTTCAAAATGACTGTATTAAAGTAGCAATCTTCAAGGGCTATTGTCTGTTTTTCTGTATTAGTGCTAATGGTTGTGAAGCAATTTTGGCCCACTTTTCTTTACAATATTACAACATTGTTTCAGTTAATTGAGATTTGCACACATTTTTTTTCATTCCACTTCTATTTATACATGTTAGTCTCATTGAGGCACGAGGACTCATTTACAAGAGAGACGTTTGAAACAAACAATATATAACATACAGCCAACAATAAACTACAATGAAATGCAATTAAAATAAAAGTAGTACAAAACAATAAAATCCATGTGCCATAAAAAAAATACTAAAAATAACAACTTAAGACTGTAAGGTTGTGGCAGGGGAGAGCGTGGCCAGACAGCATTGGATAGTTGGTGTAGAATGACTGTTGTTGTGAAGAAAAGAAAAAGCATAAAATCAGAGAAGAAGACCAAATGGTGGAAGATGAAGAAGGAAGACGGTTGTGAGAAATTCAGGGAGGAGCTGTTGGTGATAATAAAGAACTTCCAAATGACTGGACTACTGCAGCAACAGTAATTAGAGAGACAGGTAGGAAAGTACTTGGTGTGTCATCTGGACATAGAATGAATGATAAGGAAACCTGATAGTGGAATAGTGAAGTGCAGGACGCCGTTCAAAGAAATTCAATTCAATTCAGTTTATTTATATAGCGTCAGATCACAACAAAGTTGTCTCAGGGCACTTTACAGGAACATTCACATAAAAGCCAATTAGTAAAGTTCTCTATCTAAGGAATCCAGCAGACAAGTTGAATCTTGGCTTCATTGCAGTCTCCCATCCTGAGCAAGCACAGTGGCAACAGTGGAAAGAAAAACTCCCTTTTAAAAGGAAGAAACCTCCAGCAGAACCAGGCTCAGGACAAGCGGACATCTGCTTTGACCGGCTGGTTGAGAGGACAGGAAGGAGAGACAAAGGAACACAGAATGGTAGGTCCAGATGTAGGTCCAGGTGTACCTGAAAGACAAAAAAAAACATGTTAAGGATAGAAAAAATAATTAAAGCTGCAAGCAGCATTGGAGACCCTCGCAGCAAAGCGCCACTCCAGCCTTACGGCGACCGCATGAGCTCCAGCTAGTCCACCCAGTCGCCATAGCGAACGCTCTCATGCCAATCCCGCACGCGTTCACCACAGGGCACATTTCTCGAATCTTTGACATTGCCTTCAGTCCATGTCGTTACTTGTCCAGCTGCAGGTCTTACAAGTATAGGCGAAATCTGACCTTCCAGACAGGAGTTATGGTGACTTCCTGTTTTGTGGTGAATGTTTGACAAGCACTTCCTTTGTGCTTTTCAACATGTCATGAGTGGTAATCAACAGTTAGCGAACAAAGTTTCAGTCTAATATCTTACACAGTGCAAAGCTGGAAGTGTCATCCAGTAATCTGCATTTATTTCTCTGAGTAGGTGGGGCTTAAGTGATGTCTTGATTCAACAATACCAATGTGTCTACAAGTGCTCACTGATAGGATGTCAAATCTTAAAGAACAATATCAATGTGTCTATGAGTGATCACTGATAACGTACATAAAATCTGGTACGTATTGGATGATATTTCACAGAGATACAACTGTTGGAATAATGTAGGTTGTGCACTTGAGTCAAAAGTTAAAAAAACATGCCAATGTGTCTAGAAGTGTTCACTAATGACACACCCAAAATCTGGTTCAGATCAGATGATATATCACTGAGATATAACTTTTGGAATAATCTAGGGGGCACACTCAAGTCAAATGTTAAATAACAACACAAATGTATATAGAAGTGCTCCCTGATCACACACAAAAAATCTGGTGCAGATCGGATAATGTTTCATTGAGATATAACAGTCTGAATAATCTAGCGGGTGTACTTGAGTCAAATGTTAAACAACAATACCAATGTGTCTAGAAGTGCTCACATATGATGCTCCCAAAATCTGTTGTGGATAGGATGATGTACCATTAAGATATAACTGTTGGAATAATGTAGGGGGCGCACTAGAGTCATATGTTAAACCACAATATCAATGTGTCTAAAAGTCCTCACTGATGACGCATAATAAATCTGGTGTAGATCGGATGTTGTATCACTGAGCTATAACTGTAGGAAAAATGTAGGTGGCGCTGTGGAGGCTATAGGCCACTTATCACGGATACCTGTTCAAAGGGTGCATAATGATCGATCATAGTGATTTTGGTGCACCTCGGCTGAAATCTGTGCAATTTAGAGCCAAACGTATTGCAACAGCGTCACTTCTTAATTCGCCATGCCCACATCCTCAAGCAAAAACGCTTTGCGCTTTAAACCAATTCAGACCATATTATCTGTCTTCTAACACAGGATCATCCTGATTAGGTCAATGGTGTCAAAGAGGGAGCATTCCAAGTTCCAAAAGAGACTTCCTGTTCTGAGGTGGCGGGGCTTTCATGATGTCAAAATATGACCACAGTGGATTGTCAGGTATCCAACAGGGATGAGTCATGCCAAGTTTGTTGCATTTCGGTCTTTCAATGTGAAAGTTATAATCTTTGGAAATTTATGGCGTGAAGCTAAACTTTGAGGCCTGGCCACGCCCCTTTACCAAAACGAAAGTGAAAGCTTTTGATAACTTTTACTCTCCAATGTCTTAAGGGCATATCAACCAAGTTTGAAGGCAATCACTCAAAATTCCTAGGAGGAGTTCGTTAAAATTTGCCATTATAAATGCTCAAAAATTACCCTTTGA
Source organism: Nematolebias whitei (assembly GCF_014905685.2). Classification (NCBI taxonomy): domain Eukaryota; kingdom Metazoa; phylum Chordata; class Actinopteri; order Cyprinodontiformes; family Rivulidae; genus Nematolebias; species Nematolebias whitei. Next base: position 36,591,842 of record NC_056510.1, read on the forward strand.
CCCAAAATGGTCGACTTCCTCTTGGTTTTGGACTTGGGCTCCAAGAGACTTTTTCATAGGTCCTGAGAAGATACAGATGTGCACCGAGTTTCAGAATTATCGGTCAAAAAATGCCTGGGGGCTGAGGTTTTAAATTATTCTAGGGGGCGCTGTGGAGGCTATTGGCCACTTATCATGGCTTCCTGTTCAAGGGGTGGATAATGATTGATCACACTGATTTTCGTGCACCTCGGTTCAAAACTGTGGAATTTAGAGCCAAATGTATAGCGACAGCGTTACGTCTTACTTCGCCACGCCGCGCCGTCCACATGCTCCACCCAAAACTATCAGTGTTGGAAAGCAAGTTACACCAACATGTCTTCGGTCACTAGACACACTATCATGCTGATCAGGTCACAGGGGTCAGATAGGGATTGTTCACCGTAAAACTTTATACTTTCTGTTGTCAGGGGGCGTGGCTTAAGTGATGTCATGATTTGACCATTCAGTCTTGCAGGGGTCAGGATGTGGATCAATCACTGAAGGTTTGATGTCTCAGAGAGTTTTCGTGTAGGAGTTATTAGTGTTTCGTTTTTAACGGCGAGATGTCAAACTTTGAGGTCTGGCCCCGCCCCTTCAGCATGCTCCAAAACAAACTGTTTAGATAACTTTGCGTCCCCCATGCCTTTTGACCAAAATGGCCAAGTTCGAAACTGATTGAGCAAAATCTCTAGGAGGAGTTCGTTCAAATGCGGAGGCTGTAAACCGCCAAAAAGGTGTGAAACTTGGGCCGGCATTCCAAAATGGCCGCCTTCCTGTTTATCATACAACTTTGGTGCCAGAGGGTTTTCTGTGCATCTTGGGGAATTGGACGAGCGTACCAAATTTCATGTTTCTACAACAAACTAAGGTTAATGCGGAGGGTTATTTTAAAAATTTCTAGGTGGCGCTCTTGATCCGTTTCTGTTGCGATTTTTGCCACACCCTTAAAATACGTAATTTTTCACTAGTCCTGATGCGTCTGCCAAATTTGGTGACTTTTGGGATATGTTAAGGTCCTCAAAATGCCAATTCATTTGACGGAAAAAATTGCAGCTCGGGCCTGAACAGAGCGATTACAATAGGCCTCCGCAGCGCTTTGCTGCTCGGGCCTACTTACAAATACAAAACAGCTTGAGCAGAGTAAGTAAAGACAGTAGCAGAGTGAAAAGTGTGGCCAGTTTGTCCTCCAGCAGTCTAAGCCTATAGCAGCATAACTAAGGGACAGCTCAGGAAACCCAAGCCGACACTAACTGCAGGATTTATCAAAAAGGAAAGTCTTAAGCCTAGTTTTAAAACTGGATAATGTGTCAGCCTCACGGACAGAAACTGGAAGTTGGTTCCACAAGAGAGGAGCCTGATAACTGAAAGATCTGCCTCCCATTCTGTTTTTGTAAATTCTAGGAACCACAAGTAAACCTGCAGCCTGAGAGCGAAGTGCTCTGTTAGGAAAATATGGAGCAATAAGATCTGTAATATAAGATGTAGCTAGGTTGTTGAGAGTCTTGTAGGTTAGAAGTAAGATTTTGAATTCAATTCTGGATTTGACAGGGAGCCAATGGAGAGAAGCTAAAACTAGAGAGATATGATCTCTCCTACTAACTCCAGTTAAGACTCTGGCAGCAGCATTTTGGATCAACTGAAGATGTTTTAAAGAAGTATTTGGACACCCAGATAATAAACCATTGCTATAGTCCAGTCTAGACGTGCCAAATGCATGGACCAGTTTTTCTGCATAATTTTTTGATTAGATGTTTCTAATTTTAGCGATATTATGCAGGTGGAAGAAGGCAGTTCTAGTAACGTTTTTGTGCAGCAGGTTAGGCTTGTTAAAGATAGAAATGGTAATGTTCTAACAAGTGAGGAGAGTGTGACAGAAAGATAGAAGGAGTACTTTGAGGAGCTAATGAATGAAGAGAATGAAAGATAAAGAAATGTAAATGTCATAGAAATTGTGGACCAGGAAGTGGGAAAGATTAGTGAGGGTGAAGTCCAGAAAGCCTGAAATGAATGAAGAAGGGGAAGGCAGTAGGACCTGATGATACACAAGTGGAGTTTTGGAAATGTCTTGGAGAGATGGCAGTGAGCTTTTTGACACAAATATTCAATGACATACTTGAGGGTGAGAAAATGCCTGAGGAATGGAGAAGAAGTGTGCTGCTGCCCATTTTTAAGAACAAGGGTGATGTACAGAGTTGTAGCAACTACAGGAGAATTAAGATGATGAGCCACATGATGAAGATCTGGGAAAAAGTTTTGGAAGCAAAACTTAGACGAGAGGTGACTATTTGTGAGCAGCAGTATGGTTTCATGCCAAGAAAGAGCACCACAGATGCCATCTTTGCTTTGAGCATGTTGATGGAGAAGTACAGAAGGTCAGAAAGAACTCCATTGTGTCTTTGTGGATTTAGAAAAAGTATATGACAGGGTGCCAAGGGAGGAGGTGTGGTATTGCATGAGGAAATCTGGAGTGGCAGAGAATTATGTTAGACTAGTACAAAACATGTATGAGGACAGCAGGACAGTGGTGAGATGTGCTTTAGGAGTGACAGATAGCTTCAAGGAGGAAGTGAGATTGTATCAAGGATCGGCTCTGAGCCCCTTCTTGCTTGCTCTGGTGATGGACCGACTAACAGATGAGGTCAGGCAGGAATCCCCATGGACTATGGTATTTGGAGATGACATTGTGATCTGTGGTGAGAACAGGGAACAGGTGGAAGATAACTTGGAGAGGTGGAGGACTGTACTTGAAAGGAGAGGAATGAAAATCAGCTGTAGTAAGAGAGAGAATGTGTGTGAATGAGACAGAGGATTGTGGAACAGTGAGGCTACAAGGAGCAGAGATCAAAAAGGTGCAGGACTTCAAGTACTTGGGGTCCACTGTTCTGGAAAATGGGGAGTGTGGTAATGGCAGGATGGAGTGGATGGAGAAAAGGTTCATGAGTGATTTGTGACAAAAGGGTGTCAGCAAAGGTCAAAGGAAAAGTTTTCAAGACAGTGGTGAAGCCAGCTGTGTTGTATGGTCTGGAGACAGTGGCATTGACAAAATGACAGGCAAAAGAACTGGAAGTGGCAAAAATTAAGATGTTAAGGTTCTCCTTAGGAGTGACAAGAATGGATAAGATTAGGAATGACATCATCAGAAGTACAGCACAGGTTGAACAACTGGCAGATAAAGTTAGAGAGGCCAGAATGAAATGTTTGGACATGTCCAGAGGAGGGACAGTGGATATATTGGTAGAAGGATGTTAGAAATGCAGCTGTTTCTATGTTTCTATTGACCTCATCAAATGTTTAAAATACCCTAAAGAAATTTAAATGGACAGCTTTAGATCTTGCTGCAAGGTATTCCAGGTTAAAGGAGCAGAGTAAAAAAAGGCCTTTTTGTCAGGTTCAGTCCACACTGAGAGGATGCTGCAGGTGATGATGGCCTGAGAGCGCACGCAGTAAGTGCCCTAATGATTAGACATGTGGCAGGAGATATAAGAAGGCAGCAGACCAAGGAGTAATCTAACAATATTTAATAATAACATAACCAACCTTCCTACTATTGCCTCTGGTTCCGTGTCAGATTAGATAACTTAAAAAATTTCACTAGAACCTGCTTTATGTTTGGACTGGTTTTCCTGTTGAGCTCTCTTAATTGTCAAAATAATAGCTTCACCCAAACCATCCACATGTCTGCTAGATCCCATCCAAACCAGGCTACTTAAAGACGTATTTCACTTAATTAATAACCACATCTTGGATATGCTTAATTTGCCTAATGAAAGGTTACGTACCACAGCATTTTAAGACTGCTGTAATTAAACCTTTACTTAAGAAACATAACTTTGTCTCAGGAATCCTAATCAATAATAGACCTATATCTAATCTAACTTTCATCTCAAAAATTCTAGAGAAAAAAGTTGCTGGTCAGTTATGTGAACTGTGAACAAAGAAAGAATCTGTTTGAAGAGTTTCAGTCAGGTTTAGAGCTCATCATAGCACAGAAATGGCACTGGTGAAAGTTACTACTGATGTTCTCATGGCCTCTGATAATGTACAGGTGTCTACACAGGTCCTGTTAGAGTCTTAGTGCTGAATTTGTTACAGTTGATCACAATTATTCTCCTACAGAGACTTGAATATGATAATGAAATTACAGGAACGGCTCTAAATAGGTTTCAGATTTATGTAATAGATTCCAATGTGTAAATGTAAATAATGAATCTTCTTCATACATCAACGTTAATCATGGAGTTCCTCAGGGTTCAGTGCTTGGACTAATACTCCTTACCTTACATGTATATATGCTTCCATTAGGGTTAAATGCAGAGACTAATTTCGCCATTGTATGGAAACATACAGTGCTGACATTGTGATGACATTATTATTATTATATTAGATAAAGTTATTAAACAGCATGTAATACATTTTCATTGTTATGCTGATGATACACAGTTATATTTGTCCATGAAACCCAACGAAACTAATTAGACTACAAGCATGTCTTAAAGACAGAAAAACCTGGATGACCCGAAATGTTCTGTTTTTGAACATAGACAAGACTGAGGTTTCGGTTTTTGGAGCTGAGCATTTTATGAATGAATTTTTCAATCTTTCTCCCTCCTTAGATGGCATTAATCTGTCCTCCAGCTCTAATGTTAAAAAATATTGGTGTTATTTTTCATCAGGACATATCTTTTATCCACCACATTAAAAACGTTACTAGAACCGCCTTCTTCCACCTGCGTAATATCACTAAAATTAGAAACATCTTATCTAAAATTGATGCAGAAAAACTCGTTCATGCATTTGTCACGTCTAGACTGGACTATTGCAATGGTTTATTAACTGGGTATCCAAATACGTCTTTAAAACGTCTTCAGTTGATCCAAAATGCTGCTGCCAGTCTTAAATGGAGATGGTAGGAGAGATCATATCTCTCCAGTTTTAGCTTCTCTCTATTTGCTCCCTGTCAAACCTGGAATTGAATTCAAAATCTTACTTCTAACCTACAAAGCTCTCAACAACCTAGCTCCATATTTGAGATGTATTGTTCCATATTTTCCTAACAGAGCATTTCGCTCTCAAACTGCAGGCTGTGGTTCCTACAGTTTCCAAAAGCAGAATAGGAGGCAGATCTTTCAGTTATCAGGCTCCTCTCTTGTGGAACCAACTTCCAGTTTCTGTCCGTGAGGCTGACACATTATCCAGTCTTAAGACTGGGCTTAAGCTTTTCCTTTATGATAAATCCTATAGTTAGGATTGGCTTGTTATGCTGCCATAGGCTTCTACTACTGGACCTCATTTTCTTAAATTAATTGTTAATTGTTAAAATTGAATAGTTTTAATTTGACATTATTTCTATCTTAACATGTGATTCTCAACCTGCCATTGTGTATCTGTTCCTCTCAAACTCAGCTGGTCAAAGCAGATGGCCGCTTGTCCTGAGCCTGGTTCTATTAAAGGTTTCTTCTGCATGAGGGAGTTCTTCCTTTCCAATGTTGCCTTCGTACTTTCTCAAGATGAGAGCTCTTTGTGATGAAGTAAAATTCAAAGCAGTCTGCTCCTCAGATACTGTAAATAGTGTTAACCTATATATATATATATATATATGAATGTTTCTGTTCAGTGCTCTGAGATGACTTGTTGTGACTTGGCGCTATATAAATAAAGTGAATTGAAATTGAGTGCGGGCAGCACGGTGGCGCAACTGGTAGAGCTGCTGCCTCTCAGCGAGCAGGTCCTTGGTTCTGTAGTGAACTAGGCCTGATGTCAAAACCTTGACCTTAAGGACCATATGGGACAGAAACGGTCATTTCATTGATTTGAATCCAGAAATACAGGTTGACCCATCCTGAGACTTTCTTTCTTGAATTAATCAAGTAAAAGAAGACTACTTTCTATTATCATTACCATTTTACAAATGTTTTGATAATCAAATTGTGTTAGTTCAAACAATGTTTACATGTTGAAGTGAACTACTCATTTTTAAATCAACTGTGAAACAGTAATAACGATTTTTAATCCTCATTCAAAGAAGAAATCAGGTTAATGATGCATTGTCTGATTTTCTGTCTTCAATGAACAAGTGTGTAAGTTGGTCAAAGTTCAAATTTCGGTCAACTGCAAGTTTACTGAAAAAGAAATGTCATGTTTAACTTTTACAGCAAGATACTGGAGAAGTGACTCCACGAAGTCTGAATTCTTCATAACAATCTTCTGTCTGTTCTTAAACAATCTTAATCTTTTTCCTTGACTTTTCATAACACCTTACATCACAAAACACACCTCTGTTTTGGTCAATCGACCAATCAGAAAGTTCTCAAATGAACCGGAAGTGAGCTTTCTTTAAATGTTGGCACTTCCTAGTTCAATCCAGCAGTAAGTTTGAGAAGAGTCAGCTGATGATGGAGAGTTCTGCAAGAGGTTCCACCTCCAGTTGGAGTCGGGTGGAGAGTTTGCAGCTCCAGCAGTTCCAGAGTTCATGAAGGCTGGAATTCAGGATGCTGATGAAAGAAAATCAAGCTGGACGAGAGAAGTTCAGAGGAATTATGAAGTCTGTTCTGGATGATCTCACGACTCCCGAGGTTTAGCTGTTCTTACGGAGACGCTGAAAGTGGCTCGAAGTGGAACTTTACGCCGGAACTGACATATCTTCAGAAAGGTAAAAAGTCGATCTTCAACCAAAGTGTACCGTTGGGACAAGCTGGTCCAAAGGAGCGTGCTGTTCTGGTTAAAACAGACAAATTCCCTCACACATCTCTCTCAAGATAAACTTCATCTTTCCATCTTTAAAACTCTTCTATCAAGTAGAAATTTATCCAGATATTTTTAGAAATGTCTAAAGCAAAGTTTTCAACCACCGCCGTGTGGTAATGCCTGTTGTACTACTGGAAGTGAGAACAATCGCTGTATTGTTTACTTCCTGTAAAACTGATTAATAAGCTGTTGTTATTTTCAATTCTTGCCAATTAATGTAAATGTGTGATGTGTTAAACTTGATTCTGTTAATAAATGACCCACTGTCGTTGGTGAGTCAAAGATAATTAACGTCTCACGTCCACATTTTATTAAAATCAGATGCACGTCATTATACAGTCCAGAAAAATGAAAGAATCCGTTTTATCTATGAATATATGACAGCATATGTTCATACTACAGTTCAAACCCCAGTCCAGGGGCCTTTCTGGGTGGAGTTTGCATGTTCTCTCCGTGCATGCGTGGGTTTTCTCCGGGTACTCTGGTTTCCTCCCTCAGTCCTAAAAACATGCATGTTAGGCTGATTGGTAACTCTAAATTGTCCCTAGGTGTGAGTGAGAGAGTGAATGGTTGTTTGTTTCGTTTGTCTCTATGTGGCCCTGTGATGGACTTGCGACCCATCCAGGGTGTACCCCGCCCCTCGCACAGTGACCGCTGGACATGGGCACCAGCAACCCCCGTGACCCAAAATGGAATAAGCGGGTAAAGATAATGGATGGATGAAATTGAGTGCTTTATAGATGAAGATCTGGCTGCTGTTTAATATACCGTATTATTTTACATTATGTTTAGCGTATATCTTAGTTCCTTATATATTGTTTACTTTTATACTTAATATTTTTTCTATATTTGAGTGTAACTGGGACCTTGAGTACACAGTTTCATTCCACCCCATGTACCACATGTTATGAGAATGACAATAAAGAACCTTGATATTTGAAGATCATTTACCAATGTATGTATGTAATAAATTCTATAAGGCTCGTTTATGGGTCCATCACAAACAGGCAAAGGTTTGACCTTTGACTGGACCAATGCAATATCCAGATTTATTATTATTATTATTTTCCAGAAATTATATTGAAGATTTGTTGCTTGGTTTGGGATCATAGTTCTAGTACGCCATGACCTTGTTTGGGCCAAGCTTCATCTTGTGGACATATAGACTCACATTTAATGTTTATTGTCTCCTTTAATAAGTGAGATTTTAAATCATGCAGAAATGTTTTAAACCTCTTAGGTCATGTTGCACTCAGGCAAACTTGGCTTTGGCCTTTCAGAGTCTGTATACAAGATACACATATAATTAAATTTTTATTATTTTCATTTAGGGCGGCACGGTGGTGCAGTTGGCAGAGCTGTCGCCTCTCAGTGAAAAGGTCACCCTATCTAATCCCGGCTGGGTGGATTTTGCATGTTCTCTCCATGCATGTGTGGGTTTCCTCCCACAGACCAAAAACATGCATGTCGGGCAGATTGGTAACTCCGAATTGTCCCTATAGGTGTGAGTGAGAGAGTGAATGGTTGTTTGTCTCGTTTGTCTCTGTGTGTCCCTGTGATGGACTGGAGACCTGTCCAGGGTGTCCCCCACCAGTGATGGGTGGATATGAGCACCAGTGACCCCCACAACTCAAAAAAGGAAGAAGCTAGAAAAAAATAATGGATAGATATTTTAATTTATCCTAAATTTTAAAGATAGGTTGCACAATTTGTTACAAGAATGTTCTTTATATTGTCAAATACAAACAGCGGACCTGTTTAATACTCCAGATCTGTTTGGAACTGATCAGCAGTAGACAATATAAAAATACATTTAATTATGTTTAATGAAATTCAAATAACTGGTTTCTATTATTTAGTATGTATTTGTTAGTTTGTGTAATAAATATTGTTTTTATACAGACGTTTTTGATCAGAGATTTGATGTAGTAGTAGCTGAGAGTCATCCACAGCCGCAGCGTGACATCTCGCAATACTTCGTGACCTTCACGTGACGCGGTTTGACATCTCTGAAACATGGATGAAAGACTGCTGGGGATATCAGAACGGAGGAGAAGAGGCGGAGTGAGCAGTCGCAGCTTGCAGGCTCCGGTGTAAATAGTTTGTGTGTTTGTGTCACCCTCCACGCTGAGACATTGTGCTGGAGAGTTGGCTTCGGTCTTCGCAGGGATCTTCAACTCTTCTCTGGGGTCATGCCACGTCCCAGCCTGTTTCAAGTCCTCCATCATCGTCCCTGTCCCCAAGAAGCCACGTGTCACAGGACCAAATGACTACAGACCTGTAGCTCTCATGTCTGTAGTCATGAAAACCTTTGAACGCTTGGTTTCATCTCACCTCAAGTCCATCACCAACCCCCTCCTGGACCCCCTGCAGTTTGCCTACAGGGCCAACAGGTCTGTAGATGACGCAATAAACCTGGCTCTTTACTTCATCCTGCAGCACCTGGACTCCCCAGGAACCTACGCCAGGATCCTGTTCGTGGACTTCAGCTCCACATTTAACACCATCCTCCCTGCTCTGCTCCAAGACAAGCCCTCCCTGCTCCATGTACCTGACTCCACCTGCAGGTGGATCACAGACTTCCTGACAGACCGGAGTCAGTGCGTGCGGCTGGGGAGAGCTGTCTCAGACACTCAGACTGTAAGCACAGGATCTCCACAGGGCTGTGTGCTTTCCCCCCTGCTTTTCTCCCTGTACACCAACTGTTGCACCTCCAGCCATGACTCTGTGAAACTTATTAAGTTTGCAGATGACACCACCATCATCGGGCTCATCTCGGACGGTGATGAGTCTGCATACAGGAGGGAGGTGGACCGGCTGGTGACCTGGTGCAGCAGCAACAACCTGGAACTCAATGCCCGGAAGACAGTGGAGATGATTGTGGATTTCAAGAAAGCCACAGCCCCTCTGCCCCCCCTCACCTGTAATGATACCCCCATCACCACTGCAAACTCTTATCGGTTCCTCGGCACCACCATCACTCAGAACCTCAAGTGGGAGCCGACCATCAGCTCCCTCATCAAGAAGGCCCAGCAGAGACTGTACTTCCTGCGACAGCTGAAGAAGGCCAAGCTGCCGGCCAAGCTGATGGTGCAGTTCTACACAGCCATCATCGAGTCCATCCTCAGCTCCTCCATCACGGTGTGGTACGCCGGGGCCACTGCCAGGGACAGACTGAGACTGCAGCACGTTGTGCGCTCAGCTGAGAAGGTGATCGGCTGCAGCCTTCCATCCCTCCACGACCTGTACGTTTCCAGGACTGTGAGGCGAGCAGGTCGGATCACAGCTGACCCTGCTCACCCTGCACACGGACTGTTCGAACCACTCCCCTCAGGCAGGAGGCTTCGGTCCATTCGGACCAGAACCTCCCGCCATAAGAACAGTTTCTTCCCCTCTGCTGTTGGACTCCTGAACACTCATAATGCTACCTCATAATTTCTGCTTTGGTCACATTACATCTGTATTATAACTGAATACTCCATCTGTACTGTTTTCTAAGCTTTTTTATTGTTTTCTATTGTATGGGTGTACACATGTTTTATGTAATGTTTTCATTTTTACTTTATTTTACTTTATTACTATTCGCACCTTTATGTCGAAGCAAATTCCTAGTTTGTGAACCTCGTTCAGACATGGCAATAATAAACTGATTCTGATTGTGTACAGTCCTTGAATGTAATGTCGTGTGCTTTTGCTACACGCGGCGAGTTAATTGAAAGCTTCTAAGAAGTGTGGTGAATTTTTTGTAGCGAAATAAAAACTTTACAAGTGTCTTTTCTTGAACGGACTAACACGTGGACGAAAAGTTAGCTACGATGGACGAACATGACTACGGCGTGGTCGCTCTTCTCAATGTGAGTGAAGCTGGAGACTGCGATAATACAGACGTTGGAGCTGACGAACAGATGTCTAAGACGGAAAAGATCAACCAGGAACACACTCCAACTAAACCTCCCCACTCTAAAAGGCAGAAGGAAGGCAACGACGACCCTCAGCGTGAGTGCGACCTCAAGACTATTCTAGAAGCTGTGAATTCACTGACATCAACAGTGAGTTCCCTGACGAGAAAGGTGGATGCACAAACTGAACTTCTGCAGAAGTATGAGAGAAAGATTGAGGAGAATGCTGCTGCTATTAATGTGAACAAAGAGAGCATCAAGGGGCTGCAGGAAAAAGTCAGGGAGCTTGAAGAGGAGAACAAACAGCTGAAGGAGTCTGTGATGGAACAAGCTCGATACAAAAGGAAATGGAATGTGAGACTGAATGGCCTTGCAGAAAAAGAGGGGGAGGATACCAGAGAGGAGGTCATTGGCATTTTGACCAGAGTGGTGCCCATCTCAGTGGATCAGCTTCGTGGAACAGTCGACACCGTACATCGCCTGGGAAGGAAGAGTGACCCCGCCACTTCAAACAACGCTCCGCGGTCAATAATAATCCAGTTCGTGGCAAGAACGGTTCGAGACGAGGTCTGGAAGAGATCCAAGGATGCCAGGGTCTGTCAGGAGAAGCGTATCCAGTGCAAAGAAGATTTCTCCAAAGAGGACAGGGAAGCTCGCAAGAAGTTGTGGCCGCTGGTACGAGATGCCAGACAGCGAGGGCAGAGAGCTTTCCTGAAGAAAGGATACACTCTGATCAACAACCGGAGAGTCGACCCTTCATAGACACTCACTGAGCTTTTCACTCTGAATTTTATTCAGAGTGTTATTACCGATAAATGATCTCAATAATAGATAATGTTTTGATTCACCTGATATGCCTTAAAAGCTAAATGCACCTTGTTCTGATAGTAGATGGGACAAGATTTCTCATTCCTGCACATCTTATGATTCTGTGTTCTACCTCAAAAGTTTTTAGGTATATTATCTTTTATTTCTTTAAATGCTCGGGGGCTTAAAACAATGTGAAACGAAAAGCTGTTTTTCTTTTTTGTAAGGAGCAAAGAGCTAATTGTGTTTTCCTTCAAGAAACTCACTCTGGTGAAGACGATGTGAACTTTTGGAAGTTACAGTGGGGTGATTCTATTGTTGTCAGTCACGGGACGTCACACTCAGCGGGTGTTATGATTCTGTTGAACAGATTTCCAGGCAAAATTTTAAATCATACCAGTGACACAAACGGGCACTGGCTGATGGTGATAACAGAAATTAATGATGAAAACTTTATGTTGGTGTGTGTTTATGGTTACAATGAAAGAGGCAAAAACAAAACTCTATCTGACTTATGTCAACATATTACAGATAGTATGCATTCTTACTCAACAGATAAAGTTATAGTTGGGGTGATTTTAATTTGGTGCACGATCTATGGTTAGACAGAAATCCACCTCGGGTCCACTGTCATAAATATGATGACCTGATTGTTCAGTTAATGAATAGTGCAAATTTGATTGATTATTGGAGAGTTCAACATCCTGGGACTTGTCAGTTTTCCTGGTTTAATGTCTCTGGGAATGTTCTAAGTTCTAGAATCGATTACTGGCTCATTTCTAATTCCTTGATAAATCATATTAATAAGTGTGAGATATCTGCTGCACCTTTAACTGATCATTGTGTTATTTCTCTATCTCTTCTGTTTTCAAGGTCTGGTCTAACTCGTGTTTGGAAATTCAATAATACTCTTTTGCAGAGTTCTGTTTTTGGTGAAGATGTCAGGTGGTGGAGGTCAATGCCTTGTAAATATCAGCTGTTAGTAAATGGGAATGGTTTGAATTTAAAATAAAAGAGCTGGCTATTGACACAAGTAAAAAACTGTCTAAACTGAAACAACAACAACAATTTAATATCATTACAAATATTAATAGTCTTAGTAAAAAGACGGATCTGTCACCTGAAGAACTTGTTGAATTAAATAAATTACAGAGTGAACTAGATAAATTATATGAAGAAAAAGCTAAAGGTGCTTTTATACGTTCGAGCTCGCTGGATTGAAGAAGGGGAGAAAAATACATCTTATTTTTTCAACCTGGAAAAACACAGGCAACTAAAAAAGAAGATCACTAAATTGAATATAAATGGATCTGTTTCTGAAGATGAAACTCAGATTAATAGAGAATTACACATTTTTTACAGTAATTTATACAAATCCAACTACTCTGAGACAAACTGTTCAACATTTATAAACACCATAAGATAATTCAATAAAGCAATTGATCTAGATTTTAAACAATTTATGGAAAAACAAATTGAACTTGAGGAGTTGGATAAGGCTATTTTGAAGATGTCGCCTGGCTTGGATCTTGGGCTAACAACTGAATTTTATAGATTCTTTTGGAAAGAGATTAGAGAGATGCTTTATAAAGCTTTCTTAGACTGTATCTCATCAGGTAACCTCTCTAATACTATGCAACGAGGGATAATCATCTTAATCCCAAAACCCAATAAAGAAGTGCAAATGCTGGATAACTGGAGACCCATCACTCTGCTATGCACAGATTATAAAATTTTAGCTCATGTTTATGCTGATCGGCTGAATAGAGGACTTAAAGATATAATTGATGAAAGTCAATCAGCCTTTGTTAAAGAGAGAAATATACACAATCATATTAGACCGGTCCTTGATATGCTGGATTATTGTGACTGCCTTGATAGTCTGATCTTGTTTCTTGATTTTTACAAGGCATTCGACACAGTTGAACACGCCTTTTTGTTAGAGACTTTAAGGTTTTGGGGTTTTGGTGATTCATTTTGTGGATTAATTTGGATGTTTTATAATGATATCTATAGCTCAGTCTCTTTAAATCCAGGACGTACTTCTAGATTTAAGATGCAGCGAGACATCCGTCAGGGTTGTCCTATCTCCCCAAAATTGTTTATCTTGACTACTCGATTACTAGCCCTTCAAATTAATCCTGAGTTAAAGGGAATTAACATTTTTGATAGAGAATGCAAGATTAGCCAATTTGCCGATGACACAGCATTGTTTTTAAAAAAAAAAGATTTAATGGTTGAAAGAGCCTGTGAGGGACCAGACTTAAATAAAGACAAAGGTGTTCAAAAATCAGCAAAAATTTCAATTTAATAATTCCAAAATAGTTAAAGATTCAAATTTCAATGAAAAAATAATCCAAAAGATAAATAACAAATTTGGGCCCAACTTAAATGAGGTCAACTGAACACTAACCAAACTGACCTGTTAATAAACAAAGAACAAGGGGCTGCTTAAATAGGGTGGAGTAATCCAAGTCTGCCACATGAGGGAGGCACAACAACATAAAGGGACAAAAAAACAAAATTAGCTAAAACAGCATCTGAAACAAGTAAAGCAAAACTAACTAACTTAGCACAAATAAGTGAACACTAAAGTGACAAATTAACCAACTAAAGCCAAATTTAACAAATAGAAGTTCCCCCTTCCCTCAGTCTTTGAGAAAAAGTGGTATGTTCCAGGCTTCCTCCTCCAGCTGATCTGCATTTGTAGCACCTCAAAACAAAACAAGTGTTAGTAAACCATTCAGACAAATATTAACTAAAGTGTGTACCCATCAGAAAATACATGTCTAAAATACCTTAAACTTATACATAATGTAATCTGTAACTAATAATGTAAATTAAATAAATACTAACACAATGTGGTGGTGGTAGAAGCATCCACCACTGAGCCCTTAATACAATTTCATTATTCTCTCAGGCTTCAGGTCTAGGCCTTAACATTAACAAATGTGAGATCCTTCCCATTCATAACTGTATTCATCAAAACATCCAGTCAATCAGAGTCGTAAATGAAGTTAAATATTTGGGTGTACTAGTATCTAAGAATGCAATTAGAAGGGAAGATAATAACATTTCAAACCACTTAGTAAATATGAAACAAAGTCTTAGTCGTTGGTTGACAAGAGATCTGACTATTTTTGGAAGGAACCTGTTGACTAAAGCAGATGGCATTTCCAAGGCTGTTTATCCACGTCATTCTATGTATATATCACCACAAAACATAAGAAAAGCCAACTCCATTATCTTTCAGTTTTTGTAGAAAAATAAGACTCATTATGTTAAAAGGTCCCAACTAGTTAAAAAACATGAGCATGGTGGTTTTAATGCACCAGACTTTGAAGCAATGGTTGGAACATTTAGGACTAAATGGTTAAAAAATTTGTTACAACAACAAAATTCAATGTGGTTTCATATCCCTGCCTCCATTTTTAAACAGCTGGGAGGAATTGACTTCTTTGCAAAGTGTGACTTTGAAGTGACGAAGATTCCAGTTAAACTATCAAACTTCCACAAACAAGTTCTTCAGTTCTGGAAAATGATATTTCACCATAATTTCTCACCTCATGGATCAACCTTGTGGAATAATAGAGCAATCACAGTGGGCAGAAAGTCAATATTTAGAAAAGACTGGTATGAAAAAGGTATTATTTTTGTAACAGACATCTTGGATTGTAATGGAGATCTTTTAAATTTCTCATCTTTTGTTAGAAAATATAACCTTAGCTGCTGCCATAAAGATTTTATGAAGGTATGTAAAGCAATCCCTCTAACCTTGATTCAGTTAATTAAAAATATCATTATGTATTCAAAGGTGACCGTTTCGATGCCCACATTAAAACTAAATGACTGTAGTTTAGTTGATCTCAAATGTAATAACAAGATGATCAATGAATGCATGCGACAAAGGATTTACTGTGATTATAACAAAGATTCATTCAAGAAACCTCCCAATATAAATCATAAAACCATAAAGACCTCTGCTCATTCGAAATTTGTCAAATGGCTTAAATCTCCTAAAGTGAAAGAAAACCATTTAAAAATAATAAACAAGATATATCCAGTAGCCATGTTTCTGCACAGGTTTAAATTTGAGGTGGATTTGTGTGTCTTTTGTAAATCTGAAGATAAATCCCACGATCATTTGTTTTTTTCACGTCAGTACTCACAAAGTTTCTGGACTGACATTACAAACTTAATCTAAAACTGAACATTCCTCCCTTTGATGCTGATGCCATTTTATTTGATATGGATCATTTAAGCTCAGCTTACTCTGATGCTATAAATATAGTTATCCTTATAGCAAAGTAACACATTCTTTGTTTTATGAATGAATTCAAGTTGTACTATTCTTCATTAAGTAGATTAAAAAACTGGAAAACTGCTAGAACCATCTCACAACAGATATCAAAAAACTTGTTGTTTTAAGTTTCTCATATTGTCTTGCTCCTTTTTGTTTCTTTTTTTCCATTTACTGTGTTTTACATATGTATTTCTCAACTTTCATCTTTTTGTAACCCCCCCCCCCCCCCCCCCCCCGCAAACTGTAGTTATGACACCCTTCACGAGAGTTTGTATATGTCTTTCTATTTTGTAGTGTTCTGTAGTTCTGTGTGTTTAATAATTAAAAAAATAAAATAAAATAAAAAACAATGCTGGCGATATGGATTCCTTCAAGAAATACTGTGATTTAATGTACAACTTGTACTTAATTCAATTCAATTCAATTCAAAAGTACTTTATTAATCCCAGAGGGAAATTATTTGTTGTTGTAACTCGTTATCCTCATTTCATTAAGAGATATTATAGATACTGATGGCTGTAGGCAGGAAGGATCTCTTGTAAAGGTCCATCTCACAGTGGATCCTAAGAAACTGGCTGCAGATGACGTCCGATCCGTCCACCCAGACTCGGCTGGCCTCTCGATTCCCCCGGGCTGTAGGACCACCTGAATGCTGGGCTGAACTCCTCCCAGAGCAATGGCCACTCCTCCCAGCAGTCTGCAGAGCTCCTCGTCGCTGCGGACAGCCATCTGTAGGTGCCGAGGGACGATCCTGTCCTTCTGCTGTCATGAGCCGTGTTTCCTGCTAGTTCCAGGATCTCAGTGGTCAGGCACTCCAGCACAGCTGGCAGGTAGATGAGAATGCATCCACAGAACATCCTTTTCAACTCACTTGAGATTTTGGGCTCTGGTTGAGATATTATTTCAGCTTTTGAGATGTTAATCAGCTGTTGGTTGTAGAAAACTGCCTTGTTGCCATGGTTACGCATCATAACAAATGTCCAAAACTAAAAAAAGTTTCAGTAAAAATCCTTCCAGCTGCACAGCATCTGATACCAGAGGAAACAATCATCCAAAAAATGTGATTTACATCCAGAAAAAGAGGAAGTGAAGTTTCCAAAAGCAAAATCTCAAAATGAAAGTAACAGAGCTGCTCCAACATGCAGCCACCTTGAGCGGCGCAATTCTAGAACTAGAACTGAACTGAATAGTGTTAAAAATTATGTTAATGAGCCTGAACAATATTCTGTTTGGTTTGTTTAAATAAATAAATGATAATCTGTTTGTTTTCGCTTTTACATTGACCGTCATTGACGTATGCAAATGACGTAGGACGTTCAGACCTGCGCACGCACTCCAAAATGGCGAACCGCAACAAGGGTACGGAGGTCCATGACAATTTTTTTCTGTTTGACCTAAACTTAAGTGATATTTTCGAAGTATGACGAAGTAATATAAGTATTTATTATTTTTAATACCGACGTCGTGAATTGTTAACCCTCTCGTTCCGCATGCTAACCTCTGTTAGCTTCCGATGCTATCAGCAGGCCTGAGAAGTTTACTAAAAACAGTAAACTTTACTGTAGCTGCTCCTTCTTGTTGAATTACCCCAAACCTTTACTGATGAACTTCACTCTTGTGTTTTCTGGGGTTGTGTATTGACTGTTGTCACCATGACTAGACTCTTGATTATGTAGCCACTCGTCGCATAACTCGGTTCTTTCTTTCTGTTTTCCACATTAAGATGTAGAAGAGGAGATTTACGACAAGGTGGTGGATCTCACAGAATACGCCAAACGTCAACGATGGTGGAACCGCCTTTTTGGAAAAAACTCCGGTCCTGTAGCAGAGAAGTACTCTGTAGCCACACAGATTGCCTTGGGAGGAGTGAGCGGATGGTAAATTGTCCTGCTAACGCATCATGCTGCCTTCAGGGACCCGTAATTCTACTTTGAGTTTAATATACAATGTAAACCAAAACTCTGGGATGGTACTCTGTTCCTTTCTGGCTCATATTTAAGAGTTTTCTCGTTTTTGAACAACCAGCAACAATCAGCACAACATTGTTTCCCACTATCAATGCAAACAATAACAGAAATTCAAATAATAACAATAACAGAAATTCTAATAATAATAATGATGATGATGATGATAAAATAAAAGTAAAAAAAGAGAGAGGTGATAATTAAAACTAAATTAAAAGGAAATTACAATTCAGTGCCAAAGGCAGACTTTAAAAGTGGGATCTGTATTCAGTCAAGAGTAATACTGAAAAGTATTGATGGCACTGTAAAATGTGAAAACCGGGTTAGCTGTTGAAATCATGTAATTTGTGATCTCATGCACTGTTAGATTTCACATTCAGAGTGTTATGAATGTTTCTTAGCTATTAACATGTAAAATTTAAACTCAGAATCTGTAAAGCTGGCTGCGTTTGTGTCGGCTCCTATCAATTACCTGTGCCTGTGGCGACCACCTACAAGTGGTGTGACTAAATTAATTAGTTGTAGATGTGTGATAAGTTTCTAAAAGTTTCATTAAAGTCTGCATATTGCTTCATGAGATATTTTGTTAATAGACAAATAGGATTAAATTAAACAATTATTTTAAGCAAAGATCTTGCACAATGAGTGGCACTTGGAGTTTGTGTTGTGAAAGCCTCACACCTACTTCATCCATCCATTATCTTTACCCGCTTCTTCCATTTGGGGTCACGGGGGGTCGCCGGTGCCCATGTCCAGCAATCACTGTGCGAGGGGCGGGGTACACCCTGGACGGGTCGCAAGTCCATCACAGGGACACATAGAGACAAACGAGACAAACAACCATTCACTCTCTCACTCACACCTAGGGACAATTTAGAGTTACCAATCAGCCTAACATGCATGTTTTTGGACTGTGGGAGGAAACCGGAGTACCTGGAGAAAACCCACGCATGCACGGAGAGAACATGCAAACATGCCTCACGGCTACTGTCACACCAAATTGTAGCACGATTAATAAAACTGAGTTCTAGCCATTTTTGAGTTTTCTAAGGACGATTAGCTGTGGCGGCCATCTTGAGTCAGGTTGACTCCAAAAGTTAATTAGTTGTAGATGTCAACTCAGTGATTATTTTCTGAAAGTTTCATTATAGTGTTTCATGAGAAATCTTGCTTATTATTAAAGGCCTGGTTATACCTCACAAGATGTTCTAGACATAAGATCTCACTTGTGTGATTGTGAGTCGGTCTGTTTTGCATGAACAGTTTATACTCGGAGAAGTCCTGATAAAGTCTTCCCACTTTAGACACACATCACACGCAAACAACAACAACAACACCGGAAGAATACAGTTGGCAAAATGGTTGTTTATTTTTAGTTGATGATAGAGGAGTTGCAGTAGAAAGATCTGGTATTTCTGTTGTTAACCAAGACAATGTACTATTTTGTAGATTTGCCACAAAGAGATCGCCACCTTTCCCAACTGTCTGTGGTGTGATAACTTGAAAGATAAGTCTGGTACTGACTTCCATTTTGGTGTGTGGCTGCACCTAGGCTTAAGAACGGGTACCATCGAAAATTGGGTGCCTTGTAAAAATCCAAGATGGCCACAACCATATATATGTGGCCACCATTGTCATTTGAGAAAACTATTTTTTGTAGTTTTATATTGCTTAAAGTATAGTTTCCTCAAGTGGTTGGGGTGGTCAAAGATTAATCTATGGTGATGAAGGCCCCCATTGGCCACCCTCTTGTCTCCCCATTGCACTTGGTGGTGGATAAAACTGCTCCCTCCACTCGCCAGGATCTGTTACTCTGCGCTGTCACGGACAAACAAAAAAACTTATGTTCTTATACGCAGTGTAACTTCTATCCATCTGAATATCTTGCACAAAAATCATTCTCATCTTGAAAACTACAAACATTCAGTATTCAAATCCCTCAATGACGGGGGACATCTGCGTACTACTTGTATAACTTGGTGTCATCCTTGGCCAACTTTTATTAAGTCCACTTTGGCTCAAGCAGTGACCAATGGTGCGATCTGACACTCATGACCTTGGAGTTCACCTCAGATCTCTCAAGTTGTTTTGGGCTCTTTGGTTACGATTTGTATTATTTGTCAAGTTGTCTCATTTATTAAGGCGTTTTAAACCCTGCCCACACTCTTGCAATATTCTAAGCAATGTTTCTAAACTCTAAACGCTCTAAAAGAAAACAGAATGTCATGATTTCAGCGCTCTGCCTCAGCTGCTCTTTGAAACCTGCAAGCTCTCTTGGCCACGCCCACTTCTCCGCTTTGCACAGAGAACAGCTGATCAGCTGCAGGAGTAAGCTTATCCTACAGTGTGGGCTGCACAAAATTATTTTAAATAATTTTATTTTAAATAAAAATTTCATGCAGATCGTGCGGCTCATCCATCATTCAGCCATTTGTGTGTCATGTCCAATCTTACTTTGAATAACCGCGATAGAGCAATACCATAAGCGAACTGCGAAGTAGTGAAGGACTACTGTATATACAGTGCCTTGCGAAAGTATTCGGCCCCTTGAACTTTTCAACCTTTTGCAACATTTCAGGCTTCAAACAGAAAGATGTAAAATTTTATTTTTTGTGAAGAATCAACAACAAGTGGGACACAATCGTGAAGTGGAATGAAATTTATTGGATGTGTCAAACTTTTTTAACAAATAAAAAACTGAAAAGTGGGGCGTACAATATTATTGGGCCTCTTTACTTTCAGTGCAGCAAACTCACTCCAGAAGTTCAGTGAGGATCTATGAATGATCCAGTGTTGTCCCAAATGACTGATGATGATAAATAGAATCCACCTGTGTGTAATCAGGTCTCTGTATAAATGCACCTGCTCTGTGATAGTCTCAGGGTTCTGTTCAAAGCGCAGAGAGTATCATGAAGACCAAGGAACACACCAGGCAGGTCCGAGATACTGTTGTGGAGAAGCTTAAAGCCGGATTTGGATACAAAAATATTTCCCAAGCTTTAAACATCCCAAGGAGCTCTGTGCAAGCAATCATATTGAAATGGAAGGAGTATCAGACCACTGCAAATCTACCAAGACCCGGCCGTCCCTCTAAACTTTCATCTGGAACAAGGAGAAGACTGATCAGAGATGCAGCCAAGAGGCCCATGATCACTCTGGATGAACTGCAGAGATCTACAGCTGAGGTGGGAGAGTCTGTCCATAGGCCAACAATCAGTCGTACACTGCACAAATCTGGCCTTCATGGAAGAGTGGCAAGAAGAAAGCCATTTCTCAAAGATATCCATAAAAAGTGTTTAAAGTTTGCCACAAGCTCCTGGGAGACACACCAAACATGTGGAAGAAGGTGCTCTGGTCACATGAAACCAAAATCCAACTGTTTGGCCACAATGCAAAATGATATGTTTGGAGTAAAAGCAACACAGCTCATCACCTGAACACACCATCCCCACTGTCAAACATGGTGGTGGCAGTATCATGGTTTGGGCCTGCTTTTCGTCAGCAGGGACAGGGAAGATGGTCAGAATTGATGGGAAGATGGATGGGGCCAAATACAGGACCATTCTGGAAGAAAACCTGTTTGAGTCTGCAAGAGACCTGAGACTGGGACCGAGATTTATCTTCCAACAAGACAATGATCCAAAACTTGAAGCCAAATCTACAATGGAATGGTTCACAAATAAACATATCCAGGTGTTGGAATGGCCAAGTCAAAGTCCAGACCTGAATCCAATCGAGAATCTGTGGAAAGAGCTGAAGACTGCTGTTCACAAACGCTCTCCATCCAACCTCACTGAGCTCGAGCTGTTTTGCAAGAAAGAATGGGCAGAATTTCAGTGTCTCCATGTTCAAAGCTGACAGAGACAAACCCCAAGAGACTTGCAGCTGGAACTGCAGCAAAAGGCGGCGCTACAAAGTATTAATGCAAGGGGGCCAAATAATATTGCACGCCCCACTTTTCAGTTTTTTATTTGTTAAAAAAGTTTGACACATCCAATAAATTTCATTCCACTTCACGATTGTGTCCCACTTGTTGTTGATTCTTCACAAAAAAATAAAATGTTATATCTTTATGTTTGAAGCCTGAAATGCGGCAAAAGGTTGAAAAGTTCAAGGGGGCCGAATACTTTCACAAGGCACTTTATAACAATCTATAAAATTTCTCCTTTTTATTGAAGGTGTTGGGATAATGTGATTTTTGTATTAACCACTCGCTGTTTGTTGTTTATTTTAGGTGTGCAGGTTATCTTTTCCAGAAAGTGGGAAAGGTTGCTGCTACAGCTGTAGGGGGAGGTCTGCTGCTGCTGCAGGTACTTATACACCACTGCTCCTAAACTTGAAAAATTTAATCAATTCACTTCTTGTCAGTTTTGAAATTCTTTCTCTCTTTTTTCCAGATTGCTAATAACAGTGGCTATATCCAAGTGGACTGGAAGAGAGTAGAGAAAGATGTCAACAAAGCTAAAAAACAGTTACAGAAAGGAACAAATCGGTCTGCTCCAGAGCTGAACACATTTGTTGAAAGGGTATGTTTTCTTTTGAGAAAATCTTATCTTATTCTCTCATTTGAGGACTTATGTAAAAGCAAAAACAGCTTGTTGTGGCAAATTTCTGCACAAAAGTCAGTCTCTTGTGACGTGCGAAATACAATTTATGTGAATTAATTCATTACTTGTGTTTTTTTCTGCCAACAAACAAACTTAAGCTTAAAAACAAACTCTGATCTCAGATTTGCCAAACTGTGCACTGTTTGCACAGCAAGCACATGTCAGATTTGAAAATATACCGGTATGTTTGAGCCATCTTGTGGACGGCTTGGAATTAAGCTACTGAGTGGCCGACTTTTTGAGGAGCTGCTGGAGTGGGACTTCCTCTTCCTTGTCATCAGATTTTGCAAGAGAGGCACTAGCAGCATATTTAAGACTCAGGGATTGAAGCAAAAAAAAAAAAAGTTGACTTTTTCTCCACCTAGAGATTAGCCAAGCCCCCCCCCCCCCCCAATACCACACATTTGAGGGCAATTTCCTGCATTCAGGTTACTTCTCAAAGGTTTTCACATAAAGAGGAGCATACTATGTACATGACCTTAGTAAAAATTCTGCTTCCGGCAAGCTGATGGACGGCAGTTCCCTCCGGTTTCTCGGCAGTCTTTTATCATCAAACTGACCCGTTTTTCGAAGTTGGTCCTCCTACCAACCGAGAGCCGGACGGGACCGTCCAAAAAAATAACATTTTGGTCCAGGACCGGCTGCTCCCACCAAGTGCGATGCTTTGCATGACGGGATAAACCCACCAGCGACAGCCTTAAAGGGCTACGTCTATACTCATAGAATTTGGGGTTACAGTACGTAACCAACGTTTTCTTTACTGGACTCTTTTCTCTTTCTCTTGACTAGAAAGAAGAAAAAGGTGGTTAATTCAAGCTACATACTGTTTTTGAATAAATGCATAAAACAAAGAAAGGTGCTGCTAACAGCTATATTAATAATAAGAAACTGATAAAATAAGAAAATTAAAAATAAATTGATTTAAAAATAATGAAAATAATATAATAATAACAATGGATATATGAATCAGAAAGTATTATACAGATACAGATATTCTTTATTGTCATTTGCACCACATGTGGTACATGTGGTGGATCAAAATTATGTACACAGGGTCCCAGTTACAGCCAACAATAAAATGTAAAAGAAAAACTGTAATAAGATCTAAGATAAGAACTAAGAAAAACATCAACTAAAAATATGATAAGCACCCATCCATCCATCCATCCATCCATTATCTTTACCCGCTTCTTCCATTTTGGGTCATGGGGGTCGCCGGTGCCCATGTCCAGCAATCACTGTGCGAGGGGCGGGGTACACCCTGGACAGGTCGCAAGTCCATCACAGGGACACATAGAGACAAACGAGACAAACAAACATTTACTCTCTCACTCACACCTAGGGACAATTTAAAGTTTATGATAAGCACTAATAGCATAAAAACAATAAACAGAATACGCCGAACAGCAGCATGGACATGAGTCTGTGTGAACAGATGAGCACAAATGAACACAGCAACATGAAACAGATCAGCAGCAACATGAAACAGATCAGCAG
>NC_056510.1:36615693-36616451 GCF_014905685.2 Nematolebias whitei
CATGAAACAGATCAGCAGCAACATGAAACAGATCAGCAGCAACATGATTATCCTGGTTAGATATTCATGAGGCTGCACAAACTCAAGTTCATGTTGCTGTTTGACGTATTGTTTTGATTGTTTACAGCTATTAGTGCTTAGTGTTTTATTAGTAGATGTTTTTTATTTGATATTTTTATTAATTCATATCTTAGATCTTATTACTGTTTTTCTTTTACATTTTGTTGTCTGTAACTGGGACCCTGTGTACATAATTTCATCCCACTTCAGTATTTATTCAACATTTTATTTTTTTACTTTAAAAATAAAATAAAAGCAAGTCCTTATCGGCACAAATAAAGTGATGTGGAACATGTTGCATCTGTTCTTACCGAGCACAGAAGCTGCAGCGTTGTGCTGCTCTGTGAGGTGCAGCTGGGCTGTGATGGAGCTCTGTCAGGTGTAGACTCCGCTGATGGTGCAGACTCCACTGATGGAGCAGGAGCCAGGAGGCTTGGAGGGTTTAATGTGGAGTTTAGAGACGAACCGTCACGCGCTGAAATACGTTCTGGATAAAATACAGTGAGAAACGGGACCGGAGGACAGTTAGCGTTTATGCAAATTAGCTTAGCATCGTAGCACCGACGTTGTTCTATTATGGCGTCAGCCTCTTTTGTTAGTTAAAAATATGTTCAGAACCGATGGGATGAGTCACTTAAAATATGTTTAAAGTTAGAAAACACTCACCATCTTCTATAAATGGTTCAAGTAGAGCAGTA
>NC_056510.1:36646451-36655402 GCF_014905685.2 Nematolebias whitei
TATATATATATATATATATATATATATATATACATATATAAATATATGTATATATATGTATATGTATATATATATATATATTTATACATATATATACACTCACACACACACATTTACTTTTTTGCGTAGAAATTATATTGAAAACCTTTGAAAATCACTTTGCTTAGATTTCTTTCACTTTTCTTACAAACCGGATTCCAAAAAAGTTGAGACATTAAACAAATTGTGAATAAAAACTGAATGCAATGATGTGGAGATGGCAAATGTCAATATTTTATTCGTAATATAACATAGATGACAGATCAAAAGTTTAATCTGAGTAAATGTAACATTTTAAAGGAAAAATATGTTGATTCAAAATTTCACAGTGTCAACAAATCCCAAAAAAGTTGGGACAAGTAGCAACAAGTGGCTGGAAAAAGGAAATTGAGCATATAACGAACAGCTGGAAGACCAATTAACGCTAATTAGGTCAATTGACAACATGATTGGGTATAAAAAGAGCTTCTCAGAGTGTCAGTGTCTCTCAGAAGCCAAGATGGTAAGAGGATCACCAATTCCATCATTGTTGCACAGAAAGATAGTGCAGCAATACCAGAATGGTGTTACCCAGCGTAAAATAGCAAAGACTTTTAAGTTATTGTCATCAACCGTGCATAACATCATCAAAAGATTCAGAGAATCTGGAACAATCGCTGTGCGTAAGGGTCAAGGCCTTAAAACTCTACTGGATGCTCGTGATCTCCGGGCCCTTAAACGTCACTGCACCTCAAACAGGAATGCCACTGTCAAGGAAATAACAGAATGGGCTCAGGAATACTTCTAGAAAGCATTATCAGTGAACACAATCCACCGTGCCATCTGCCGTTGCCAGCTGAAACTCTACAGTGCAAAGATGAAGCCATTTCTAAGCAAGCTCCACAAGCTCAGACATTTGCACTGGGCCAGGGGTCATTTAAAATGCAATGTGGCAAAATGTAAGACTGTTCTGTGGTCAGATGAGTCACGATTTGAAGTTCTTTATGGAACACTGGGACGCCATGTCATCCGGACCAGATAGGACAAGGATAGCCCAAGTTGTTATCAACGCTCCGTTCAGAAGCCTGCATCACTGATGGTATGGGGTTACATGAGCGCTTGTGGCATGGGCAGCTTGCATGTCTGGAAAGGCACCATTAATGCAGAGAACTATGCTCAGGTTCTAGAACAACATATGCTCCCATCTAGACGTCATCTCTTTCAGGGAAGACCCTGCATTTTTCAACACGATAATGCCAGACCACATTCTGCAGCAATCACAACATCATGGCTACATAGGAGAAGGATCCGGGTACTGAAATGGCCAGCCTGCAGTCCAGATCTTTCACCTATAGAGAACATTTGGCGCATCATAAAGAGGAAGGTGCGACAAAGAAGGCCCAAGATGATTGAACAGTTAGAGGCCTGTATTAAACATGAATGGGAGAGCATTCCTATTTCTAAACTTGAGAAACTGGTCTCCTCTATCCCCAGACGTCTGTTGAGTGTTGTAAGAAGAAGGGGGGATGCCACACAGTGGTAAACATGGACTTGTCCCAACTTTTCGGGGATTTGTTGACGCCATGAAAATTGGAAACAACAGATTTTTCCCTTAAAATGATACATTCAGTTTTTATTCACAATTTGTTTAGTGTCCCAACTTTTTTGGAATCCAGTTTGTATTTTTAAAGTATAAAATAACTATTTTTAGTTATTTTTATTTTAGAACACCACAAATACAATTATACATGAGTCAAAACAGTAGTGGGAGTCTTCTTGAGTAATTATGTTTCTGAATCTTTGCACACTGTAGTTTGCAGATGAAGCTGAAATCATCTGGTCCGAGCATCCGGCCCCAAGAGTAATACCTGAGGAAATATTTGAGATGACTCAGTAAACTTTTCAAACGTGTCAAAGACTCAAGGAGTTTCACAGTGTGTGCTTAGATTTTTAAACAGATGTAATGCATAATCAATCTGGATTTCACCCCAGTCTGTGATGACTCAGAGGATCAGTGAGCCAAAGGCAGAATTAAGTAAGTGGAAGGAAAGAGTCAAATGGACAAGAGGACAGTTTATTGTGAGTAGAACTTCAGAATGATTGACACACACACGATTGACAAAGGTGATCAAAAAGGAAGAAAGCACTGCAGCTCCTTTGTTCTTTGTGCTTGCGTTAGTTTCTTCCCTATGTACTGTAATGCTGACCTGGAATGTTTCACCTCAGCCAAAGCTAAGCAGAAACAGGTGAGTAGGAGAATTATGCACCAGAGCATGACAACAAAAAGAGCTGTGCATGTCTGGAATAAGAGTGGAATGTGTGTGTGTGTGTGTGTGTGTGTGTATGCTGGTACAGAGCTCAATCGCCTGTCCGTCTTTTCTGCTACAGTTTCCAGATGTTTTTTGTCTCATTGGTCGAAACTGGTCACTCAGCCAGAAATAGTCACTCATTTAATTAAATTCAGTTTATTTATAAAGAACCAAGTCACAACAGAAGTTGTCTCAGGGCATTGAACAGAAACATTCACATTCATAAAAAGCCAATTAGTAAAAGTTATCGATCTAAGGAAGCCAGCAGATTGTGTTGAATCTTTACTTTGTCGCAATCTCCCATCCTGTGCAAGCACATGTCGTGAGGATGAAAACCCAGAGGGTACGGATTGAGAGAACAACAGAACTCAGACTCAAAATATAGTGAAAGTGATTTATTTACAGTGGAGGTCATAGATACACTGTGTACATGCAAGGATCAGGGAGCCTGTGAATAGAGGAACTGGGTTAGTTTTTTAGAGATATTGGTAGAAGATCTTTATGTTGGTGGGCAGCATGATGGTGCAACTGGTAGAGCTTCTGCCTCTCAGCGAGAAGGTTGCCGGTTCAAATCCCGGTCCGGGGGCCTTTCTGAGTGGAGTTTGCATGTTCTCTCTGTGCATGCGTGGGTTTTCTCCAGGTACTCCGGTTTCCTCCCACAGATCAAAAACATGCATGTTAGACTGATTGGTAACTCTAAATTGTCCCTAGGTGTGAGTGAGAATTAATGTTTTTTTTGTCTCTATGTGGCCCTGTGAT
Source organism: Nematolebias whitei (assembly GCF_014905685.2). Taxonomy (NCBI): domain Eukaryota; kingdom Metazoa; phylum Chordata; class Actinopteri; order Cyprinodontiformes; family Rivulidae; genus Nematolebias; species Nematolebias whitei. The sequence goes on from NC_056510.1 coordinate 36,649,538, forward strand.
GGACTTGTGACCTGTCCAGGGTGCCCCCACCCCTCGCACAATGATGGCTGGACATGGGCACCAGCAACCCCCATGATCCAAAATGGAAGAAGCGGGTAAAAAGAAAAGGGATGGATGGATTTATCTTGTTTCCTGGTTCTTTACGGTTTGTTTGTTTGTTTGGTTTCGGCTCGTCGGAGGAGGCAGAGGGTTTCCAACAGGTAGGTCAGGTAGAAGAGACAACGATGATCTAGGAAAGTGGAAGCAAGTTGGTTGGAAGGCACAGGTGCAGCTGAGATAGAAGCTTCGCAGGTGAGTACTACATAGGAGGCCTTAGGTCATCAGATAAGCAGTCCAGGAGGATCAGAACAGCAAGTCTTCGAAAACATAGAAGAAAAACACAATGTAAGTGCTTTTTAACACTGTGTACACTAAAGAGCTGGAGGCACAAGTACTGGTTGGTAGGATAATGCTCCAGCAGGGAATGGAGCTCATCTGAAGCCTTATATAATCCTGGAGCCAATCAGTGGAACAACCTCCAGATGTATTTACTCACTAGTGCCACCTTGGAACTCAAGAACATGTAGGGAAAAACTGAAAAACCTACAGCACAAAGGTAACAGTGGAAAGGAAAAACTAATTTTTAACAGGAAGAAACCTCCAGCATTTACTGACTCACTGCATCATTGTCATTATATAGTTGATCATATAGGGGATGTGGGACAGCACAGTGATTTTACATTTCAAACACTAATTGAATGCAGCATACTTCATAACTATGCGCTCAGTTTTCACAGTCAGGTGTTGCATAAAAATACCCCAGCAAGATACCATTATGCACTGATTAGTCTCTTTAGAATGATTTGTTCAATTAGCTTTGTAGAGATCTAGTAGAGTGCTGTATGAATGGGTAAATGAGACACAGATTGTAGTGTAAAGTGCTTTGAGTACCTTGAAATAAGATATAAAGGTGCTATATAAGTACAGTCCATTTACCATTTACCATAAAACACATGTCTGAATCTGAAGTAATGAACGACATAATTTCATTGGGTTTGGCTGAGAAAAGTAATTAGCATCATCTTTTTCTACTTCCTTTAAATATATATGAACACATATTCATTGCACTGTTTGTTGTATTGATCTTTTTGCACAGCCACAAACTGTAATAACTACCGTTATATAAGGAACCTTCAAAATGTTAAAGTTGTGCATTTTTCGCCTACAAATTAGTTCTGTACATTAAAACTGATTTTGAAGTTGTAATGTGTGCGGAAATTAAACAAGCCACACATAATCATAATGGTTGACATTTAGCTTGCTTTTCATTGTGATCCACAGCATGTCTTTAAAATGTTTCATATTTAAACCAATATAAAAAGACAGTGCCTCAGTCCTAGCTTCAAAGTATTTTGTGATCTTTTTAATTTATTCCATGAAATTTAAGGTGGAGGCTTTGCAGAACCCAACCCCTTTATAACCAACATTGGACGTAAGGATTTTGCTGATAAGTTACTTTTCTTAGTGTACACATAACGAACAAAACAGAGGTAATCCCATAGGGTTGGCCTTTCCTAGGGCAACAATTCACAAGATGACTTAAGTTGGGGTACCCCAAATGAGCATTGATACTGATACCCTTTCTTAAAAGCAACAAAGTCCATGCTCAATAATCCAGGTATACAATCCAACAACTTTCAGTCAGGTAATCTGGAAAGTTTCTTTTTTTTTTTTGGGTACTGAAACGTTTCACCTTCCATCCAGAAGGCTTCATCAGTCAAGAAAACACACAACATAAAACTGATTCTTGCCCCAACAGCTTACTCCAAAGTGGAACAAACCAGTAATTTTGGTGCTAAAATGGTCTCATTGGCACGCCCCTCCTCTGGAGCCGGACCTCTTCCTCGTCGACAGTCTTGTCAAAATGGTTCAAAACCAACAAAGTCCATGCTCTTAAAAGGTATTTTGTGGGAGTCCTGTTTTTCCCCGTTGTCCTGAAGTGACAAGATGGTGCCATCAAAGCACACCTGTGAACCATTCCCTTGATGAGCATAAAAGGCAGCAGATGACTTTGCGTCACTGAAGCATTACATGCCTAATGTTAGTCATGCTTATAGCCACTTTGTGTTTGCCTGAAGATGTACCTGTATTCTCTTGCTGTTTCAGCATCATCTCTTGTGACTCAACTGTTCCTGGACTTCTCTGAGAAACCATTAAAGTCTTCATGTGATCTCCTCAGCTGTGTTCCTCCCCTTCCAACCCAACAGAAAACTTCTATTCGCTCCTGACGTTTCCTTATCTGTGCTGAAAACCTTGGAACCTCTTCGATGACCCAGTCTTCCACTTGTAAGAACAAAGACTTCATCATTCCTGGAAGTATTCCTACCTGACCCCGCTCCTTGCTCCCCAGGGTTCCAGACACTGCCTGTACATATTTATTCTATGTAGTCTTGAAGTCTGTTCATTTTCAATCCTTATTTCGGGGTATTCCGTTAAATACTACATACTAAATTAATGAAAACAAACAGAGGAGAAAATTAGTGGAACTTAAAAGGATAAATTTATCAAAGGTCTTTCAAGCAATTGGACACTCACTGTGTAAGCTGCATGTGTTAGATATATAAAAAGACACAGGTTGTTCCTGGTTGAGGCGCCACTGTAATCAGAGCCTGCATTGTGATTCATAGTAAGAGGCAAAGTCAAACATTAGGTAATCAACAACCCAATCCCCTCCATGTGAACCCGCACATTTACGCCGCCTCATCCACTTCACACTGAGCACAGAAATGGTGCATTACACCAGCCGGTGTATTATCAGGAAGGCTCAGTATGCTTCCAACAAGTTAAGACATTAGCCCCTTCAGTGACCCACCACCAGACTGCAGTGGGTGTCGCTGATGCAAGGTCAGTGGTGGCAAGGAGTTTCCTGAACACATGGTTGGCCCTTTTCTGCCGCTTGAGGCAAGCTGTGAATTGAAGAGGAATTTTCACATTGTCCCCTCCCCTCCTCGACCAGCGTTCTTTTCCTCTTGTCAAATTGGTTTGTTTTTTAACACATTTTCTGCCCCGTCGGGCTCTGTAGCACAGCAACAGCAAGCTGAATAAACTATGAGAGCATCGTGAGACAGAACACACTTCAGATTAGACCGAATGTTTTGCTGAATTTAAAAGTTACTCTTAATTAAATTGTACAGCTGTCGTCTATCTATAATTAACATATTTCTGCTGCCAGTGGATCATGAAAAGTCCAAAATCAACATGTTAGGATGTCTCTCATTTAGCCTGTTTTTCATAGAGAGGGAAGTGTGACTCACATTAGTGTTTTTGCTCATATTTTTGTTTTACACATTCTCCAGAAATGGGGTAAAATATTGGCTGAAAAAGTAAAAAAAATACCTTCACAAGTAAACCTTTTAAACTTGTATTCATAATTAAATTATTCTGTTTCTTGAAATACTGTATGAATCTGTTGATGGTGAATGAGAGGGAGACCGGTGGAGCAGTGAGGCCACAAAGAGCAGAGGTCACAAAGAGATTATATATATATATATATATATATATATACACACATATGGTTTAACAGAGTTTACTATTTACAGTGAAACAAACAATTGCAAGGGAGATCCTCTGGAAACCTGAAGAGAAAGGAGATGGGTCAGGTAGGTATTTTTTGGAAGAGGATAATCTTGAAATGTGTATCTCTTGTCTTACAGTAATGGAGGCTTGTCTCGTCATGGGACGACAGACCAAGGAGGTTCCAAGATGTGGACATGGGTGAAGCAGGCAAGTGGCTGGAGGGCAAGGAGCATGCAGAAACACGGGATCCAGGAAGGGCAGGACACTGAGGCACTCGAGGGATACAGGTAAGCTGTAGCATGAAGAGAGACAAAGTTAGTTAAATTCAAACGGGAGAATAACTTTGCCAGAAGCATAAATACCATGTGACACTGGTAAAGCTCCAGAGTAGATTCTGTCTGCAGCCTTATGTAGGGAGGGATCCTCATTAGTGAGATGGCCTGCAGATGTGGTTAATTAGCGGCCATCTTGGATCAGGAAGCTCCATAAGGCTGTACTCTCACACAGATCTTATTGTTCCATATTTTACTAAAAGAGCACTTCACTCTCAGACTGCAGGCTTAATTGTGGTTCCTAAAGTTTCCAAAAGCAGAATGGGAAGCAGAGCTTTCAGTTATCAAGCTCCTCTCTTGTGGAACCAACTTCCAGTTTCTGTCTGTGAGGCTGACACATAGTCCAGTTTTAAGATTGGGGGAGTGGTTGCGCAGAGGTTAGAGAAGGTGGGCCTGTGATCGGAAGATCGCCAGTTCAAGCCCCGGTACCGACATCGTCAAAAAATAAATAAAAAAATGTGGGTGGGGTAGGTGAAGCACCAACACCTTCCCCCACCCTCATTTGTCCCACTCTGGGCCCATGAGCAAGGCCCTTAACCCCCATCTGCTCCCTAAACAGGTCTCTCTTGAAAATGAGTTCTCGTGGCTCAATGCGATTACTTGTATAAATAAAGGCTAAATGAAAAAAGAAAAAAAGATTAGTCTGAAGTCTTTCCTTCTTGATAAATCCTATAGTTAAGGTTTTGGGTTTCCTGAGCTATTCCTTAGTTATGCTGCTATAGGCTTAAACTGCTGGAGGACAAACTGACCACCTTTCTTCACTCTGCTGCTGTCTTACTTACTCTACTCTACCTGTGTTGTATTTGTAATTATTTTTTCTGTCCTTGACTTTAGTTTCTGTTTTTCTTCCACTAGGGGGTACACCCTACATCTGGACCTGCCATTCTGTGTTTGTTTGTCTCACTTTCCGGTCCTCTCAAACCCAGCTGGTCAAAGCAGATGGCCACTTGTCCTGAGTCTGGTTCTGCTGGAGGTTTCTTCCTGTTAAAAGGGAGTTTTCATTTCCACTGTTATCATTGTGCTTGCTCAGGATGGAAGACTGTGACAAAGTGAAGATTCAACAAGTCTTCTGGCTTCCTTAGATAGAGAACTTTACTGACTGGCTTTTCTATGTATGTGAATGTTTCTGTAAAGTACTCTGAGACAACTTTGTTGTGAATTGGTGCTATATAAATAAATTGTATTGAATTTAATTGAATTCTGCAGACTGCGGTTGTAACAAGTGATTACTTGAGCTACTCTTGCCTTTTTGTCTATTGCCCACACCACAACTAGATGTCTGAATACTTTTTTTTTAACCTTTATTTAGACAGGTAAATCCCATTGAGCCTCATTAAGCTGCTGCCATGTGATTGGCTATTTGTGTTAACATGCAAATGAACAGGTGTACCTAATAAAGTGGCTGGTGAGTGTATATTTATAACTAGTCAGAGCTTGCCCTTCTCAGGTACATGGTCATATATCCACCAGGTCCACTCACACTCTCTACCAGATGCCTGGGAGCTTTCAGTTTCTGTCACAAGGACTGCTCCTCTGTGCTCTACTAGTTCCTGCCGGAGCCACTTTCCCAGCTTGAGGGTCAGAACCTTGAGTGCTCTGAGGACCACTAGATTTGTAGGAGGGGAAGTCTAGAAGAAAAATGGCACTTGCTCAGATAAAAAACTGATCTGTTAATATTCAAATGTGAATGAAATTGACTTAGGTGTTCATAAATCAATATCTTCATTAACTTTAAAAACATAAATCACAGCTCCACTGTAACACATTCTTAACAACATGGTCATCACTATATCATGTTTATTAAAGTATTTATGCACAAAGAATAAAGTTAACACGACAAAAATATTAAAGTGCTGAGTTAATTTGAAATTCTATTCACCATCAACCATTTGTACCATATAAATATACAGTATATCTATATCCTTCCATCTATCCATCCATCCATCCATCCATCCATCCATCCATCCATCCATCCATC
>NC_056510.1:36655412-36662271 GCF_014905685.2 Nematolebias whitei
CATCCATCCATCCATCCATCCATCCATCCATCCATCCATCCATCCATTATCTTTATCTGTTTTTTCCATTTCAGGTTATGGGGTCACTGGTTTTCATATCCAGCAGTCACTGTGTGAGGCGGGGAACACCCTGGACAGATCTTGAATCCTGGATTGTTCTTATACCTGACTGTGCACGGCCAAGATGGCTGTGCTCCCTAGAGCCGCAGCTTCATAGGCTCCCGGTGTGATCCCAGTTCTTAGGAGTTCTGAAATTTGTCTTCGTGCCTGACTCTGCATGATTTATGCATGTGAATTATAGCCGAACCGAACTGATGAGAATAAGATCGGATTTACCATGTAATATATCAGAAATCAGCAACGAATTCAAATCTATGCATCTCGGCAGAACGCAGACCTTAAAGTCATCTACCTGGAAGCTGCAGCAGAGGCACTCCACTGGGGAGAGGAGGAGATACTGCTCCCGGCTTAAAAAGCAACGACGCCAGGCGGGGGTGACGGTAAGGCTATGTGCTAATGCTAAAGCTGGGAAACTCCCGATACCGTCTCTCTTTATGTCAAACGTCCACTCGTTGGACAACAAGATGGATTTGCTTTGGCTAAGAGTGAGCGCCTCAGAGATGAGAAAATGTGCAGTGCTTTGCCTCACGGAATCATGGCTTAACAATGACATGCTAGATTCAGCCTTCCAACTGGACAAAAGACTCTAGACCTGGAGCAATACACTAGACCTGGAGCAATACACATCCTCAGTTCTGGGGTACATTAGAAAATGTACTGATGATGTCACCACCACCAAGTTAAGAGCTACCCGAACAGGAAGCCTTGGCTGAATGCAGAGGTCCGTACCCTGCTGGAAGCCAGGAACACCACCTTCAGGTCTGGAAACTCACAGGAGCTGAGAAGGACAAGGAAAAAGCTGGTTGCTGGTATTAAGAGGGCCAAGGCCATATATGCACAGAGGATCAAGGGTCAATTCACGTCACAAGATCCACGGAGCATGTGGAGGGGCATTAAGTGCATAACAGATTGTAAAAGCAGAAGTGAACAATGCCCTAGAGACCCATCACTGCCCGATGCCCTCAACAGGTTCTACACACGCTTTGAAGACCCGAACAGACCACCCAGCACCAGACTCGCCTCACCACAGGATGAAGAGCTTCTCAGCGTGACCTCAGCAGAAATAAGGAGTACTTTCAGGAGGATTAACCCTCACAAAGCAACCGGCCCAGACAACATCCGGGAAGGTGCTGAAAGAATGTGCCGAGCAGCTCTGCGATGTGCTGGCCGACATCTTTAATTCCTCATTTACCCTGGCAATAGTTCCCACCTGCCTGAAAACCGCCACCATCATCTCTCCACAGACTCTTGAGCTCCTTCAGCAGAGTTAATCATGCTCAGCTGCTGGCCATCTCCCTAATTACCTCCAGGACTGGCTGCAGACTTGCTTCATCCATTGCCAGAGCATATCTTGCTGAGGGTACTTGTGCTCCTGGCCTTTTAGTGTTCATATATTTTGAAATACTTACCTGTGTGTCTCCTTCGCATCTGACAGACCTTGGTTTTCCCTGCGCCTCCAGTCCTGGACGTTTCATGCATACCTGTGGATTGATCTGTACCTATAACTCAAGTTTCTCCTTGTCGACTCTAAACAAACTGCTACCCCTCCTGCCTCGGCCTCCACGCTCCACACGTGCATCAACCTCTTGCTGGAATTTGGATTTATTATATCTCCACCCTGTGTCACTCCACCTGTCATTCACAGTAAGAGGAATATTTTTTTTCTGTCCATCATATCATCCATCCTCCAACCACTAAGTGTGCATTCACACCTGAAAGTCCGGTAGACTCGGTTCGATTGGGGACCAATATTCATGACATTTTGTTTACATTTGAGCTGGTGCATTTGCATTCACACTGCACTGTGCAGTCGAGCCAACCTGTTGAACCAACCTATTCCCCCGCTCGCCTGTGGGGGCGCTGCACCAAGAACTACTGAAAGAAAAAACACAAAAACCTCTGAAGACACTTCTTCTTCTTCTGGAAATAAAAACAAAAATGGAGTGGCATCAAGTTTTAGCAGTTTTAGGAGTTATATTTTGTCATTTTTCAAAAATGGACTCAGCATGAGCAGAAGATGAGGCAGAAGACCATGGAGAATATTGTTCTTCCACACAAGGCAGCTGACGGCTCCATATAAGGTCAGAGAAATGCGTTTGTTTGCCCTGCTTCACACTGTACTCGAACCGTGCTAGAGTTCTCTTCTACCGGGCCGAGACCTAGGTTTTAGCCTGAGCCAGAGTTCGCCTTTTTGATCCATGACAGAGTTCGATGGTGCGTTCACACCTCCCCAAACAAACTGGACTTTCTAGGAAAACGAGCTAGAGTTCAATTAAAGCAGACTAAACAGGGCTGGTGTAAATGCACCCTGAGACTCTAATCATCTCCCCTTTCACTTCCAGGGGTTTCCAGTTTCAGCTCCTGTATATAAGACTGTTTATTATTATTATCACTGTAAAATAAATCACCCTTTATTTATGATCCTGAGTCTGTCCTTCAGTCCGTTCTTTCTGGGTACACTCTGTCATTATGACAATTTCATGTAATGAATCTATGTAAAATATGAGTTTCACTTTCTGTGAAACAAACGCCACCATGAATAACTCTCCCTGTTGTCTCCTCTAAGTATGCAATGTGTTATTGATGTGACTGTTTTCTGTTGTCTGTCTGTTTCTGCTCAACACAAATATATCGCGGAGGCTTGTTGTACAGAATTTGCTCCTCCTGCTTTGTCCTTGTTCCACTTTACTGCCGTTCTGCTCAGAACCGCCACACTATAAAAACTGATATGCAGGAAATTCAGAAATGTCTCTGGAGTGAAAGCAATCTCAGCATGTTGTGTTCTCACAAACACACATCTGTGTGTATTGCAAACATGAATGTTAATGTGCATGATGGAGTTAATGCGAGTCTGATGGAGTCAGGGCCAAACGTATGAAGTCTAACATATATCTGAGGATGAGAAGGGGAAGGTTTCTGTTTACTGGCTGTGTGCCTTTCTATTCTCTTGACGACAAAGCTTGAACCTGGATGCACGCACAAACACACGCATCACAGTGCACCTGCACTCGGATGTTTTTCTCAAAACTATTCCTCCAAAGCAGCATGTTTTGGCCTGAGAATTAATCAAACATTATTAATCAATTCAAAGCCACAGACAAAGAAATACACAAACATTTTCCCTTTGCTTTTCATTTATGGGTGATAAATACGTACAAACAGGCTTATAGAAATGTTGCAAGCACTGGGCAGTTCACGTGGCTATGAACTATCCCAGTGCATGTTGAAGGTGATGGTACCAACTGACCCACATAGAAAACTATAGAGGCAGTGGCAACTTGCTCTTCACAACTACACCGTAACAGTCTGTCTATGAACCACATTACCAGTACTGAAGACAAGGAACAGCTTGGCAGAGCCAAACTTGCACCAAGAACAAGCTTGACTTTGTTGTATAAAGACTAGATACCTTAACTCTTAAAAGTGACTATGGCACACCACACAGAATGCCTTTAGAAACATGGTCATAATTGCTCTCCAGATTAAAAAACACATGTAGGCTAGACAACCAAACACCCGTTAGCCTGTTAGCAACTCTTTAAAGGTGAAGATCTGGTCCACTGTTCCATGAGGTGAATCTTATCCACTTTCTGCCACCAACGGGCTTAAAAAGTGTCTCAGAAACCTCTGCAAATGTAAGAAACTTGACTTTCTCTGAGTCCTTAAGCTTTGTCTCATCAAAGACAGACATTACGACCAGATTAGGGAGATCTTCAGAGTATTCCTTCCACCTTCTGACAATCCTCTGACTCAGCAGTTCTCCATCAAATATAAGCACAGCCTGGAATAGTCCTGATTTCTTTTTCGGAGTTAGTCTATGCCTGGCAGAGAAATCCAATAACACAACACCACTCTGGTTCACATCAAGTAGGTGTAAAAAAGTTAAATCTGGTCCTCTGGACATTCAAAAAACAAAACAAAGCAAAACAACAAAAAAAAAGTAGAAACGTTTCGTCTTTCATCCAATGAAACCTGGATGACCATGAAATCTAATTGGTGTTGCTCAATTCCACTTTCAAACTCAAGCTTCTTTTCTGCTTTTTAGGTGACATTCAACATTTCTCAAGCCAGTTTATGTCACCAGAAATTGGAGTGCCCTCGCCTGTCACTTGGCTTACTCAACAGCTGACTTTGACAGCTCTTCCTGAGGAGTTGAGTGCACGGGGAAGTAGCATCTTATTATTTGGGTTTGGTCTGACCAAGCCCCAGTAGCCAAGGCTCGTCCACCAGGCACTCAATGGTACTATTCACCACCACAGGCACTCAATGGCACCCCCTCCTCCCTCATCATTTTATTGAGGAGGTTAGATCTGTAATTTAAGCAGTAGCAGAAATGAAGATGTTGAGGTTCTCCTTAGGAGTGACAAGAATGGATATGATTAGGAATGAGATCATCAGACGTACAGCACAGGTTGAACAACTGGGAGATAAAGTTAGAGGCCAGACTGAGATGGTTTGGACATATCCAGAGGAGGGACAGTGGGTATATTGGTAGAAGAATATTAGAAATGCAGTTCCAGGAAAAAGACAAAGAGGAGATACTGTAAATGGATGCAGTTAGAGAGGACATGGAGGTAGTTGGAGAGAGGACAAAGGATGCAAAGGACAGAGTGAGATGGAGGAGGATGACTCGCTATGGCCACCCCTGAAGAGCGAAAAACCGAAAGAAGAAGAAGAAGATCTGTAGTTTTATATTTCTTTTGTCATGCGATTCAGAATAATTTAGAAAACACCCTCTGTCAAAAGCTTCAAAAACTCAGGCAACAGTCTGATCGTTGTAAATTATCTGCAGTTTGTTATGGACACTTTCTGTGGACCACACTACCCTGTAACTGCTTTTCTGTATAGAAATAAAGATATTTTATTTGATTGTTTTGGCTGCTCTCAGTAATTCCAATAATTTCTCAGTGCCTTCAAGCATTGGCACAGTGTATGGGGATTAATAGAGGGATTAATATGCAGTTCTAAGATGCTACCCTGTGTGCACAAGGGAAAACACACTGCACTTTTGTTTTCACACTTCTCATACTAAGTCAATCTCACAATCTTTTGTCTCACTTTTATTCATACCTTCATCCTGGGCTGTTGTTCTCATTTCACATGCAATATGATGGAGTTGTGTTCAGATGAACAGCCTGCTCTGTTGTCTGCACTTACTGCTGCCTCATTGTCATTTGAGATGGGCAGTTTCTGTTTAATACCTGTGCATGACATTATCCTTGTATTCTTAGCCTAATACTGACTGTGTTTCCCTCTGAACTCTATTTCCAGATCTGCTTTGCTCATTAAACATTAGTTGTCTTTGGCAGCTGCTGCGACGTTTACTTTACCTGGTTAAGAAACAAAGTTATTCTACACCAGCCGTAAATTATAGCTTGGGGACTATTTTTGTCAGAAGTTTGGCTCCCACTGGAGACCATTGCCATGTCAAATGCATATATTTTTCTATTTCACATCAGTCCAAATAAATCTCCCAAAATGATGGCTAACATCTATTTTCTCATGTAGCTTAAAGAATAAAGCTGAAAATCAATCTTTGAAATGAAGACTGAATGCTTGTCAGTCAGTCCACAGCTTTTAGCCTTAAAAAACCCACAGTGTCCTTTAATATGAGGAAAACTGGCAGATATATTTTAAAGCTCAGGAAAAGTTGTTATGGCAAAGAAAACAAACTACCTAAAATTAAAGGTTTACAGTTCCTTGAAGAAATACTTATTGCCATTGCCTTTCAGAGTTTATTATTACAGTGGTTATGATTTGTTTTGTGCAAAAACATGTAAAAATATTATATTTTATGTAACACTTCCTCTATACATGATACACCAATGGTCCCAATGAAGTTGGAGAAAAGAAAAATAAAATAAAACTATCAGCGTTACATTTAATTGACAGAAATAACAGGTTGATTGAATTAAGAGGTGTGAGGAACATACAAACCATTAGCTAAAAATCACTGTTGTTACAAATTAGAACAAGAGGAAATCTTTCAAAAAGTGGCAATGTGCAATCAACAAAATTAATATGTACCTGCTGTTTAGGTCAAGACAGAAAGATCTTAAACTTTTTACTCAAGAAGTTTTGTCTGCTTTGAATATGTATTACAACTGTCGAAACACTCTTCATTGACCATATATAAAACTGTATTTACTGAGATGTTGCTAATGTAGAGTCTAAAAAGAGACTACTGAATTTTCTAAAACATTTTAAGGTCATTGTCAGCTGTTTAACAGATTTTTCAGCAAATTAGTAACTATATATATATATATATATATATATATATATATATATATATATACACACTGTATATACAGTTCAGTTTATATCATCATCATTTTGAATGTGTCACAACATACTTTAGGCAAACTAGAAGGTTCTTGGGTGGCATAGTTTAGAAGATATAGGATCTTGAAAATGTGTTTACCGTATACCCTGTGAACCGTTCATCATTTTTTCAGATTACAACCAGAAACTTCAAAATCTTTAACTCAGGTTTTATGTAATAGACCAATATAAAGAACAGTTCAATCATAAGGTGGAAGGAAAATGATTCATGGCTTTTAGCATGCTCAATAATCCAGGTAGAAAAATCTAAAAAAGCTAAATCAGGTCCCCTGAACGAGTTAAAAAAAAAAATATATAGAAACCTTTCGTCTTTCATCCGAAATACTTTTTCAGTCGCAGGAGCTGTATTCAGCTCAGTCTTAATAATCTTTACAACCATAAATAGCAAATTCTCATA
>NC_056510.1:36662371-36665750 GCF_014905685.2 Nematolebias whitei
TTTCAAATTCATTTGGTAACAAAAGGTTAAGGTTCAAATCATGTTTGCCAACTAATTCATAAGTGTTGCATTATTTTCTTTGTTGTGTGTATATATATATATATATATATATATATATATATATATATATATATATAAATTAAATTCTAGAAATTGTGTAGGTCATTTGTATTCATCCCTCTTTATGCTGTTACCATGAACTGAAATTCAGTGAAACCATTTGGTTTCAAAAGTCCCCTAATTAGTAGATAAAGTCCACCTGCGTGTAATTTAATCTCAGTCTAAATACAGCTGTTCTGTGAAGGCCTCAGCGGTTTGTTAAAGAATGTTAGAGATCAAACAACGTCGGGAAGATCAATAAACACACCGGAAAGGTCAAGGATAAAGTTGTTGAGAAGTTTAAAACAGGAATAGATTATAAACAGTATCCAAGCTTTGTACATCTCACAGAGCACTGGTAAATCTCTCATTTGTATATGAAAAAAGTCAAAGTTTCTTTATTTGTCATTCGCACCACATGTGGTACATGTGGTGGAACGAAATTGTGTACACAGAGTCCCAGTTACATCCAACAAAAGTATAAAATGTAAAAGAAAAACAGTAATAAATTCTAAGATATGCACAAAGAAATACGTTAACTAAAAATACACTAAGCACTAGTAGTACAAAAACAATACGCCAAAGAGCAGCACGAGCATGACTCCGTGTGAGCAGATGAGTACGAATGAACACAGCAGCATGAGATCAGCAGCAAGGATAATCAGAAGCACAAATCAACAATCAAGTGGAATTGCAGTGATTTTTTTCACAGTGATATTCTAGTTAGGGATTCATGAGTCTAACAGCTTCAGGGTAGATGCTGTTCCTCAAATTTGAGGTTCTACGCTTAATGTTCCGTGTGAAGTCCACAACCTTCTCCTCTGTCTTATTCATATTGATTTGAAGTTTGTTCTTCTTGCACCAGCTCTCCAGGTGTTCCACCTCATGCATGTGGCTGGACTCGTCATTGTTTGTGATGCATCCCACCACCGCTGTATCGTCTGCAAACTTTACAACATGACAGGCTGGATGGGTAGGTGCTCAGTCATATATGCGCAGAGTCAACAGGAGAGGGCTCAGCACATATCACTGAGGGGAGCCAATGTTGAGGGTTATGGTGGAGGAGGAGAAGAAGTTGTGGATCCTCAATGACTGTGGTCTGTTTGTTAACAAGTCTAGGACCCAGTTGCAAATGGAGGGGCTTAATCCTAATGTGAATAGTTTGTGCATCAGTGTCTGGGGGATCTTGATGTTGATGGCAGACGTGAAGTCCACAAAGAGCATACAGACATAGGAGTCCTTCTTCTCTGGGTGGTTGAGAGCATTGTGGACCACAGAGGAGGAAAGCCCCAATGCAAATCTACCAAAATGTGGCCATCCAAAACTGACAAGCTGGGAAAGGAGAACATTTGAGAGGCAGCCAAGAAATTCATGGCACCTCTGAAAGCACAGCAGAGATCTACAGCTTGGGTAGGACACTCTACCCACAGGACAACTATTAGTGTGCACTCTTAACAATCAGGCCCTTATGGAAGAGTGACAAGAAGAAAGCCATTGTTGAAAGAAAGTCATAAGAGTTCCTGCTTGCAGTTTGCCACAAACCACGTAGCAGATATAGCAAACATGAAGACGGTACTCTGCTCAGATCAGACCATGTCAGAATTTTCTGATGGAAAACATCCACTCTGAACAGGCTATCCTCACCATGACAGCAACATGTTGTGGGATGCTTTTATTAAGTTGGCACAGGGAAGTTGCTCAGAGTTAATGGAATAAATGGAATCAAATACAGGACAATCGTAGAAGAAAACCTGTTAAAGACTGCAAATCACTTGGGACTGGAGTTGCATTTGGGGCCAAAAAATCCAACCCGACAGACTGTAGCCATAATTTCCAAACCCCACCCGACCCAATGAATTAACAGTTATTATAGGTCCGACCCCCCCCCCACCCCCGCAACATTTTTAATTAAGCTTTGGTTGCTTACAGTATATAGTTATTAACGGTCAGCTGACACACGTGTTTGAATACAAGGGGGCAGAAGATCGGAGCTGAGGGGTGTTTGTCCTTTCATGGCCGTCACAGCACATTAAATCCCTGCGCTGACATGTCTGCTTTTGGATCTCACCTATTTGGGTCGTCGACCACACGCGCCCACCGAGTACAGTGGCTGAATGTCCATTTGGGCGATGGATCGCTTCCTGGCAGTACCGGTAGTCCGATCTGAAGCTTAACTGAACTTTATTTTACCTCTTTCAAGGCCGGTCAGTTCGCAGTGAAATGGCTGCGTGCGACTGGCAAATGTGTGGCAAGCCATGTTGCCATATAATTGGATTGCGTCTGATCCGCTGACACAATCAAAAGCCCGACACCGATCCAGCCCACCCATCCAGCACATTATTATGGTCTGGCCCAAATCCGGGTCGTGCCGGGCTTCAAGCCTGGGTTAGAAATGACAGCTCTACTTGGGACTGGGTTGAAGTTATACCTTCCAGCAGGACAATGACACCACCCACACCAAGGGCGTCAGAAGCATCAGTAATGTGGGGGGGACACAATTATGTGTGTAGGTGTGTGTGTGTGCACGCGTGGACGCGCACGTAAAACAAGATGTTCACTAGTGTACAAAACAGCAGCATTTCACCTAGATTTCATTTAATTCCACACATTTAAAGCATGTTTCTCACCAAGTCTGTGTAAATTCGTCTGTGGATTTTAAAGACATTTTAACTTTAATACACTTTAATACAGAGCGTCAGGTCAGCACTATTTGTCTTTATAGAGAAATAAAAAACATCACCACTGGACTTTTTTTACTTGTGTTCAACACTCCTCATCTAAA
Organism: Nematolebias whitei; assembly: GCF_014905685.2. NCBI lineage: Eukaryota > Metazoa > Chordata > Actinopteri > Cyprinodontiformes > Rivulidae > Nematolebias > Nematolebias whitei. The sequence continues at coordinate 36,665,253 of NC_056510.1, forward strand.
TGATGTTTCTCATGAAGTTTGAGGACAATAAGGTGTGGGGGTTTAAAGACATTTCAACTTTAATGCACCTGAACACAGCGTCTCTTCCATCTGCAGTGTCTTTCAGCGTCACAGTTACTGCTAAGCTAAGATGCTACAGACGTAGCGCTCCTCTCAAGCATCCTCCTAACATGAATATAGGTTTATGATCAACCCCCTGGTCAACCACTGCCCACACTAAGCTTGCTAAACTTGCAAGCGAGTAACACAGGTACCTCCACCTCCTCCACCTGTGCACATTTTCTGCCGAGGCAAGAGGCAGGAAGGGACGGTGGAGAGTTTGAAGTAACCAGGAAAACCTGGAATGGAGTTTTAGTAGCTTGAGTATTATCCTTTTAATCAAGTGGAATGGATTTGTTCACCAAGAAAGAGAAACTGCGCCGCCTGAACTAATGTTTTAAAGTAAAAGTGTGTGTGTGTGTGTGTGTGTGTGTGTGTGTGTGGGGGGGGGGGGGGGGG
>NC_056510.1:36665850-36674137 GCF_014905685.2 Nematolebias whitei
CCCCCCCCCCCCCACCAAAAAAAAAAATGGCTAGAGCTTTGGTGGCAGGCAATAATAATACAAACCGGATTCCAAAAAAGTTAGGACACTAAACAAATTGTGAATAAAAACTGAATGCAATGATGTCAGTGAACACAATCCACCGTGCCATCCGCCGTTGCCAGCTGAAACTCTACAGTACAAAGCGGAAGCCATTTCTAAGCAAGCTCCACAAGGTCAGACGTTTGCACTGGGCCAGGGGTCATTTAAAATGGAGTGTGGCAAAATGGAAGACTGTTCTGTGGTCAGATGAGTCACGATTTGAAGTTCTTTATGGAACACTGGGACGCCATGTCATCCGGACCAGATAGGACAAGGATAGCCCAAGTTGTTATCAACGCTCCATTCAGAAGCCTGCATCACTGATGGTATGGGGTTGCATGAGCGCTTGTGGCATGGACAGCTTGCATGTCTGGAAAGGCACCATTAATGCAGAGAACTATGTTCAGGTTCTAGAACAACATATGCTCCCATCTAGACGTCATCTCTTTCAGGGAAGACTCTGCATTTTTCAACATGATAATGCCAGACCACATTCACGCACAAAGCAACTGGCCCAGACAACATCCCCGGAAAAGTGTTGGAAGGAATGTGCTGATCAGCTCTGTGAGGTGCTGGCAGACATCTTTAACACCTCACTTACCCTGGAGACAGTTCCCACCTGCCTGAAGACTGCCACCATCATCCCAGTCCCAAAAAGCTCTACAGTGACTGGTCTGAATGACTATCGGCCAGTGGCCCTCACCCCGATAGTCGCTAAATGCTTCAAAAAACTGGTCATGACTCACATCAAAACAACCATCAACATCAACGAGGACCCTCGGGGCGTGAACGAGGTTCACGCCCCGGCCCCGACAACATCAAAATTGTGGGTGGGGTAGGTGAAACACCCACACTTGCCCCCACCCTCATTCGCCCCACTCTGGGCCCATGAGCAAGGCCCTTAACCCCCACCATGTGCTCCCTAAACAGGTCTCTCTTGAAAATGAGTTCTCGTGGCTCAATGAGACTAACCTGGATAAATAAAGGCTAAATGAAAAAAAAAAAAAAAAAAAATCTGCAGCAATCACAACATCATGGCTACATAGAAGAAGGATCCGGGTACTGAAATGGCCAGCCTGCAGTCCAGATCTTTCACCTATAGAGAACATTTGGCGCATCATAAAGAGGAAGGTGTGACAAAGAAGGCCCAAGACGATTGAACAGTTAGAGGCCTGTATTAGACATGAATGGGAGAGCATTCCTATTTCTAAACTTGAGAAACTAGTATCCTCTATCCCCAGACGTCTGTTGAGTGTTGTAAGAAGAAGGGGGGATGCCACACAGTGGTAAAAATGGACTTGTCCCAACTTTTTTGGGATTTGTTGACGCCATGAAAATTGGAAACAACAGATTTTTCCCTTAAAATGATACATTCTCTCAGTTTAAACTTTTGATCTTTGATTTGTGTTCTATTCTGATTAAAATATTAGATGTTGGCACCTCCACATCATTGCATTCAGTTTTTATTCACAATTTGTTTAGTGTCCCAACTTTTTTGGAATCCGGTTTGTAAGTCAATACAATAAAAATCTTGGGTTTCCAATTAAATAAAAATGGGGCAATTCTGATAAAAGATCTAGACTTACTTAGAAACCGTTTTAAGCTTTTGGACAGAAGTGAATGTAAAGCATGCCTGAAGGCCTTCAGATATTCCACTCAGGTGTGACATGACCCTGCCCTGTTAATCCCAAACTGATGAGAAGATCACTCATGTCACATCAGATCCAGTCATGACTCATTTGCTCATTAAACCGCCTCCAGCCAAGGTGGGACATGATCAGGACTGGGACAACTTGCACACCCCACTGTTCACTGTCATCTTCTCGGTAGCTGATGCAACAGGATGCAACCTGACCTGCGGCCCAAATCACTGGGGCCTGTGGTGCAAAACACTATGCAGGTGCTGAAACATATATAATTCAGATATAATGATGGACACAAGAAGTTTATCAAGATTTTACAAAACATGTTACCTATCCACAGCTTCCTCTTTTTCCCTTACTTTATTTCTTGGTATTGCTGTCAAATGACCAACAATCATTACAGAAACAGGAAAGAGGTTTTTTTTTTTTCCAAGTTGTCAGAAAGCTGCTTTTTTAGTGGTTTGTCATCCCAGAGGGTCCCAAGTTTTTTCTCAGTATATTTTCTAGCTTTTTCCTCCATTCCGTGCCTCTCACCCCACCCTCCTCTCTCCACATATGGGATTCACATTTGGCTTCTCTGAACCTTTTCTTAATGTGATATTATGATACATTATCTGAAGCCATTTATTCCCTGTCACCACTTCTCGCGTGGACGCAAGCTGAGTAAGCTGAGGAAGGCCCGTCAGACTCAGTCCTGGTGACTTACGGCAGTTTAATTTGACACGCTTCACAGCAGAGATCTTTCACAATGCCTAAAAGTGTCATCAAAACACAAACTCTGTTTATGTGGGGCTGTTGGAGGTGTGTATAAGTTTTCGCTCCCTCCTGCAGCTGGCTGTGTGTGTGTGTATGTGTGTGGGTGGGGTGGGGTGGGGGGAGAGCTAAGGTGAGACTTTTGGAAGTCAGCTGAGGTCTTTCAGGTAATTGCAGTTCTTAAACTTTTGACCAGTTAAGCCCTAGATTGGTGCAGTTGCTCTCTCTTTTATCCCCTTGAGAGTTTTGACTCCACATACCAGGACATGTGTGTGTGTGTGTGTTTACGTGCATGCGTGCGTGTGTGTTATAGTGAGTATCTGAACATATGCTGTCATCCTCACACACCCTCTGTTATTCTTCTTCACCTTCTCTTGACTTAGTACTCATTGTTATTTCCATATTGTACCTTCTCTGTTGTTAAGTGACGAACAAAGTTTATATTGTTGTTTAGTCTCTGATCTCTTGCCCTCATCACTCAGGTACAGAAGTGTGTGACTTTGTTCTCAATTATCAGTTGAGCATGAACTTTGATGTCTTGAACCACTTTGACCATGACTGCCTTAAACAAGTTGGCGGGGGAGAGGGCGGACTCCAGAAACCATCTGAGAACCATCAAACTGGTTGACCCACTATGTGAAGTTGCTACTTATAAGACTGAGTTTGTGGTGGCTCCTCGGACTGATGAAGTCTTTTGGATGAAAGACGAAACGTTTCAACAAGAAGAAACTGTCCAGAGGATCTGACTTGACTTTGTTGTATTTTTCTACCTGGATTATTGAGCATGAATCAGAATGTATGTGAATGTTTCTGTTCAGTGCCCTGAGATGACTTCTGTTGTGATTTGGTGCTATATAAATAAACTGAATGGAATTGAATATTTATTCATAGGAAACCTAACAATTCTGACTGGATGAAAGTAAAAGAGGTGTGCTGAGCCCTCTCCTGTTTACTCTGCTCCCGTATGACTGTGCAGCTACCCATCCAGGCTGTCAAATTGTAAAGTTTGCAGATGATACAGTGGTGGTGGGATGCATCACAAAAAACGATGAGTCCAGCTACAGGCAGGAGGTGGAACACCTGGAGAGCTGGTGCAAGAAGAACAACCTTCGCATCAATGTGAAGAAGAAGGAGATGGTCGTGGACGTCAGACAGAACAAACCCCCCCCCCCCCCACACACACACACACACACACACAAACATAAGAGGATCTGTGGTGGAAGTGGTCTCCAGCTACAAGTACTTGGGCGTCCACCTGAATGACAACCTCAGCTGGGGCAACAACACCACCAGCCTGATCACGAAAGCTCATCAGAGACTCTATTTCCTCAGGCGGCTGAGGCGAGCTGGTCTGGGAAGCTCAGTCCTCACCTCCTTCTACAGGAATGCAGTGGAGAGCATCCTGTGCTCCAGCATCAACATGTGGCATGGAGGCTGCACAGCTGCAGAAAGAAAAGCTCTGCAGAGAGTGGCGAAGGCTGCACAAAAGACTGTTGGAGTCAGTCTCCCCACCATCACAGACATTTACACCTCCAGATGTAGGAAGCGGGCCACCTACATCATGAAGGACCCCACTCACCCAGCACACACACTTTTTGCCCCACTCCCCTCAGGCAGGAGGTTGAGGAGCATTAAGTATAGAACCACTAGACTGAAGAACAGCTTCTATCCTAAAGCTGTTAGACTCATGAATCTCTAACCAGAATAATCACTGTGAAAAATCACATCATGTTGCTGCTGATCTGTTTCATGTTGTGTTCATTCGTACTCATCTGCTCACACAGAGTCATGTTTGTGCTGCTGTATGGCGTATTGTTTTTGTACTACTAGTGCTTAGCGTATTTTTAGTTAACATATTTCTGAGTTCATATCTTAAATCTTATTGCTGTTTTTCTTTTACATTTTATACTTTGTTGGATGTAACTGGGACCCTATATACCCAATTTTGTTCCACCACATGTATCACATGTGGTGTGTATGACAAATAAAGAAATTCTGACTCTGACTCTGAGTAAATGAGCAGGAGTGTAAATGTAGTGTCTCAAAGTTAGATCTACGTTGTTCTATTTCGTATAGGCTTCACCCTTTAAAGCTATCGCTAGTGGGTTTATCCCTTCGCACGCAGCGCAGCACTGAAAACTTTAGTCCACGCCCACCTACAGTGTGGGCCTCATCCCCAGTCCGTATAAATTACGGTGAGACTGGGTAATCGGCTCCATTTTTTCTTCAGCCAGCTAGCTAGCACTGTCAGAAGAACGAAGAAGGAAAAGTTGTCCAGCTTTGACCGGCACAACCGTTGCTAAGGATGCCTGGGTCTCCACCACGCCAACCTCCTGCCATCCCGGTGAGCTCTTCCTCCCCGAGGAGAAGCAGAGACGAGCAGCCTTGTTCAAGGTAAGAGCCGAGGAGTGCTTTTCCGTGGCAGGCCGCTATTCGCTGAACAATGCCACCGCCTTTTCTAACGTGTTTTTTTTTCTCACGGTGAATCGGATGATTCCCTCGAAAAAAGCAATGTTAGCAGCAGCCCCGCAGAATGTTTTTTCGTGGAGGGCCGCTACTCGCTGAATGATGCCACTGCCTTTTCTAACGTGTTTTTTTTCTTGCGGTGAATCGGATGATTCCCTCGAAAAAGGCGTTGTTGGCAGCAGCTCCAAGGAATGTTTTATTCTGTGGTGGGACGTTATGCGTGGGACGACGCCACCGCCTTCTTTGACGCAGAGTCACGCAGTGAATCAAATGAATCCTCCGAGAAAGGCGATGCGGAGCTGCCCCCTCCCTCCTGGAGAGCGTAGTGACGGAAGACGAGCAGCCGAGCTAATGCTCAGCCACCTCAGATCTTCCCACGTCGGCGACCACACCACTTCCAGCCGTCGGCACCCTCCTCTCGGAGCTGCCCGGCATAATCCAGGAAGATGTTAACACAAGGGAATTTCCATCCCTCGCCTCCCGCCGCCCTGATCGGATGATCTGGCAACATGGTTGGCTCCGCCCCAGCTCGTCTCCCTGACCCCATCTGGTCTCGCTGTCCAGCTGTGACATCAAACTGGAAAGAGGCTGCAGCTGGGCCTGGCAAGCTGAAGACATCCGTCTTCGCCTCCATCTCCAGAGTGGAGGGTTTTATCGATCTGTGTTTTTCCCTCGGTCCCCCCCCCCCCACCCCACCACACCCCCCACCCCCCGGAGCCAAGCCTGGCGGTGGCACTTGGGGCAAAAGCTTCCAGGATGGACCAGCAACCTGTCCCTCCAGGGAAGCATGACCAGATGGTGACAAAGGTCTCCAACCGATCTCACCAGTGCTCATTCCAGATGGCCGCAGCAAACAACAACGTCACCCTGCTGGCCTACAGCATCTCTAAGAGGCTGGAGGAAGCAGACCTGCTGGAAGAGACAAAGAACTCTCTCTGTAAAGCTGCTGATGTCATCTTAAAAATGTGCCACCTCTGCGGTCTGCCTGTCCCGCATCGCCGCCTGGATGACCATGATCCAGAGGACCACTTGGCTCCACCTCTCGCCATCCTTGTCCGAGAGGCTGCAGAATGACCTGCTGGAGGGCCCCATCACCCCAGAGGCGCTGTTCGGGGCCAACTTCAGGACCATCCTTGAGAAATCGCAGAGGCCTGAGGAGGTCTCAGAGACTGTACACCTTCTGGTGACATCACAGTCCTCCTCCCGCTCCTCCTGTTTTTTGATGAGGTATGCTTTGAAATATAACAGAAACATCTCTGAAAGTAAAGTTTCATCTGATTCCAACCAGACTGTCAGATCAACTGAGCTCATAGCTACCTCTCTTCACACTTTCCCCACACAGAACGAGCCGGTAACTTCTAAACAGCGTTTTAAATGGCACCACAGTTCTGTAAATATCACACTCATCTGCCATGTTAGCATTAAAAATGACATTTTTTTCAGCAGACCAATTCCGGTAAAATCCCTCGCTCTTAGCCAGTGCCCGTTTTTATTTTCTGCCTTTTTCTGTCTTACTGCGCAGCAGGAGTTAACATTTTTTCTCCATGACAGCTGCAGCCTCCACCAAAACTGCATTTTCACTCAGAAAGCGCTCACGCCTCCTCTCAGTGCACGCCGGCCCACCTCAGCTCTAATGTGAGACCGCAGCCTGGGTTCAGTACAGAGGCACACATACAGCATTATTCTGTCGGAGCCCCCACCTTGGGTTCCCCCCTGGAAAATCTCTGGAGCAGGTGATGGCAGTAAGGGTTTTTAACCTGGTTGATGTCCAAGAGAAACATGACACACAAAATGCGTGCCCGCTCTTTGAGCATTACTCAGAGTGGCAGCGAGTGTGTTCCCTGGACAGATGGACGGTCCGTCTGATCAGCAGGGGTTACACGCTGCAGTTCGCAGCTCAACCCCCACCGTTCAGAAGGATTATAGAGAAGGTCCTGTCTTCTCCAGAACAGAGTTCGTCTTTCCAGTCAGAAGTTCAGGAATTCCTGATGAAAAATATGATTTCCAGAGCATGCATCAGGATATGATTTCCAGAGTTTCCAACGGAGAGGAAAATACGTTGTTTTTTTCCTCCCACTACTTCCTGGTTCTGAAAAAAACTGGAGGGATGAGACCCATTCTTGATCTGTCCATGTTCAACAATTCAATCATGGAGAGACAATTCCACATGCTGCCAATCAAACAGTTGCTGGAGAACTTCACCAGAATGACTGGTTCACCTCCATAGATCTGAAGGGCGCATAATTTCACATTTCCATCATTCTGAAACACGGGAAATTCTTGCATCTTTCTCCTCCAGGGGATTCTGTATCCGTACAACACGCTACTGTTCGGTTATTCCCTCGCCTCACGCACGTTCTCAAAATGTGTGGAGATGGCTCTGCAGCCATTACACATGGCAGGAATGAGAATTATTTTTGATCTGGACGATCTGCTTTTATTAGATCAGTCCTAGCAGGAAGCAGCCGCACAGACCAAACGCTAGCGTTACACCTTATAAACCTGGGGTTTTCTATAAACTGGAGAAAGTTCTGTTTGCCCGTCCCAGATGATTGTTTATCTGGAAGTTGAGCTAAACTCAACCACAATGAGAGCCCATTTATCACAGCAGAGAGCAGAAGCTCTGTAAGTTCAGTTCCACCGTGTTAAACCTGGCAGCGTAGTGACAGCTGCCTGTCATGCAACTCCTGGGACGGTGTCAGCGGCCCACATCGTGGATCTGTTGGGCCTACTTCACATGAGACACCTTCAGAAATGGTTCGCCCGCCTGCACATAGATCCTGTGCGCCAGAAGAGGTGGATTATCTTTGTGCCCCTCTCCATGAGAACCGATCTGAATCACTGGAGAAACACCCTTGTTCTGTCAGAGGGTGTGTCCCAAGCAGTGGGAGCACAGTGGCTGGACAACATGTCGCTTGAAACGTGACTCAGCATTTTGCCCCCTGATGCGGGATCAGCATTTTCTGATCCACACAGACAACAAAGTGACGACAGTTTACATAAACCGTTAGGGTGGTGTGCACTCAGCCCAAATGTTATGCATCGTGAAATAGCTGTTGTGTTGGGCACACAAAAACCTGTTTCCCATCAGTGCAGTGTACATTCCCAGCGTCCTGAACAGGCGAGTGGATATCATGTCAAGGGGCGGTCCCCGCCATAGAGACTAGAGCCTCCATCCCGAGCTGATCTCTCAGTTTTTGCAGCAGGTTCAGCCGAGCAGCAGTGGATCTGTTCGCTACACGGAAGAACGCCCAGTGTCAATTATGGTTCTCAGTGAGCTCACAAGACGACCCACCGTTAGTAGTGGACGCCTTCGCTCACAGCCTGTGGCCAAAAATGCTCCT
>NC_056510.1:36674237-36675707 GCF_014905685.2 Nematolebias whitei
ACCCTGGACTGGGTCCGGGAGGAAGTACCGTCAGTCATCCTCGTAGCGTCTGAACGCATATGCGCTCCGTGGTTCCTGAATCTGCAGCGACTGATATCAGGTCGGCTGTGGAAACTGCCGTAGAGGGTGCTCTTCTCCAGGCAGGAAGAGCGATCAGGAGTTACCCAGAAATAGGTCAGCACCTTTGGGTCTTGCCGCTGAATGGATCCGTTTAGAAAAAGATGGGCCTCCCACAGGATGTGGTGCGTATGTTTCAGGGCACACGAGCTGCTTCCACTACAATGCTGTACACATCAAGTGGACAGTTTTTCAGCGCTGGTGCGCAGAGAAAGGCGTGGAGGCTATCTCATGTCCACTAGGTGGCGTGCTGTCCTTTCTACAGCAACTGATGGACAGAAATTTAGCGTTCAGCACAATTTAAACTTATGCTGCAGCTATTTCTTCCTGTCATGAGGTTCTTCAGTGACAAAACAGTTCTTAACCACCCGTTGATGAAGTGTTTCCTGAAAGGTGTACAGAGACACAGACCTGTGTCACGTCCACTAGCTCCACGGTGGGACCTAATGATGGTCCTGCACGCTCTGATCAACGCTCCTTCTGAGCCTTTAGATCAGGTTTTACTTAAATTTCTGTCATTTAAAACAGCCCTGCTGTTAGCTCTGACGTTGGCAAAGAGAGTGAGTGTTTGTTTGCTCTCTCTGTTACTCCCTCATGTCTCAGAATTCAAGCTGATGGCAGTTCAGCTGTACTGCGTTTTAACCCTGCTCTGAAAAGCATCACAAGCTCATTCAGATCGAGATTGATAACCTTGTATGGGTTTTACCCTCCTCCTCAGAATTCTGAAGAGGAGGCAACATCTCACTTCCTTCTGTCCCATGCACGCGTTTTAGTGTTACGTAGCACACATGGACGCACTGTGCCATTCTAAAAAAGTTAAATCTGGTCCTCTGGACATTCAAAAAAACAAAACAACGCAAAACAACAAAAAAATGTTGAAACATTTCGTCTCTCATCAAAGAGACTTCCTCAGTCTGAGGTGCTGTATTCAGCTCAGTCTCTTAAATAGAACCTTCTCAGAGTGGATCAACCAGTTTTGCTGCTGACAACCAAAACCAGCTGATCACATGCTCAAGAAGGACCATCAGCCTAACAATGGATCATTAGCACACTGATGGCTGTTTACTATTCACAGAGGGCTGAGTGATACTAGCAATCACAGCATTGTAAGAGGGGGACAATTGAACACGTAGGCCTCCACCCCTGTTTAATGATGGACGGTTTCTTTTCACAAAGATGGCCTCCTTTTCTCCTCTCTCAAACCATCGTTCCTCTCTATCCAGGATGTGCACATCTTCATCCCTGAAAGAGTGACCGCTGTCCTGGAGATGAGTGTAGACCGCAGAGTCCTGGCCTGATGATGTTGATCTTCTGTGCTGGGCCATCCTTTTGGCCAGTGGCTGTTTAGTTTCC
>NC_056510.1:36676107-36721024 GCF_014905685.2 Nematolebias whitei
GGTTTAAAAGCCACTGGGACATTATGTTTAGAAAATAAACGTCTCAATTTCTCTGATACTCCCTCAACATATGGAATGACCACTGGTCTGGGTCTGGGTTCCTCCTTTTCACCTGTTGGCTGACTGGAGTCCTGTTTGGGTTTCTTCTCTGCTTTCAGGAAGGCCCAGTTAGGATATCCACATTGCTCTAGAGCCTGTCTTGTGTGGGATTTCTCCTTCTGCCTGGCTCCTGAGCTAGTGGGGACGCTGTCTGCTCTGTGATACAGAGTCCTGATGTTTCCTAACTTGTGCTCCAAAGGGTGATGGGAGTCAAACTGCAAATACTGGTCTGTGTGGGTGGGTTTGCGGTACACCTCAGTTTGCAAATGTCCTCTATCAGAGACTGAGACCTCACAGTCCAAGAAAGCCAACTTGCCATTTTTTACATCTTCTCGTGTGAACTTGATGTATTTATCCACAGAGTTGATGTGGTCAGTAAAATGTTGGACTTCCTGAGATTTAATTTTAACCCAGGTGTCGTCAACATACCTGAACCAATGACTTGGTAGTGTCCCTGAAAAGGATGTCAAGGCTCTCTTTTCTACCTCCTCCATGTACAGGTTGGCAACAATAGGAGAAACTGGAGACCCCATAGCACACCCATGTTTCTGCCTATAATATTGCTCCCCATATGTGAAGTAGGTTGACTGCAGGCACAGTTTCAAGAGTTGACACAGTTGTTCTGTGGAAACCGTGGTCCTGCTGCTCAGAGTGGTGTCTGATTTTAATTTTAAACTGACCGCCTCTACTGCATCATCAACAGGAATGCACGTAAAGAGTGATGTGACATCAAAAGAGACCATTGTTTCATCAGTCTCCATGATGACATCCCTCACCTTATCCACAAAGTCCATGGTGTTCTGTATGTGGTGTTCTGAGCTGCCAACTAAAGGGATGAGTACAGACGCCAGATATTTGGAAACATTGTAAGTGACAGAGTTAATCATGCTAACGATTGGTCTTAAAGGTACACCTTGTTTGTGGATTTTAGGTAAACCATACAGACTTGGCGTGGCCTCCCCTGGGTACAGTCTGTGGTACAGAAAATGGTCAATAGCCTTGTCCTGCTCCAAAATTTTCAGGCAATCTATCAATTTCTTCTTGTAACCACTTCCTGGATCTCTTTTCAGAGGTTCATAAGTGTTTAAGTCACTAAGGAGTGTCATAACTTTCTCATGATAGTCTTTCTGGTTCAAAATCACCGTGCACCTTCCTTTGTCTGCTGGGAGAATGATGATGTTTTTGTCCTTGCTAAGAGTGGTGAGTGTGTCCCTCTCCTCTTTACTGATGTTGGAAGGTGGTGGTTTGGCATTGCTGAGGCAGGCTGAAACTTTGATTCTGAGCTGTTCTGCTTCAGCCTCTTTAATTTTATTGTTGCGGATGGCTGATTCTGTGGCTGTGATCATCTCCACCAGAGGAATTTTACTTGGTGCAACCGCAAAGTTCAGTCCCCTGGCAAGAATCTCTGTCTCTGGCTGGGTGAGCTGTCTGTCAGATAAATTCTTCACCCACTTTTCTGTCTCCCTGGCATGTAATTGACTACTGGAGTGTTGTCCTACACTGAATGTGTTGTTATTGGAATAGTGATGGTGTTGATGAGCTATCAGTACATTAAACTTGTTTTGTTGTCGAGTCTTGGACTTGACATGCTGTGCTAAGTGTGCCTGATCTGTACAGTCCATCACTTGCTGAAGTGTAGTCTGATCTAGACACATAGTTAGTTTCTGTTTAATGTGCTCTTCTTTGGCCTTCAAGGCCTCAATAGTAAAATTGGTCTGTCTCACCCGTTCATTCAGCAGCTGGGTTTGTGCCTTCTGAAGGAAGTTTCAACGTTTCTACATTTTTTTGTTGTTTTGCGTTGTTTTGTTTTTTTAAATGTCCAGAGGACCAGATTTAACTTTTTTAGATTTTTCTACCTGGATTGTTGAGCATGCATCAGGATACTGTGCCATTCTCTGCATCTGTTCGTGCATAACAGGGACAGCTCTTCAGGACACCCTGCATCCACCCAACGCCTCTCACACTGGTTGTGTGAGGCGATTTCTGAAGCTCATAGTTCATCTCCAGAGAACCTCAGAGCACATTCCACCAGAAGGTTTTCATCCTACATGGCTCTGCATGGAGGGATGACAGTGGAGAATATTTGTATGGCAGCTGCCTGGTCATCACCATGTTCAATTATTTGTTTTATCTACGTGATGTTTCTACTTTCTCCGTGACCCATTCTGTTCTCAGGGTTCTGACAGAATGATTATTTGTTTCATGGAGCTTCACTTTTGAGCTCACACCTGCCTGCATGCAGTCGCAGTGTGAAATATTTATTATTATATACGCGTTATATTACAAACCGGATTCCAAAAAACTTGGGACACTAAACAAATTGTGAATAAAAACTGAATGCAATGATGTGGAGATGGCAAATGTCAATATTTTAATCGTAATATAACATAGATGACTGATCAAAAGTTTAATCTGAGTAAATGTAACATTTTATAGGAAAAATATGTTGATTCAAAATTTCACAGTGTCAACAAATCCCAAAAAAATTGGGACAAGTAGCAACAAGTGGCTGGAAAAAGGAAATTGAGCATATAACGAACAGCTGGAAGACCAATTAACACTAATTAGGTCAATTGACAACATGATTGGGTATAAAAAGAGCTTCTCAGAGTGTCAGTGTCTCTCAGAAGCCAAGATGGTAAGAGGATCATCAATTCCATCATTGTTGCACAGAAAGATAGTGCAGCAATACCAGAATGGTGTTACCCAGCGTAAAATGGCAAAGACTTTTAAGTTATCATCATCAACCGTGCAAAACATCATCAAAAGATTCAGAGAATCTGGAACAATCGCTGTGCGTAAGGGTCAAGGCCGTAAAACTCTACTGGATGCTCGTGATCTCCGGGCCCTTAAACGTCACTGCACCTCAAACAGGAATGCCACTGTCAAGGAAATAACAGAATGGGCTCAGGAATACTTCCAGAAAGCATTGTCAGTGAACACAATCCACCGTGCCATCCGCCGTTGCCAGCTGAAACTCTACAGTGCAAAGAGGAAGCCATTTCTAAGCAAGCTCCACAAGCTCAGACGTTTGCACTGGGCCAGGGGTCATTTAAAATGGAGTGTGGCAAAATGGAAGACTGTTCTGTGGTCAGATGAGTCACGATTTGAAGTTCTTTATGGAACACTGGGACGCCATGTCATCCGGACCAGAGAGGACAAGGATAGCCCAAGTTGTTATCAACGCTCCGTTCAGAAGCCTGCATCACTGATGGTATGGGGTTGCATGAGCGCTTGTGGCATGGGCAGCTTGCATGTCTGGAAAGGCACCATTAATGCAGAGAACTATGTTCAGGTTCTAGAACAACATATGCTCCCATCTAGACGTCATCTCTTTCAGGGAAGACCCTGCATTTTTCAACACGATAATGCCAGACCACATTCTGCAGCAATCACAACATCATGGCTACATAGGAGAAGGATCCGGGTACTGAAATGGCCAGCCTGCAGTCCAGATCTTTCACCTATAGAGAACATTTGGCACATCATAAAGAGGAAAGTGCGACAAAGAAGGCCCAAGACTATTGAACAGTTAGAGGCCTGTATTAGACATGAATGGGAGAGCATTCCTATTTCTAAATTTGAGAAACTGGTCTCCTCTGTCCCCAGACGTCTGTTGAGTGTTGTAAGAAGAAGGGGGGATGCCACACAGTGGTAAAAATGGACTTGTCCCAAATTTTTTGGGATTTGTTGACACTATGAAAATTGGAAACAACAGATTTTTCCCTTAAAGTGATTCATTCTCTCAGTTTAAACTTTTGATCTGTGATTTGTGTTCTATTCTGAATAAAATATTAGATGTTGACACCTCCACATCATTGCATTCAGTTTTTATTCACAATTTCTTTAGTGTCCCAACTTTTTTGGAATCCGGTTTGTATTATTATCAGTCACAAGTTCATGACTGCTGATTTTATCGTTATTAATCGGTTCATCCTGAGGAGCTGCTGGTCTGCTCTGTTCATCGTTACACTGTTACAATTCGTAACCTCCGTTGTTACTATTTACAGCAGCAGGTCTGCTATCTCAGCCTTTTTTCCTCACCAGAGATCTTTTCTCCGGTGCGCTCTTGCGCATGGAGAATGCAATGACACATCGCGTGATTACGCACACAGAAGGCTGAGTGATTAATTTTTTTTTGTGCAAGCAGGTGCTTCATGTTGTGTCTGAGTGGACCCAGTGAGGCATAGACTACATCCTGCTTCACCTTTAACCCACTAGCGATAACCTTAAAGGGCGAAGCCTATATGAAATAGAACGTTAGTTACGTACTGTAACCCCAGATTCTATGAGTATAGGCGCAGCCCTTTAAGTTCTGGGCCTCACTGGTTCCTAAATGGCTGAAGAAAAAAGCTATTTGGGAGCCGATTACCCGGTCTCACCGTAATTTATACGGACCGGGGATGAGGCCCACACAGCAGGTGGGCGTGGACTAAAGTTTTCAATGCTGCGCTGCACGAGAAGGGATAAACCCACTAGCAATTAAAGGGTTGCACCTATACTCATAGAATCTGGGGTTACAGTACGTAAACAACGTTTCCTTTCCTGCAGATGGTCTTGTGCATGCACGATGGACAAGTCATTTCAGTGAGTGAGGAGTCTTCCTGGAGAAAAATGACTTTATTTGGACCTTTTGGCTCAATGTAGATACAGCCTCAGAAAAGCAGAGTCACTGATGTCTTGCAGTGTTACAGAGCTCTCAGCCACACACAGGCGTTGACTTTCAGAGTGTCATTAGCTTTCCATGGATTGGTTTTCATCTCTTTCACATTTTCTGTGTCTGAGTTTATAATGAGCCTGCTGAGAGTGATTGATGAAGCTGCTATTGTTTAGATCCATGTGGAGCTGTTTTACTGTTTTTTTTTTTTTTTCATTTCCTAACACACAGCCACCAGAATGACACATAAGTTAATCATTTGTAGATGAAAACAATTGACATATCTTCTGGGAAGTTTTAGTAATGAAATCAACAACTGACATGCTTAATTATTTATTATTGTCTGCTGTCAACAGGTGATGGTGAGGCAAAAGTTTTGAACCCACGTGTGCTTGTGTGTCAGTCTGTTACCTTAATATCTCATGAGCCAGTGGACAAATTTCAATTCAGTTTATTTATATAGAGCCAAATCACAAAAGAAGTTGTCTCAGGTCACTGAACAGAAACATTCACATACATACAAAAGCCAATTAGCAAAGTTTTCTATCTAAGGAAGCCAGCAGATGCGCTGAATCTTCACTTTATCACAGTCTCCATCCTGAGCAAACACAAAGGAGACAGTGGAAAGGAAAAACTCCCTTTTAACAGGAAGAACCCTCGAACAGAACCAGGCTCAGGACAAGCATCCGTCTGCTTCGACCAGCTGGGTTTGAGAGGACAGGAAGGAGAAACAAATGAACACAGAATGACAGGTCCAGGTGTAGATGCAGGTGTACCTGAAAGACAAAAACACATGTCAAGGATAGAAAAAATAATTACAAATACAAAAAAGGTTGAGCAGAGTAAATAAAGACAGTGGCAGAGTGAAGAAGTGTGGTCAGTTTTTCCTCCAGCAGTCTGCCCATAGCAGCATAACTAAGGGATAGCTCAGGAAACCCACGACAACCCTAACTATAGGATTTATCAAAGAGGAAAGTGTTAAGCCCAGTCAAAACTGGACAATGTGTCAGCCTCACGGACAGAAATTGGAAGTTGGTTCCACAAGAGAAGAGCCTGCTAACTGAAAGATCTTCCTCCCATTCTGCTTTTGTAAACTCTAGGAACCACAAGTAAACCTGCAGTCTGACAGCAAAGTTCTCTGTTAGGAAAATATTGAAAAATAAGATCAGTAATATAAGATGGAGCTAGGTTGTTGTTTCAGACAAGAATCATAGAATGTAGACCTACAAATGATTAACTTTTGAAGGCATGCCAATTCAAAATGGCTGCCACAGCAAACTGACCTTAGAAAACACAGTCAGTTAATTTTAGAGATACTGAGTTAAAATTGGGTGTGGTAGTAGCTGAGAGTCTTTCACAACACATACTCTAAATGCATGATCTGCATGATGTCCATTCATGGACTGTTAATGCAATCATTTTGCAGATTTGTTTTGTGAGCGTGTCTTAAGTGTCTTAGAGTTCACCTCCCACTTTTTAAAAATGCTACCTGTAGGTGAACGATCTGTCACTGTCACACCTTGATCCAATAGACTCAACTGCTTTTCTTCCCCTGTCCCTTGTAAGGAGGAAAAGATGGAAACTGGATGAACATTCTGCCCAGTGTGTTTGTATAAACTAAATCAGCAAACAGTTTTGTAACTATGACCTCATAAAACTGGACTCAACTTTTGTCTCCCCCCCCCCCCCCCCCCACTTTCCACAATGGATGGGGGCAAGCAGGGCCATCCAGGTCTGGAATTTCCATTTGCTGCTGTGAAGCGTGACGATGTGTCAGCTGCTATGTCTGAGGAAGAACAGGGAAGAAGGAGAAAAGGGCGTATGAAATATGACTGCTGTGTCATGATCCAGTGTGACGGCAGAGCATCCAGGCGTTCTGGTGATTCCCCTGTTGGAGAAAAATAAGAAGAAGAAAGGGAAAGTGTGGGACAGAGGAGAGGCAGAGGGAGGAGGTGAGAGGCAGACAGAGGGAGGAGAGAGTAGCGCTCAGACAATCAGAGGGTGTGAGAGAGAGAGGTAGAAATAAGAGTAGCTTGTTGGAAAACAATAGTAGAACAAATCCAGGGTTGCACGCAGGACAACAGTCTCTCTGCTGCCGGCCACTAAAGGTAAGACCACCAACCTGGGTAGGACATACCTGGAGTAGGGCATCTACAGCTACAAGGGTACCCTTTTGGTCCTCTTGATTGCATCTAGTATGCAGAAATTTGCATTTACATGCAAATGCAACAGATTAAGGGACACTTCTACTCATTCTTTACCTTCAGTCTCAGAGCTCAGGTGCATGTTTATCCCTAATTGCAGGTCTTTTCTGCTCTGCAGGAATCCAAAAACAGCAAGTGGTTGTAATTTAGACATAGTGTGACAGGATGTGTAATAGGAAACATGTTTGTGTTGGCACTGGTGGATTTGCTAATCAGATACTGACAGCAAAGCTGGAAGGGCAGTGAGCTTGTGGTTTGTGTATGTGTGAGCGTGTTCACGCACATTTGGACAACCATGGCTATGTGTTTTACAGATCAGTTATGTCCTTAAGTGGATGATTGACTTGGCCTGTAGTGTTGGAGCCTGCGGCGGCTGACTTCTGGTAGTGGGAGATGATGACAGGTATAACAGACTCTGTGGTAGGTAAGTAGGAGGAGACAGGCTACCACTTCCACTTCACTTAAAAGGAGAGATGTGTGTTTGTGGGGAAAAAAGAGAAGGTGTTTAGAAGAAAAATGAGGTGACCGTAAACGATCGGTGGATAACAAAAGACGGCTTAAGTGAAAGAAAGAAACAGAGTCATAGAAGGACACAATAAATAGGAGAAACAGATTGAAACTGAGATGTGTGAGAGATGTGGAGAGAAGGAGGACCAGAGGGACATGAGAGGAAAGAGAAAGAGACAGACTGATGCAAACATCCCGGCAGACACCCCTCTCATCTTCTGCTGCCTCCAGATGAGAAACAGTTTGTCCAGTCAGAAAAACTTTTTGTAGTCAAATTTTTAAATCACCCTTGAACCTTCTGGAAAGAAAAAAATTGTGACAAAGGCAAGGAGGTGCGTTTGAAACGTTGCAGTCAGGTGAAGATTGACACGAAACCTCTGGCAGAGAATTGTACAGTTCGTCTTCTTATCTGAGCTCTATGGTATTTCGTATTCTTCCACACACACACGCAAACACACACTGGGGCCCATTGTGACTGTATTTATTTGGATAGCGCTGAAGTTTCAATAGGCAGTTCGCAATATCTCACCGTAGCAAGAATGTGCTTTTGACAGATGGACGTTTTGCACAAACCACTGGTCATTGAGAGGAAACTTACATGGATAGTCTGGTCATTTTTGAACCAATCTTTTGTCAAATAAATAGTTAGTACCTTTTATTGATAGTAAAACTAAAGACAAGACTGAAAGCTGGAAATTGAAGCCACAAAGGACAAGCATCATCTACAGGACAATTTTCAAGATATTTGAGGCATAAAGAACAGTACAATTTTACACAGTAATGGGATAAACCCATTAGCAAGTGGATAGGGTATGTAGGGGTTTGTGTTGAAGGTACAGCAGCACATCTTTAGTGCACAGACTCTGGATCCAAAAATACAAAATGGCAGTGCCCACAAAAACCTTACATTTTGTCTTCAAGTCTATATAAAAAGAAAATGCAGAGATGCTCCATCCATTTTTTATATTATTGTTGGCACCTTATCAGCTGTGACATCAATCTTAGCCATGAAGAAAAGCTCAGAAGTAATTCTCTGGGTTAGGCCAATGGCTTGCCAAATCAGCACCCATTTAATTTTGTTTTTCAGGCTTATAAAACAACTTTTTTTTCTCAAAAACTAGTTCAACATACTGGTGTATAAAAAAAAACCACTACATCAACTCACACTGAACCTCTGCCCTTTTCCATGACAACTCAAAATTGGCTGTTACTTCACTGATGATTGCATGTTGAGCAAAGAGTTATATGCTGATAGTGGTGAATCTGCTGAATGTATCAGTCCATCGGGAGTTGAGTAAACTGACTAGATACACTGATCAGGCAGACTGAGACACTCACAGCCTAAGCACCTTCAGCACGTTCAGTTTGTCAGTGAGCCACACACAAACATTCATTCAACCTTTATTTATACAGGTTAGTCTCATTGAGCTTCGGGGACTCATTTACAAGAGACCTGATTTTAACAAAGACTGATGACAACAGCGACCAACAAAGACAATAATAGACAATCATGAAGGCTGCATACAAATTGAGAATAACAAGTCAAATAAAATGGTTTTGAAAAAATGAAACAAAACAGCTAGGTTATAAAGCGATGTAGAAAACTAAAAACAGGAACATGTCTGCATTGGTCTTTGCCAGGAACTTAACAGATGTTTGAAGCCACTTAGAGAGGTCAAGCTCGAGAGCGTCAGATCTTTTTGCAAGATATTCCAGAAAACAGGAGCGGAGTAGGAGAAGACCCTTTTGCCAAGTTCAGCCCTCACTGAGGGGACACTGCATGTAATAAAGTCCTGAGAGCACACGCTGTAGCTGCACTCACACAGAGACATGTAGGAGGAGATGTATGAAGGCAGCAGACCAAGAAGTGATTTAAAGATGAAAATGTACCAGTGGGAGCGTCTGCATGAAGTTTATGGTGTCCAGTTAACCAGTGAATACAAGGTGCAATGGTGGGATCAGATAGGCATCAGAACACAGCCATAAACTAAACAAATAATGTTATGTAAGATTTTAAAGTTTTATTATTAGTTAAAGTAACAATATTTCATACTGGTATGTTGTTTTTGTCACGATCCTCGAGGTTGGAACCCAAATGCAGGGAGGCGAGGCGAGGCAGGAGTTCAAAAATAAAAATAATTTATTTTTAAATGACAAAACAAAAGGCTGTCGGTGCAGCAAAACCTTACTTTGGCAGACAGGATCAGGAACTAGGCAGAGCAGATCATCAGATGGACAAAAAACTGACAGGACAGAGGAGGACTGAGACATCTGTGAACACAGAACAATCACCGGACAAAAAGTGAAGGAGAGACAGGCTTTTTATGAGACAGAGGGAGCGTGAGTAACGAGAGCACCTGGGCAGGTGGCTGATGAGGGACAGGTGTGAATGATAAAGATTGAGTGAAGAGGCAGACTGAGGAGTGAGTGGAGAATAACAGAATCAGATAAACAGAAAATCACACACAGAGCAGAACAACAAAAACATAAAGAGCAGACAGAAACAGAACCAGTCAAACAGAACTCAGAATGTAATTAAAGTGACACATTTACAAAGCACCTTGAAAAGGAAGGAAATGATTTAGTTTGTGGGATAACAGGACCAGATACACAAAAGCAGAAAACACACAAAGAGCAGAGGCTTAGGACACAGAAACAGAAACCACACAAAGGGCAGAGGCTTAGGCAGATGGGGGGGCAGCGGGGGCCGCTGACCGTGACAGTTTTTGGTAAAGAGTTTTTTTTTAAATTATTTTTTAAGACGGAAAAATGAAGAAAATGGGATTTCTTTGGTTAGTCATCAGCCTGGCCTGATTTCAAACATCTGCCCTATTTTCCATACATTATTTTCCATGAATGAAAGAACGAGATTGCGGATACAGGCGGCTGAAATGATTTTCCTCTGCAGGGTAGCTGGACTCTCCCTTAGAGATAGGGTGAGAAGTTCAGTTATCTGGGAGAAACTTGGAGAAGAATCGCTGCTCCTCCATATCGAGAGGAGCCAGTTGAGGTGGTTCGGGCATCTGGTAAGGATGCTCCATGGGCGCCTCCCTCAGGAAGTGCTTCGGGCATGTCTGACTGGGAGGAGACTCCGGGGAAAACCCAGGACACACTGGAGAGACTACGTCTCTCGGTTGGCCTGGGAACACCTTGGAGTCCACCCAGAAGAGCTGGAAGAGGTGGCTGTAGAGAGAGATGTCTAGACCTCCCTGCTCAAGCTGCTGCCCCAAGACCTGACTTCAGCACAAGCGGAAGATAATGGATGGATGGATGGATACTTTCTATGACTGATTTCATGGCTAAATAGGTACTAACTATTACCAATGACCTTTTTACAAGAACACAACTTCAAAAATGACCAATTTTCCCCTTTTACACCATCCTGGATGACGAGAATGTGACCACTATCTGCAGCTTCAAGTAATCAAGACCAGATTGGTAAAACACCTCAGGGTTGATATTTAACCAAAAAAAAAAAAAAAAAAACCTGATCTATTTACATTCTCTGCTTTTTTAGCCCGTTTGCCTGCAGCCCCAACTTTCTCTCTACTTTTTCTGTCTGATGAGAACTAGGTGTGTGTGTGTTGATTTAGGTAAATTGAAAGGATCAGTTTTGTATCAACGCAGCTTCACCCCAACTACAGCTCCCACACTGCGGCGGCGGCGGTCAGGAAGGACAAAACAAATCTGAAATTATTCATGCAAATGGTGTCCTGCTTGTCACTAAAGTTTCTGAGAAGTCTAAAGTGTAAAGCTAACACGAGCTCAGTTCTGGCTCACATGGCTGCCTGTCATTGGCTTTCAAATCCACACTGTTTGTCTTATCTTTTCGAAAGGGGATATATTTAGTGAGGAGCTTAGCTTTTAGAAGGTTGGCACGTGTAGAGGGTGACTCTGTGTGTGTGCGTGTGTGTGTGTGAGTGAATGAGGAAGTTTGTATGCGTGTTTGTTTCAGGTCCTGGCGTCAGTAGACGGTGGAAGAGCTTGGCACTCTGCATGCCAATTTGTGTGTGTGTGTGTTTGTGCATATTCTGTGTTTGTGTGTGGCTGGAGGACAGGTCTGTACACTCCCTCCTCCAGTGCCCCCTCCCACCCTGCACTGCAGTCAGGAATCTGCCCTTTAGTTTATTAAAAGCTGGTGAAACAATGGCAGGGGGGATGAGGGCAGGTGGGGAGACAAGCAGAAAATGATGACGTAAACTCTGGGCACTTCGCGGCGCTTCATCAAATCAGAGGCGAGTGTGGTGACGTCAGTTAGAAAGAGGATGAAAGAGAAAGAAGATGAAAGAGAGATGCAGAGATAAAAAAAAGACTTCCCACTCTCTACCTGTAATGTATCTCAGTCTTTTCCTCCTTTAATGCCCTTAAATGCACCTGTGTCCTTAGAACGGAGGTGGGGGCTCTATGTCCAAGATGCCTGTTGCATTCTCCCTAGACACCAGCCACAGCAGCCAGCTGACCTGGATAATAAAATGTAGGATTCCTTTGATCATTTGGTTCCTGCGTTTGGCCCGTCAGCATCCCAGGATTATTTGGAGGCAGCATTTTGTGCACAAGAATCCTTCGTTGCATGGCCTCTATAGTGCATGCACACAGGTGCTTGGGTTTGTGTGTGAGACAACAAAAACCCATAAGTTAGGTGGGCAGGGGATATTTATACACACACCCCACTGGGAAGAACAAAACTATGTGGGGGGACTGAGAATTCTGTTCTACACAACATATGGCTTGTACCGTTGGAAGGTTCAGTGGTGTCATTTTTAACAGATTTTGACCAAAGGAAATGTTTTTAGAACTTGTTTGTAGCTCGGATCTTTTGATGGATTGTTTGTGTCAGTGCTGAGAAAAATTCTGTCCATCGATTTCATTATTGATTTATACGTGTGATCTCTGCAAATACTTGATTGTAATTTGCTGAATGACTTTGTAAAATGATGATGAACCTTAAAGTCTTTCCATTTTAAAGTTTGAAATTAAAGTTATATGTCTTTCTATATAATTTATGTAGTTGTAAGTTCACCAGCATCAAAATTATTGTAGTAAATGATGCTCCAGAGCTTTTTATTTATTTATTTAAAACTATTAATAAAAGAAGGACTTATATTAAATTTGAGGGTGCATGCACATTGTTTAAACAAATTATATGCACATTTATATTTTCCAGTTTCTACTGGCCTCAAACTGAAAAAACAGATTATAATTATTTATTTGTAATATAATTTATTATTTAAACAAAATTGATTTAACGAGCAGGGCAGCACGGTGGCGCAACTGGTAGAGCTGCTGCCTCTCAACGAGCAGGTCCTTGGTTCAAACCCCGGTCCAGGGGCCTTTCTGGGTGGAGTTTGCATGTTCTCTCCGTGCATGCGTGGGTTTTCTCTGGGTACTCCGGTTTCCTCCCACAGACAAAAAACATGCATGTTAGGCTGATTGGTAACTCTAAATTGTCCCTAGGTGTGAGTGAGAGAGTGAATGGTTGTTTGTCTCGTTTGTCTCTTTGTGTCCCTGTGATGGACTTGCGACCCGTCCAGGGTGTACCCCGCCCCTCGCACAGTGATTGCTGGACATGGACACCAGCGACCCCCGTGACCCAAAATGGAATAAGCGGGTAAAGATAATGGATGGATGGATGGATGATTTAACGAGCAGGGGGAGCACAGTGGCGCAGTTGGTAGAGCTGCTGCCTCTCAGAGAGAAGGTTGCTCTGGTCCAAATCCCAGCTAGAGGTCTTTCTGGGTGGAGTTTGTATGTTCCCTCCATGCATGCATGGGTTTTCTCCAGGCACTTTGGTTTATTTCCACAAATCAAAATCATGCATGTTAGGCTGATTGGTAACTCTGAATTGTCCCTAGGTGTGAGTGAGAGAGTGAATGGTTGTTTGTCTCTATGTGGCCCTTGGTGGACTTGCGACCTGTCCAGGGTGTACCCCGCCTCTCGCACAGTGACTGCTGGACATGGGCACCAGTGACCCCCATGACCCAAAAATGAAGAAGTGAAGATAAATGATGGATGGAATTAATGGCGGGTTCACACTACATGAATGACTGGTGACAGGATGTCATGCATACGATTTAAAGTCCATCAATTTGTCGGCTTTTTATCAGTAACAGTGACATTTAAACATTACATTTACATTAAAACATCAAAATATCTTATATATATCTGAGCATTACTTTCTTTTTGATTTTTATCATGTTGTATTTTTCTTTCGGGATTCCTTATTTTACATACTTTTATTGGCTATGACTCTTAACGGCACCTTACAACAATCCTCTTTCTATTCATTAAAAGGTTTATTTGGAGTTTAATGCATGAGTTGAAAAGAACTGTTTTAAAAAAAAAATTCACACCAGGATCTTGTTTTTTTTAAGGAAACCTTGTTTTGTTACACTGAAAAATGAAAAAAAAAAAAAGAACAAAAAAACAAGTTTTGCTTTGTCTAGCCAAAGGGTGTGCATCGTTTACAGCTGGAAGAACCTTTTACCAGTTCTGTACCAAATAAAAACTAAAAAGACACATTTACACTACTTAACCTCTACATTTATGATTAAATACTACTTTAATACAATATTATAATTTTAGATTATATTAATAGTGTTTTTTCTAATCTAATACCAGATATTATTTTTTAAGTTCCATATTTTTTTACTGTATAAACATAATATTTTATGTTGCATTGTAGTATTTCGATTTTCGTTTTTTAAGGGTTATGGAAAAAGAAAATGAACATATAAACCAGAGAACTTTATAGTTAAGTACTATTATGTAGAACTTTTTGTTACAATCTACGCAAAACATTTTAATTTGCACAAAACTTTTTTATTCATTTTTTAAAAATGACTAAAATGGGTTGCCCATATAGAAAAAAGTAATATTGTAATGTCTCAAAAAGAATTAACATGAAAATATACCATTATCTAAGATGTTCAATACTTAAATGTCAAATGAAAGACCAGAATAATTTTAACTTAAAAGGTTAAGTGTCTCGACCTTTGTTGGAGCCAAATTTTCTTTTGTTATTAAGAACAACAAGTTGTGTTTTAATAATCTACATTTTGACGTCTTAAAATTTAATAATTTTTAATAGATGTGCAAAACATCTTTCTGCTTTTACAATAGTGTGTCTTATGTACCCAACTATGGAAAAGCAGTAGAAGATTGGGATGGAGATGCCTTATGTCACCTCTAATAAAGTGCTAACTAATGATAACTGTTGACAGAACATTGATCAAACCACCAGCCCTTTCCTTTTAGTTGTGTGCAACTGAAACACAATAAGGCTGAAAGTGATTGACAGCATTTGCTAGACTTTACTGAATAAATTGTTCTCTACATTGTCCAATATTTCACTTTATCAGTCTTTGGTTTTGCATGAAAAACAGTGTTCATCATTAACGATGAGACATAAGGGGTTTTGATCCTAAGGATCTGTTAGTTTCAAAGAGCTGTTCAATTTTGAGCGGATTATGACGTCACTATTTGTGACCTACGTCACAACGTACAGTCATACATAATGAGGTGGCGTACAATGTAAGGGCGGTTCTATGTGACTTGTAGGATGTGCAGTTCCCCCCTCCCCTCCTGAGTGCATGTTCCCCATACATGTCCATACAAGAACTCATGCGCTCCTCCATTTAGCCTGTTCTTTGTCTCAGTGGAAAAGCAACAATGGAGCATGTGCGTCTGCATATGAGAAAGAAAACATAAGGAAATCACAATAAGGAGCAAGATTTTTTAAAAGAAACGGCTCTCAGTTTGCAACTCAGTTCTTGTTGGTTGTTTCCATGAACCATTCAAAAGATTTAGATCAATCACAAACATCACTTCTTTATTCACCATATCAATCCTCAAGTAGGGGTTCCTTACACTATAGCAGGTTCCCAGCCCTGGTGCTCAAGGAACACCATCCTGCAGCTGACAAAGTTAAGTCAGATCCTCTGGACGGATTCTTCTTGTTGAAACGCTTCGTCTTTTATCCAAAGGACTTCTTCAGTATGAGAAGCTGCAACAAACTCAGTCTTATAAATTGCACCTTCTCATAGTGGATCAATCAGTTTGCTGGAGACAGCCAAAACTTGTTCACATGCAAAAAGAGGACCATCAGCCTAACAAATGATCATTAGTGCCCTGATGGACACTTGCTATTCACAGAGGGCTGAGTGATATTAGCAATAACAGTATTGTAAGAGGGGGACAGTTGAACACGTAGGCCTCCGCCCCTGTTTAATGATGGACGGTTTCTTTTTACAAAGATGACCTCCTTCACTCCTCTCTCAAACCATCGTTCCTTTCTATCAAGGGTGTGAACATCTTCATGCCTGAAAAAGTGACTTCTGGCCTGCCGATGAGTGTAGACTGCTAAGTCCTGGCCTCGTGATGTTGCTCTTCTGTGCTGGGCTATCCTTTAGTTTCGCTGTATGACTGATCACAGCCCTCCTGGAACTGAACAGCATACACAATATTACTCATTCATTCATTCATTCATTCATTCATTCATTCATTCATTCATTCATTCATTCATTCATTCATTCATTCATTCATTCATTCATTCAACCTTTATTTAAACAGATAAGTCACACTGAGCCTCATAGACTCATTTACAAGTGAGACCTGTTTGGACAGACAATAATAGTGATAAACTGGACACATGTAGTAAGTGGAGGAGAGAAAATTCCTATCAGACTTTTTTTTTCCTGCCTGAGAAGAAAAAAACGCTGATAAAAAAAAAACACCTTGCACAAACAAGCACATAGTGACGTAGACATTCTGCAGAGGGGGACAACATAAGCGGTGAGCATGATCATAGATGCTCTCAAGGGCATTGTAAGAGTTCTGATAAAGATGTAATAATCAGTCAATGTCCTCCAGTGATATCCATAAACATTATTGAGGTATGTCGAGGAATGGCCAAGAATAATGACTATGAGAATCCAAGAGTCCTGAAATGATGACACAAAGTTTATTCAGCTGGTTCCATCTGGTTATCAGTTGGAAATTCCTCAGGGAGTGGGTGATGAGCGTCAGATCACATGTTCTCCAGGCGAATTCAGATGAGATGGCCTTCAAGGCCAGCCAAGGGAGCCAAATTCAGATAAACAAACAGTTGTTTTGGGGACAGGCAGAACTTAATGACATCTATCTTGAGTCTGTGTTGGTCCACTCGGTTCCGAAATGTCCAAAATACATGGCCACACCGATAGAACATGACTGAGTAAAATCCCCAAGATCTGATCCATTCTGCCCAAAGCATTTGAGTCCAGGTACTCGAGACATGAACCAAGACATCATAAAGTCAAGCAGCGTGATCGGGTCCAAAATCTGCTGCCGACGACTTCCTTGATTGTAGATAAAACCAGCAACCAGCCGAATCCACAAAGCAGGAATCATTTATCGTAAATCCAATTAAATATGTGTCCTTAAAATCCACAAATGGCAGCAGAGATAGACACATCATCAAGTCTTCAAGTCAATGAGATATCCAGCTGCGTGCGTACCAACAGGGCAAATCGGCTAGCCTAATGCCTGTCTTCTTTTCGAAGAAATGTTGTAAATTGAGTTGAGGGACCAACTGATCAACTCAAGTCCATAATTATGGTTCAGAAGATATGCAAGAGAGTCTCAGAAGCAGTTTCACAGACAGACAGAGCAGGAAAGCAAAGCAGAGAGGGAGGGGAGAAGCGTCCAATCTCGGCCAGAGCAAATGGTTTGTGCTGGGGGACTGGATCTTTGGAGTGGACTAGTCTTTGCCGTAATGAATGTTGAGGTTTGAAAGCCACTGGGACGTCATGTTTAAAAAATACTTTAAATGTCTCAATTTCTCTAAAACTCCCATAACATATGGAAGGGCCACTGGTCTAGGTCTGTGTTCCTCCTTTTCACCTGCTGGCTGGCTGAAGTCCTGTTTGGGTGTCTTTGCTTTCAGGAAGGCCCAGTTAGGATATCCACATTGCTCTAGAGCCTGTCTTGTGTGGGATTTCTCCTTCTGCCTGGCTCCTGAGTTAGTGGGGACTAGGGGTTGAACAACTAGATCATTTTTAAACTTGACATTAACATAATAAAACTCTAGTAGAACTCGAGTACTTGATGACATCATAGGATCTAAAAATACAAAAATAAATAAATAAATAAAACCGCAAAAAAGGTTGTTATTTACAAAAAAAGACCAACAAAACATTGGGAGCATATATTATGCTCCTGCCATTTATCATACTGCAAATAAGTCACAGGAAAAACTAAAATATTAGTTATTATTAGTATTAAGCTGCAAAAGTAAAAGAAACGTGCAGCACGTCAAAAATGAAACTAAAAACAGTGGGGCGGATGACCATCCCGCACCACCGCCAGCTGTGGTGCGTATTAAGTTTAGTTTTAGAGATGAATATGTTTATAGGCTTTTTTTTATAGGTTTAGAGATTAATATTTTTCGCTTTTTGTTTGTGAAAAAAGCTCAGAGGAAGTTGGTTCTGGTTCAGTCGATTGGATCCGGTGTTACACCATATTCTGTGACCTGCAACTGTGCATGCAACACCGCCCCCTACAGTCACAATATATGGTGGTCACAAAATATGGTGTAACACCGGTTCACAACGAGCTCCAAACAGTCAGGAAATTGATTCATTTTCTGTTTCCTTACAGTAGTTGAACCAGAAGATTAATCTTTAATGAATTATTTCCATACTACTGATGCATTTCTACCTGTTTGCCAAGACTGTGCCTGCTCTGCTCCATCTGGCTGCTTGGAGGAATCCATTTTGTAACCAGCGCCCAGTGTGGATCACATGACTCAATGACATAACGGCGACATAATGACGTCACCACGAATACTCGATGTGAAATTAAAAAACTCGAAAGATGTCCTAGGAATTGATGTGTAGATTACTTAGTGTAATCACAATGTGCTTTGTGGACTTGGAAAAGGCGTTCGACCGCGTCCCTCGGGGAACCCTGTGGGGGGTACTCTGGGAGTATGGGGTACCGGGCCCTTTGATACGGGCTGTTAGGTCCCTGTATGACCGGTGTCAGAGCCTGGTCTGCATCGCCGGCAGTAAGTCGGGCTTGTTCCCAGTGAGATTTGGACTCCGCCAAGGTTGCCCTTTGTCACCGATTCTGTTCATAACTTTTATGGACAGAATTTCTAGGCGCAGCCAAGGTGTTGAGGGGATCTGTTTTGGTGGCCTTAGGATTGCGTCTCTGCTTTTTGCAGATGATGTGGTCTTATTGGCTTCATCAGATCATGATCTACAGCTTTCGCTGGAGCAGTTCGCAGCCGAATGTGATGCGGCCGGGATGAAGATCAGTTCCTCCAAATCCGAGGCCATGGTCTTGAGCCGGAAAAGGGTAGAGTGCCCTCTCCGGGTCAGGGAGGAGGTCCTACCCCAAGTGGAGGAGTTTAAGTATCTTGGGGTCTTGTTCACGAATGAGGGAAAAATGGAGCGTGAGATCGATAGGCAGATAGGTGCAGCGTCAGCAGTGAAGCAGGCGCTGTACAGGTCTGTCGTGGTGAAGACAGAGCTGAGTCAAAAGGCGAAGCTCTCAATTTACCGATCGATCTACGTTCCTACCCTCATCTATGGTCACGAGCTTTGGGTTGTGACCGAAAGAATGAGATCTCGGATACAAGCGGCTGAAATGAGTTTTCTCCGCAGGGTGTCTGGGCTCTCCCTTAGAGATAGGGTGAGAAGCTCGGTCATCCGGGAGGGACTCAGAGTAGAGCCGCTGCTTCTCCACGTCGAGAGGAGCCAGTTGAGGTGGCTTGGGCATCTGTTTAGGATGCCTTCTGGACGCCTCCCTGGTGAGGTGTTCCGGACACGTCCCACCGGAAGGAGGCCCAGAGGAAGACCCAGGACACGCTGGAGGGACTATGTTTCTCGGCTAGCCTGGTAACGCCTCGGGATTCCCCCGGAAGAGCTGGCCCAAGTGGCTGGGGAGAGGGAAGTCTGGGCCTCCCTACTTAGGCTGCTACCCCCGCGACCCGACCCCGGATAAGCGGAAGAAAATGGATGGATGGATGGATGGATGGATGAGTCTGTTAAAGCCCTAGTGGTGATGCTGTCTACTCTGTGGTACAGAGTCCTGATGATTCCTAACTTGTAGTCCAGAGGGTGATGGGAGTCAAACTGCAAATACTGGTCTGTGTGGGTGGGTTTGCGGTACACCTCAGTTTGCAAATTTCCTCAATCAGAAACAAAGACCTCACAGTTAAAGAAAGTCAACCTGCCATTTTTTATATCTTCTCGTGTGAACATAATGTATTTATCCACAGAGTTGATGTGACCAGTGAAATGTTGGACTTCCTAAGATTTAATTTTAATCCTGTGTCGTCAACATACCTGAACTAATGACTTGGTGGTGTCCCTGAAAAGGATGTCAAGGCTCTCTTTTCTACCTCCTCCATGTACAGGTTGGCAACAATAGGAGAAACTGGAGACCCCATAGCACAGCCATGTTTCTGCCTGTAATATTGCCACCCCCCTCATATGAGGAAGAAGAATCTGTCTAGAGGCCCTGAATAAACCCATCCATCCATCCATTATCTTTACCCGCTTATTCCATTTTGGGTCACGGGGGTCGCTGGTGCCCATGTCCAGCAATCACTGTGCGAGGGGCGGGGTACACCCTGGACGGGTCGCAAGTCCATCACAGGGCCACATAGAGACAAACAAGACAAACAAACATTTACTCTTGCCCTGAATAAACTTTATTAGATTTTTCTACCTGGATTATTGAGCATGCAACAGGAGATCATCCTGCATGCTTTAGTTGTTTCCCTGCTTTTACACACCTGTGTTGAATAAATGGGTGATTAAGAGGCTTCTGCAGTACTTGAGGAAGTAAATAAATCACTGAATCAGGTGTGTTACAGCAGGGAAACCAGTAAAACATGCAGCATAGTGTTCCTCAAGGATCATGGTTGGGACCCACGGCATTATAGAATCCTTCTATTAGAGGATGAAACTCTTTTTAAGAGTTCCATCACATCTACAATTAAGATAAGATAAGATAATTCAATTCAGTTTATTGATATAGCACCAAGTCACAACAGAAGTCATCTCAGGGCACTGAACAGAAATATCCATGTGTAAAAATAAATTAATAGAAACATTCATATATAAATTAATTAACATTATTTATCTGAGAAGCAGACTGCTTTGAATTTAACTCCATCCCAGAACTCTCATCTTGAGCAAGCATAAAGGCAAAAGTGGAAAGGAAAAACTCCCTCATGATGAAGAAACCTTTAGCAGAACCAGGCTCAGGACAAGCGGCCATCTGCTTCAACCGGCTGGGTTTGAGAGGAACAGATACACAATGGCAGGTCAAGAATCACATGTTAAAATAGAATCAAAAGAAAACTAATCAATTTTAACAATTAATTTAAGGAAATGAGGTCAATTTGTCCTCTAGTCCTCTAAGCTTAACAAGCATAACAAGCCAACCCTAATTGTAGGATTTATCAGAAAAGAAAGTCTTAAGTCCAGTCATAACTGGACAATGTGTCAGCCTCATGGACAGAAACTGGAAGTTGGTTCCACAAGAGAGGAGCCTGATAACTGAACAATCTTCCTCCCATTCTGCTTTTGGAAATTCTACAGCGGGGTGTCAAACTCCAGGCCTCGAGAGCCGGAGTCCTGCAACTTTTAGATGTGTCTCTGATGCCACACAGCTGAATCATATGACTGAATTAGCTTCTCAGAGCAGTCAAGTTCTCCAAAGTCCTGCTAATGACCTCCTTATTTGATTCAGCTGTGCGGCATCAGAGACACATCTAAAAGTTCCAGGACTCCGGCTCTCGAGGCCTGGAGTTTGACACCTGTACTCTATAGGGACCACGAGTAAGCCTGCAGTCTGAGAACGAAGTGCTCTGTTAGGAAAATAAGGAACAATAAGATCTTGAATATAAGATGGAGCTAGGTTGTTGAGAGCTTTGTAGGTTAGAAGCAAGATTTTGAATTTAATTCTGGATTTGAAAGGGAGCCAATGGAGAGAAGCTAAAACTAGAGAGATATGATCTCTCCTACTAACTCCAGTTAAGACTCTGGCAGCAGCATTTTGGATCAACTGAAGACGTTTTAAAGAAGTATTTGGACACCCAGATAATAAACCATTGCAATAGTCCCGTCTAAACGTGACAAATGCATGGACCAGTTTTTCTACATCATTTTTAGATAAGATGTTTCTAATTTTAGCGATATTACGCAGGTGGAAGAAAGCAGTTCTAGTAACGTTTTTAATGTGGGGGATAAAAGACATGTCCTGATCAAAAATAACACCAAGATTTTTAACATTAGAATAGGAGGACAGATTAATTCCATCTAAGGAGAGCAAAAAATTTATTCCTACATCGCTCAGGTCCAAAAACTAAAACCTCAGTCTTGTCTGTATTCAAAAGCAGAAAACTTAAGGTCATCCAGGTTTTTATGCTTTAAGACATGCTAAGTAGCTGATTGGATTCATTAGGTTTCCTGGACAAATATAACCATGTATCAAAAAAGTCCATGCTCAATAATCCTGGTATACAATCCAACAATTTTCAGTCAAGTCATCTGGACAGTTTCTTTTCTTTTTTTTTTTTTTTTGTGCTGAAATGTTTCACCTTCCATCCAGAAGGCTTCATCAGTCAAGGAAACACACAACACAAAACTGATTCTTCCCCCAACAGCTTACTCCAAAGTGGAACAAACCAGTTATGTTGATGCTAAGATGTCTCTTTGGCATGCCCCCTCCTCCAGTGCCGGCCATCTTCCTCATTGACAGTCATGTCAAACTGGTTCAAAACCAACAAAGTCCATGCTCAATAATCCAGGTATACAATCCAACAATTTTCAGTCAGTTCATCTGGACAGTTTTTTTTTTTTTTGTGCTGAAACGTTTCACCTTCCATCCAGAAGGATTCATCATAACTGTGTATCATCAGCCTAACAATGAAAATGTATCTCATGCTGTTTAACAACATTACCTAATGGAAGCATGTACAAGTTAAAGAGTATTGCTCCAAGCACTGAACCTTGAGGAATCCCATGACTGACTTTGGTGTATGATGAAGATTCATTATTTATATTTACAAATTGGCCCTGTGATGGACTTGCGACCCGTCCAGGGTGTTCCCTGCCCCTCGCATAGTGATTGCTGGACATGGGCATTGGCAACCTCTGTGACCCAAAATGGAAGAACCGGGTAAAAGATAATGGATGGATGGATGGATGGATGGATATTTACAAATTTGACTCTATCAGAAATATATGGTTCAAACCAATTTAGAGCTGTTCCTGTAATTCCAATATCATATTCAAGTCTCAGTAATAGAACATTATTATCAATTGTATCAAATGCAGCACTGAGGTCTAACACGACCAGTATAGACACAAGCCCATTGTCTGAGGCCATGAGATATTATTAGTAACTTTCACCAGTGCAGATTCAGTGCTGTGGTGAGCTCAAAACCCTGACTGAAACCCTTCAAAACAGATTATTTCTTTGCAGATAATCACGTAACTGACCAGCAACTATTTTCTCTAGAATTTTTGAGGTGAAAGTTAGGTATAGGTAGAGGTATTTATAAAGCAGGTACACCTGCTTCAGCAAACTCACTGTCATCTAGAAAATGCAGACAGCACTGTGAGAGTCATGTTCTTTGATTTCTCCAGTGCGTTTAACACAATCCAGCCTGATTTGCTTTGTCAGAAATGTCAGAAGACTCAGGTGGAACAATCACCTGGATCAAAGACTACTTGACGAATAGACCACAGTTTGTGAGACTGAAGGGTTGTGTGTCTGACCAGGTGGTCAGTAGCTCAGGAGCACCACAGGGGACTGTACTCTCACCATTCCTTTTCACTCTGTACACCTCAGATTTCCAGTATAAAACAGACTCCTATCATCTGCAGAAATATTCTGATGACTCTGCTGTGGTCGGGTGTATCAGAGATGGACAAGAAGCTGAGTACAGGGAACTGATGGACCGCTTTGTGGCATGGTGTGGAAACAATCATCTCATCTTGAATGTGAACAAAAAGGAGATGATTGTAGATTTCAGGAGAATCAGGAACAGGTCCAGCACCATTTCCATCATGGGAGCAGAAGTGGAGGTGGTGGAGAAGTATAAATACCTTGGAGTTCACCTGGACAACAGACTGGACTGGAGATGCAACAGTGAAGCGTCTACAAGAAGGGACAGAGCAGACTGTACTTCTTGATGAAGCTGAAGTCTTTCAACGTTTGCAGCAAGATGCTGCATATCTTCTATAAGTCTGTTGTAGAGAGCGTTATCTCTTCTGACATCATCTGCTGGGGGAGCAGCACCAGAGCAAGTGACTTAAAAAAGATCAACAAGCTCATAAAGAAGGCTGGCTCAGTTCTGGGGGCTCCTCTAGAACCTTTGGAGATAATTGTACAAAGAAGGATTCTTCATCAAATGAAGAACATTATGGACAACCCTCAGCATCCTCTTCATCAGTCTGTCATACAACAAACAACAAAGTGTCTTCAGTCAGAGGCTTCTTCAAATCCGTTGTAGGACAGACGCTACAAGAGATCCTTCCTGCCCACAGCCATCAGCATCTATAACAACTCATTAATGAAACCAGGATGATGAGTTACAACATTTAATTTCCCTCTGGGATTAATAAAGTATTTTTGAATTGAATTGAATTGTATTAGTTAGATATAGGTCTATAATTGGACAGGATTCCTGAGTCAAGGTCATGTTTCTTAAGAAATGATTTAATTACAGCAATCGTAAAGAATGTGGTACATAACCTTTTATTAGTCATATTAAGCAGATCCAAGATGTGGCTATTAACTAAGGGAAATATGTCTTTAAATATTCTGGTTGGGATGGGATCTAGCAGTCATGTGGATGGTTTGGATGAGGGTATTATTTTTGACGATTCAGAGCTCAACAGGACAAAAACAGTCCAAACATAAATCAAATTCTAGTGACATTTTTAAAGTTGACACAGAACCAGAGGAGATACTACGAATATTGATTTGATTTTTTTCCCCTAATTGAAACAATTTTATTTATAAATAATCACATGAAGTCATCACTGCTTATAGTTGTAGGGATACATGGTTCAACAGAAATTTTTCATTAACTAGCTATAGTACTGAAAAGGAACCTGGGGTTATTTTTATTTTCATCAATTAAAGACGAATAATATAAAGTTCTAGGTTTACTGAGAGCTTTTTTGTACGTTAGCAGGCTGTCTCTCCAGGATATGTAAGATACCTCAACGTTAGTGAAGTGCCATTTTCTTTCTAGCTTTCTAGATGTCTGTTTTAAAGTACA
Organism: Nematolebias whitei; assembly: GCF_014905685.2. Lineage (NCBI taxonomy): Eukaryota > Metazoa > Chordata > Actinopteri > Cyprinodontiformes > Rivulidae > Nematolebias > Nematolebias whitei. The sequence goes on from NC_056510.1 coordinate 36,700,862, forward strand.
TAACTCAGAATTAACCAAGGAGCTAATTTCCTTTGATTGATTACTTTCTTTTGTCAGCGAAGCAGCTTTATTGAGTGAAGTTTACAAATTAGTTGTAAAATGATCAACCAGATGATCTAAGTCTCTGTTCTCTGATGCATCACTCTGCAAGACAGAGGAGAACAATGGAAGAGAATTTTTAAATTTGGTTACAGCTTTTTCTGATAAACACCTGCTAAGGTGAAATTTACTCTCAGTGACTGTGTAGTCATTTAATGTAAACTCAAAGGTAATAAAAACATATAAGATAGATAAGATGATAGAATTATGTTTGGAAAAAAATATGTATTGTTTATAAACAAATAAGTCATTAAGTCTTTCAGTTATGTTTTGCATTATTTAAATTCTACATTTGATGAAAGGACAGTATTTCAATTTTTTATTGAAGGCAATGTTTTCTTTTTATTTTGGCTGCTCCCTTCTTCAGGGGTCACCACAGCAAACTGTTGCACGAAGGCTTGGCGATTGTTTTCATGCCGGATGCCCTTCCTGCCGCAACCACAGATCTCAGAGCTACCACCGCCCTCTGTGTGAAGCAGAGAGCTGACATCTAGGGTGCCTGTAGGAGCAGATGGTGGGGATTAAGGGCCTTGCTCAAGGGCCCAGTGTGGGGCAAATGAGGGTGGAGGCAGGTGGCTGAGTGGTTAGAGCAGTCATCCTCCAATGCAAGAGTTGGGGGTTCGAATCCACCAGCAGTCACATGCCGAAGTGTCCCTGGGCAAGACAATGATCCCCTCATAGCCTCTGATGTGTGTCCCATCGGTGTATGAATGTGATAAAGCTCTGATTAGTCTCTTTAGAATGATTTGTTCAATTAGCTTTGTAGAGATCTAGTATAGAGCTGTATGAATGGGTAAACGAGGACACAGATTGTAGTATAAAGTGCTTTGAGTATCTTGAAATAAGATAGAAAGGCGCTATATAAGTACAGTCCATTTACCATTTCACCTTTTCTACCAACATTTTTGATGTTGTTGGAGGTCTTGGTGGGGGGGGATCATACCGGCGACTTTCCAATCACACGCTCGCCTTTTCTAACCTCTGCACCACCACTCCCATCTTTCTTCTTGAAAGCAATTAAACAAGGTAATAATATGAAATGTAATTGCATAAAAAGCAACTTGTTGTTTCAGGACATGTAACACGAGTGAGCAGGGAAGTAGATTTCTCATTTTTGTTTTGAAATGAGACCAAGCAATATTTCAAAAATTAGGCTTGGAATCAACATTTCTTAACTACAAAATCTAAAAGCCCCAGACCAGATGGATGCTATGCCAGGAGGGATCATAGTCTGGTAATAGAGTCCTGTTCCCCAGTTCTCAAACCAGTCTGGATGTTTTTGCATGTGCTGATCCCTTCATAATTTAATTGCCATTTGGCAAAGCAGCTGAAAATGTACCTGCAGAATACAAATAGTTTTTTCTTAATTTGATTTGCTCCATGAATATTATGTTACTTTTAATGAGCATTTAATGCAGTCTGAGATATTGGTATAAAGTTTCATAAAATGAATGCTATGTAATAATTTTGTCTGCCTCTGGGCTTTCAGCTTTGGCGCTCTAATTAGTTTTGGAGTAACAGGGACTTTGCTACAGAGGGCATAGCTTTGAATTTTGGGTTGTTGTGCCAAATTATTGCCGTTGTTTTTGTTGAACTCATTTGTTAAAGCTGAGCCAGAGGACATAGTCTTTAACTGAAAAGTAATTTCACTGAGAAGAGGAATAAAATGGTTGTTAATAGTCAAACAACTGATTGTTTGCCAAAGAACACATCTTTGTTTTGGTGACTTCACATTTGTTCAGGTTTGGATTTCTACATCTGTTGATAACAGATGTACTTTTAGTGGTTCTGCAGTAAATGCAATTCATATTTACAGGACTAAGCATAAAGACATGTAAAGTTTGCCTTGAAAGAATCTGGAGTGTTTATGTGTGGAGTTTGCATGTTCTTCCCATAAAGGTTTAGGTTTTCTCTGGATACTCTGCCTTCTTCCACAGGCCAAAATTATAAATCTAATTGTAATGTAAAAGTGAAGTAATTGAAAAGTGTGGATTGCTCTCTTCAGGTCGAAGGTGAGGTTCTGCCTCAAGTGGAGGAGTTCAAGTAGCTCAGGGGTTTGTTCACAAGCGAAAGAAGATTGGAGCGTGAGGTTGACAGATGGATTGGTGCAGTTTCTGCAGTATTGCGGAGTCTGTACCGGTCCGTTGTGGTGAAGAGGGAGCTGAGCTGTAAGGCAAAGCTCTCTGTTTACCAGTTGGTCTACGTTCCTACCCTCACCTATGGTCACAAGCTCTGGGTAGTGACTGAAAGAATGAGATCATGGATACAGGCGGTTGAAATGAGTTTCCTCTGCAGGGTAACTGGACTCTTCCTTAGGGTGCATTCACACCAGCCCTGTTTAGTCCACTTTAATCGAACTCTAGCTCGTTTTCCTAGAAAGTCCGGTTCGTTTAGGGAGGTGTGAACACACCATCGAACTCTGTCACGGAACAAAAAGGCGAACTCTGGCCCGGGCTAAAACCTAGGTCTCGGTCCGGTAGAAGAGAACTCCAGCGCAGTTCGAGTACAGTGTGAATGTAAACAGACCGGGCCCCGCTCCACAGGGTAAACAAACACGCATTTCTCTGACCTTATATGGAGCCGTCAGCTGCCTTGTGTGAAGAACAATATTCTCCATGGTCTTCTGTCTCATCTTCTGCTCATGCTAAGTCCATTTCTGAAAAATGACAAAATATAACTCCTAAAACTGCTAAAACTTGATGCCACTTCATTTTTATTTTTATTTACAGAAGAAGAAGAAGACGTGTCTTCAGAGGTTTTTGTGTTGTTTCTTTCAGTAGTTCTTGGTGCAGCGCCCCCCCAGGCGAGTGGGGGAACAGGTTGGTTCAACAGGTTGACTCGACTGCACAGTGCAGTGTGAATGCAAACTCACCAGCTCAAATGTAACAAAAGGTCATGAATATTGGTCCCGAACCAAACCGAGTCTACCGGACTATCTGGTGTGAAAACGACCTTAGAGATAGGATGAGAAGTTCAGTCATCCAGGAGAGACTTGGAGTAGAACCAATGCTCCTCCTCATCGAGAGGAGCCCGTTGAGGTGGTTTGGGCATCTGTTAAGGATGGGCACCTCCATAGGGAGGTGCTTCGGGCATGTCCGACTGGGAGAAGACCCCGGGGAAGACCCAGGACATGCTAGAGAGACTATGTCTCTAGGTTGGCCTGGGAACACATTGGGTTCCTCCCAGAAGAGCTGGAAGAGGTGGTTGTGGAAAGAGATGTCTGGGCCTCCCTGCTCAAGCTGCTGCTCCTGCAACCTGACTTCAGAATAAACAGAAGATGATGGATGGATGGATGGATGGATGGATGGATGGATGGATGGATGGATGGATGGACTTTAGGTGTGTGTGTAAGTTCATCTTTGTTTCTGTGTTTGACTGGCTATCTGTTCCAAGGTCACCCCACCTCTTGCCTACAGTCTGCTGAGATAGGTGCACCACCCCACTTCCCCACTCCTTACTCAAACAGGATGAATCACATAAATAAAATGAATGGTTGTTTTTGTACAAATCACAAATGATCCCAAAATTTGAAAGCCAGAGGAGATCACTCTCAGCAAATCATGTTAACTATTTTAGTAAAAAGGATGCATGACATCATTCATCTGTTACAGTGGTGCCATTTAGTGAGACAGACATCACTTAAACTTTAATGTTTCTGATAGATTCATTCAAAATTGCCCATTCATCAATGGGGAGAGGGTCAAAAGACAAGTGAAATTTCACTTTGCCTTTATTTAGATTTTTTTTTTTTAACAATTTGACTTGTTTGAACTAAATGAACTTGTGTGACAAAGGATGGTTGTCTATGCACACAAAGAAAAACAGAAAATGAACATTGCATACATGTTCATTTTCTGTTCTGCAAAAATCTTATTTTTGACTCAACCAAAGGTTAGTCATTCCGCTGCTGCAGTCTTTGTTAGCTATTCAGGAAGTGTGGATGCAGCTTAATGCCTGAATACAGTGTTTTGAAAAGAATTTAATGTGTTGTGCGTAAAGGGTGCTAATGTGCAACAAAGGCACTTAGTACTTGTTTCTAGTATCCAATCAAAATGTTGTTTTTTTTAGAAAAAATCCATCTGAATGTACTTTAATAAAGATAAAGGTAGATTTGTTAAAAACAGTGGCTGTCGGTGGTGATTTGATGCAATAGTTCTGTCCTCGCTGCAGTTGTTTAACAACCATCAAGCAAAAGTGTTAACTTTAATGGGGGCACAATTTTATGGGTACTTCTGAATGAATGACTTCTTGTATTTCGTGGAGTTCTGCTGCCAACGTTGCCGTGTTTCAAAATGAAAACAACAAGAAACTAAGGTGACATGCTGAGCTTGAATCCAACTCTCCTTCCAAACATAATCACTGCAGATTAGACCACCCAGTTGAACAGATTAGTACTGAGAATTGATGAGTCTTGAGGAAGAAGAAAGGTAATGGAAAACAAGAAAGATAGGGACTAATTTATGGAGAGAATAATGGACTTTAAATTAGTATACAATGATTGTTTTGTTTTTCTTAAACAAGTGTGGTTTGAGTGGATAGTGGGGGGTAATTGTAAGTGACAGATCCAAGAAAGGACAGGTTTTCTGGTCTTTATAGTTGGACATCCATGAAGGAGATGGAACAGCCAAGAGGATCCAGCTGCTTTTTTGTAAACTGTCATGGCTCTATAAATCTGAGCCAGACAGGTGAAGGTGAACTCAAGGATCAGAGGTCGCTCATGCTGCTTTCAAACCTCCTGACCTTGTTTACTTTGACTTGCACCCATACAGACACACAAGGATAAGTTCTCACTCTCACAGCGCCAAAATGAACTTGCTCGCTTGGACACAATCTCCATTTATTATCTTAAAAGCCTCTTTTGTCTGAGCCAGCTGCCATTCGTAGCTGTGTATTGATGTCAGCAGCTTTCAGAGCTCAAGCCTGATCATCCAAAAACAGACAGTAATTATGACGTATAGACACCTTGTATTGAAAGATGTCTGTTTCAGTGCAGTTAAAGGAACTCGGCGTAACAAGCAGACGATAATCAATAGAATACCTTCTCTCTGGTGAACATTAAAAGAATGTCTGGCTAACCCAACTAATTGTTAATTAGAGAGGACACAGCTGGCCGTGGATCAAAATCACATTTCGGGTAGAGAAGAGTTTATTTGACTTGTCCTGGTATTTACTATGCAAACTATTTCTATCATTATCTTTGTTTGCTTTGCTTCATGGTAAGGCCAAGACCTCTTGTCTGTTTAGCAAAAACACATGTTCTAAATGGGAAACTGTGATTTATGAGGAAATACCGAGGATGTTTTTCTGGTGTGACCATAACCACAGCTACATTGCACTGTTTGATCTCAAGTGATTTATCATGTTTTCACCTAATGAAATCCTGTTAGTGGGTTCACAGGGTGCTACTCACACATGCTTACTGCCCATCCGTGCCAAACAGGAGTATCCTGTGGCCAAAGCTGACAACTGTTGCCGGGCCCCAAGCATCGGACATTTTAAAAGTCCTCATTACATGTGTAGATTTGATTATAAATTGCACACTAAGGTCATGGCATGGTGGCACAGTTGATAGAGCTGCTACCTCTCAGCGAGCAGGTCACCCTGGCTGAAATCCCGGCCGGGGGCCTTTCTGGGTGGAGTTTGCATTTTCTCTCTGTGCATTCGTGGGTTTTCTCCAGGTACTCTGGTTTCCTCACACAGACCAAAAACAAAAACATGCATGTTAGGCTGATAGGTAACTCTAAATTGTCTCTAGGTGTGAGTGAGAGAGTGAATGGTTGTTTGTCTCGTTTGCTTCTATGTGTCCCTGTGATGGACTAGAGACCTGTCCAGGCTGTACCCCGCCTCTCGTACAGTGGTAGCAGGACATGGGCACCAGTGACCCCCATGACCCAACAAGGAAGAAGTGGGTAAAGATGATGGATAGATGGATGGAAGGTCACTTTCCCTCTGAACAAAAACCTGTCCACCACCCACAAGCAGTCATGGATGTTCATCGTGTCCAGTTCTGTTCAGCAGGGACTGAAACATGACACGAGAACAAGCAGAGCTTCAAACAACTTTTAATGCCGCACACAAACTGAATGAAGCATCTTGTTACATGTCTGAAGTGCATAAGAGATGATAAAATAAGTTAAAAATTTTAAAATTAGTATTGAGCCTGTTCGTAGCATTGACAGTAGTCCAGTCAAAATAAATAAATAAATAAAACAAAATATGTTAGTGTCTGAACAATTTTCAGACCATGATTCACATCAGAATCCGTCACAGCTGATAGTTTAGCTTCCTGCTGCAGGGTTCATATGATTCAGACACTGTATAACTATAGTAACCCCAACACTTCTGGCAAAGGAGTAGCCAGTATTCAGTTGGTCTACAGTTGTTAAAAATAATACACATTTTTAAAATGACATTGTAAAACTTTGCTCAGAATTAGGTTGCTACTTTCACAAATAAAAAGCTGAGAAATGTATGGAGAATCAGACATCTTCTGGAGATTCAAAGAGTTTTTGTACGTTTTTTTTATTTATTTATGACATTTTCTCACAACCGGAAGTATTCTAGTCACACCTGGCTGAAACATGCAATGAAGGCTGTCATGTGACATGTATTTTACTATTCCTCTTGATTGTCCTTTTGGTTACTATTTTGTTTTGTTTGTTTTGATTTGTAAAAAAAAAAAAAGAGAGAGAGCCAGAGAAACTTAAATTTGTATGCCTATGCCTATTTTTTGACTGTCTAATTGTTGTCGTTGTTATTCAGTGTTGTCTTCACTTTTTGTTAAGAAATCAGGTCTCTCTTGTAAGAGAGTCCTGGGGGCTCAATGGAATTAACCTGTATAAAAAAAGGTTGAATGTGTAGAATGAACATATGCTGATATATATTCATAAATTAAACGGATTCTTTCATTTTTCTGGACTGTATAATATCGTGCATCTGAATTTAATAAAAATGTGGACGGAAACGTTAATTATCTTTGACTCACCAACGACAGTGAGTCATTTATTAACAGAATCAAGTTTAACACATCACACATTTACATTAATTGGCAAAAATTGAAAATAACGACAGCTTATTTAGCAAGTTTTACAAGGAAGACCATAAGGCGATGGTTGAAAACCTTGCTTCCAGCTTCACACAGACATTAACCACACGGCGGTGGTTGAAAAACTTTGCTTCAGACATTTCTAAAAATATCTTGATAAATTTCTTAGCAGATAGAAGAGTTTAAAGATTGAAGTTTAGAGGGAGGGAGATGGTGTGTATGTGATTGAAAAGTGTTGAACAGAACGGCACCCTCCATTCGACCCAGTTTTCCTCGGTACGCTCGGTAGTGAACTCGACTCATTACCTCTCTGACGATGAATCAGTGGAAGCGGAGCTCCAGTTACGCTACCGGTCCAGCGTCTCCGTAGGATGGCAGAGAACCGTCCGGAGTGGTGGCGGGACTTCGTCAACAACAGTTCACCTCACGAGTGGGCTTCACATGAGTGGAGTCCGTCAGAGTTCCACTCAGAGGTGGAAGATGTCATAATCCCCAATACTCGGAAGAGCTTTGAATCATGGCTGGACTTCTGTTCTCCCAAACGACTGGAGCTGCAAACTCTCCACCCGACTCCAACTTGGTTGAACTAGGAAGTACCAACATTTAAAGAGCTCTATTTCCGGTTCATTTGGGAGTTTCTGATTGGTCGATGGACCAAAACAGAGGTGTGTTTTGTGATGTAAGGTGTTATGAAAAGTCAAGGAAAAAGATTAAGATTGTTTAAGAACAGACAGAAGATTGTTATGAAGAACTCAGACTTCGTGGAGTCACTTCTCTAGTATCTTGCTGTAAAAGTTAAACATGACATTTCTTTTTCAGTAAACTTGCAGTTGACCGAAACTTGAACTTTGACCAACTTACACCACTTGCTCATTTCAAACAGACGATCAAGAAATTGAATCATTACTCTGTAACATATTCCAACTTGATTTCACTTTGAATGAGGATTAAAAATCGTTATTACTGTTTCACAGTTGATTTAAAAATGAGTAGTTCACTTCAACATTTAAACATTGTTTGAACTAACACAATTTGATTATCAAACATTTGTAAAATAGTAATGATAATCGAAAGTAGTCTTCTTTCACTTGATTAATTTAAGAAAGAAAGTCTTAGGATGGGTCAACCTGTATTTCTGGATTCAAATCAATGAAATGACAGTTTCTGTCCCATATGGTCCTTAAGGTCAGGACTTAACCTCAGGCCTAGTTCACTACAAATGCTGTGTTTGTTGTCTGTACAGAACATTAGGCATGAAAAACTTATTTATCTGTAATATGGAGAGTGTGTTCACAATACGTGCAATTTGACCTGCACTACCAATAAATAACAGCAAAACCCCCAACAACATACAGTAAAAGTCATCAGAAACGAAATGAGTGATCTGCATGCATTCTTGCTTTTCATTTACCCACTGCAGTTTGCTTATCAGCGTGGACTTGGAGTTGAAGATGCCATCATACACCTGCTTCAGCAAACTCACTGTCATCTAGAAAAGGCAGACAGCACTGTGAGAGTCATGTTCTTTTATTTGTCCAGCGCATTTAACACAATCCAGCCTGATTTGCTTTGTCAGAAACTCCAGAAGACTCAGGTGGAGGCCTCAGCAATCACCTGGATCAAAGACTACCTGACAAACAGACCACAGTTTGTGAGACTGAAGGGTTGTGTGTCTGACCAGGTGGTCAGTAGCTCAGGAGCACCACAGGGGACTGTACTTTCACCATTCCTTTTCACTCTGTACACCTCAGATTTCCAGTATAAAACAGACTCCTATCATCTGCAGAAATATTCAGATGACTCTGCAGTGGTCGGGTGTATCAGAGATGGACAAGAAGCTGAGTACAGGGAACTGGTGGACCGCTTTGTGGCATGGTGTGGAAACAATCATCTCATCTTGAATGTGAACAAAACAAAGGAGATGATTGTAGATTTCAGGAGAAACAGGAACAGGTCCAACACTATTTCTATCATGGGAGAAGAAGTGGAGGTGGTGGAGAAGTATAAAGACCTTGGAGTTCACCTGGACAACAGACTGGATTGGAAATGCAACAGTGAAGCCGTCTACAAGAAGGGACAGAGCAGACTGTACTTCTTGAGGAACCTGAAGTCCTTCAACGTTTGCAGCAAGATGCTGCATATCTTCTATAAGTCTGTTGTAGAGAGTGCCATCTCTTCTGCCATCATCTGCTGGGGTTGCAGCACCAGAGCAAGTGACTTAAAAAAGATCAACAAGCTCATAAAGAAGGCTGGCTCAGTTCTGGGGGCTCCTCTAGAACCTTTGGAGATGACTGTACAAAGAAGGATTCTTCATAAAATGAAGAACATTATAGACAACCCTCAGCATCCTCTTCATCAGTCTGTCATACAACAAACAACAAAGTGTCTTCAGTCAGAGTCTTCTACAGATCGATCTGCTGCAAGACAGACCGCTACAAGAGATCCTTCCTGCCCACAGCCATCAGCATCTAGAACAACTCATTAATGAAACCAGGATGTTGAGTTACAACATTTAATTTCCCTCTGGGATTAATAAAGTATTTTTGAATTAAAAAAAAAAAATTGAATTGGAGGACAACTGCTTGGACAACCAATCAGCCACAACCACCCTGTGCCATGTGCATTTAGTAACGTAGCATATACCATCAAAGTATTGTCCATTTTGATGTGGCACAACAATTTTATGAGGTCTAGTTGCATAAGAAAGTTATGACACTCCTTAGTGACTTAAACACTTATGAACCTCTGAAAAGAGATCCAGGAAGGGGTTACAAGAAAAAGTTAATAGATTGCCTGAAAATTTTGGAGCAGGACAAGGCTATTGACCGTTTTCTGTAACATAGACTGTACCCAGGGGAGGCCACACCTAGTCTGTATGGTTTACCTAAAATCCACAAACAAGGTGTACCTTTAAGACCAATTGTTAGTATGATTAACTGTCACTTACAATATTTCCAAATATCTGGTGTCTGTACTCATCCCTTTAGTTGGCAGCTCAGAACACCACATACAGAACACCATGGACTTTGTGGATAAGGTGAGGGATGTCATCATGGAGACTGATGAAACAATGGTCTCTTTTGATGTCACATCACTCTTTACGTGCATTCCTGTTGATGATGCAGTAGAGGTGGTCAGTTTAAAATTAAAATCAGACACCACTCTGAGCAGCAGGACCACGCTTTCCACAGAACAACTGTGTCAACTCTTGAAACTGTGCCTGCAGTCAACCTACTTCACATATGGGGAGCAATATTATAGGCAGAAACATGGGTGTGCTATGGGGTCTCCAGTTTCTCCTATTGTTGCCAACCTGTACATGGAGGAGGTAGAAAAGAGAGCCTTGACGTCCTTTTCAGGGACACCACCAAGTCATTGGTTCAGGTATGTTGACGACACCTGGGTTAAAATCAAATCTCAGGAAGTCCAACATTTTACTGACCACATCAACTCTGTGGATAAATACATCAAGTTCACACGAGAAGATGTAAAAAATGGCAGGTTGGCTTTCTTGGACCGTGAGGTCTCAGTCTCTGATAGAGGACATTTGCAAACTGAGGTGTACCACAAACCCACCCACACAGACCAGTATTTGCAGTTTGACTCCCATCACCCTTTGTAGCACAAGTTAGGAGTCATCAGGACTCTGTATCACAGAGCAGACAGCGTCCCCACTAGCTCAGGAGCCAGGCAGAAGGAGAAATCCCACACAAGACAGGCTCTAGAGCAATGTGGATATCCTAACTGGGCCTTCCTGAAAGCAGAGAAGAAACCCAAACAGGACTCCAGTCAGCCAACAGGTGAAAAGGAGGAACCCAGACCCAGACCGGTGGTCATTCCATATGTTGAGGGAGTATCAGAGAAACTGAGACGTTTATTTTCTAAACATAACGTTCCAGTGGCTTTTAAACCCCAAAATACATTACGGCAAAGACTGGTTCATCCCAAAGATCCAGTCCCCCGGCACAAACAGAGTAATGTTGTGTATGCTGTTCAGTGTCAGGAGGGCTGTGATCAGTCTTACATCGGGGAAACAAAACAGCCACTGGCCAAAAGGATGGCCCAGCACAGAAGATCAACATCATCAGGCCAGGACTCTGCGGTCTTCACTCATCTCCAGGCCAGCGGTCACTCTTTCAGGGATGAAGATGTTCACATCCTGGACAGAGAGGAACAATGGTTTGAGAGAGGAGTAAAGGAGGCCAACTTTGTGAAAAGAAACCGTCCATCGTTAAACAGGGGTGGAGGCCTCCGGGTTCAACTGTCCCCCTCTTACAATGCTGTGATTGCTAGTATCACTCAGCCCTCTGTGAACAGTAAACAGCCATCAGTGTGCTAATGATCAGCTTGTTTTGGTTGTCAGCAGCAAAACTGGTTGATCCACTCTGAGACGGTGCTATTTAAGAGACTGAGCTGAATACAGCTCCTCAGACTGAGGAAGTCTCTCGGATGAGAGACGAAACGTTTCTACATTTTTTTGTTGATTTGCTTTTTTTTTTTTTTTTTTTTTTAATGTCCAGAGGACCAGATTTAACTTTTTTAGAGCAATTTAAATAGTTTTTTTGGAAGATCACCAGTATAAAAAAAGCTTCCCATGTTCTGCTTGTAACAGGAAAAACCAGGGCTTCCCGATGGAGTCAAAACAGTGGGGAAATATATTTAGGGGTCATTTGAAGCTCATTGATATGGAACTGTCCACACAATGGTTTTTGTGAATACGTAAATTTTATTTTTTGCTTCAGCTTAGTATCCACTCAGAAAGTATTTTCAGAGCCCCAAAATTGTATTTATGTGTGTTTTAAAAAAAAATACCAATTTCCTGTCTTACTTAAGATCCCAAATGAGACATATGCATCAACCGTACAGGATAATCACATATTACATGCCCGCGGTTATGCCACAGCAGCTTGTTCCTATAAGACAGCAAAACATTCATGTTCTGTATTACTTCAATAAAGAGACAAGGCTGATAAATGATAGTACTGTCTTGACTGTCCAAAGACTTATGTGAACAAACAAGAACAAGGAGCTCAGTGTCCCTTGCCTGGACGTGGGTTACTGGAGCCCCACTCTAGAGCCAGGCCTGGGGAAGGGACTAGTCAACGAGCCCCTGGTGACCCTCTACCCATGGGGCCTGGTTAGCCTCAGCCCGAAAGAACAACATAGGTTTGCCTTCTTGGGGGCCCACCACCTGCAGGAGGGGCCATACAAGTTGAATGTATGACTCCATGGGCAGTGGCCGAAGGTGGGGGGCCTTGGTGCTCTGACCCTGGCTTACCAAAGCTTGCTCTTGGGACATGGAACATAACCTCTCTGGTGAGGAAGGAGCGTGAGCTTGAGAGGTACCAACTAGATATAGTTGGGCTCACCTTGATGCACAGCATGGGTTCCGGAACCAATCTCCTTGAGGGGGCTGGACCTTTTTCCACTCTGGAATGGCACATGGTGAGAGGCACCAAGCTGGTGTGAGTCTACTTTTAGCCCCAGACTTGGTGCCTGTGTGTTGTAATTTTCCCAGGTGGTTGAGAGGGTGGCTTCCACATGCCACTGAGTGGGGAGACGGGCTCTGACTGTTGTTTGTGCCTACGTACCGAATGACAGTTCAGAATATCCATCCTTCTTGGAGTCATGGCAGGGGTGCTGGAAGGTGCACCCCATGGGGACTCCTTTATTCTGCTGGGGGACGTCAATGCCTACGTGGGTAATGACAGTGTGACCTGAAAGTGCATGACTGGGAGGAACGGCCTCTCTGATCTGAACCTGAGCTGTGTTCTCTTGTTGGACTTCTGTACTAGTCATAGTTTTGTTGTTATTATTATTAGGGATGGGGCCTATCCAATCCAGTATTGGTATCGGCCTCCGATACCAGCATAATTTACGTATCAGATTTTTCCGATCCTCCTGCCGATATTTCCGATCCATGATGCATGTTGGCTTCAAACTATGGAATGGATTTCCTGAACGGAGGCGTGTCTCATGAACCCAGAGTAAAAAGACCCGCCTCACATTCAGGAAATTCACTTCATAGTTTGCAGCCAGCTACAACTGGGTTAGCAGCACTGTGGCTAACAGCTAACAAACTTTTCATCTAAACATGTCTGCTGTGTGGAAGTATTTTACACTAGAAACACCACAAAGCAATGCAGCAATGTGCAATGTCTGCAGAGACATAGCGTCACATTAAACCGCGGTAAAGTTAGTTTTACGATGGACATTCGAGCTCCGTGGCTTCAGCGGGGTGCTGCTCTTTGCTCAACACCGGGCGGCCAACTCGACCCCGGTCAGCCACGTCCAATCTGCCCCGCTCAGTCTGCTCGTCTCCGAGGAGGGACAGACTTGAGCGCAGCTGCCCCAAATCAGGCTGCTTGCTTCGGATTGAACAAGAAGAAGACATCACTGAAACCACGGAGCGCAAATGTTTACAGAGAAGTTGCTAAACTTCATCATAATTAATGACCAACCACTATCAGTTGTAGAAAACAAAGGAGTTCACAGCTTGATACTTGCAGCCAAGATATAGTTTACCCTCCAGGAGATATTTATCAGTACAACAGTAGACAATCATAAAAAACATATTTGAAAATTATATATATTAAAAACAAAAACAGCTACATTATAAAGTGATGTAAAATACTAAAAACAGGAACATGTCTGTTGGTTTATGTCACGGACGTAGCAGATGTTTGAAGCCATTTAACATTTAATTTAATTCATTTATTCATTCATTTCAAAGAAACAATAAAAAAATCATCAAAAAGAAAACATTGAATGAAAAGAGTGCAGAAAGAAGAAAAAAATTCTTATATCTGCCCCTTATTTAAAAAAATATAAAATAACTTTAAACAATCACTTAAATTAATCACTTTAATATCCACTTTAAAGCTAGCAATAAAAAAAAACATGTTTTGTGTTAGAATTTAATTCTAACTTTAAAACTTATCCAACATTAATACAACTTATCTCAAGTTGCCTTTTTGTACATGCATGCATATATTTGTACAAATTGTACTTGAGAGGAGATTATTACAGCCTCATATAAAATCAGTGATGATCATGATATCGGAACTGGATCGGTATCGGCCAATATTCAGACTTAAGTATCGGGAGCGGATCGGAAGTAAAAAAAAGTGGATTGGTGCATCCCTAATTATTCTTAGACTTTTATTTATACAGGTTAGTTCCCATTGAGTCTCGAAGACTCATTTACAAGAGAGACCTGTTACATACAACATACAGGCAGATGAGAAAAAGAGAACATGAGGGTGGAGGAAGCCAAAATTAAATCATGTCTAATTCAGTTCAATTCAGTTTATTTATATAGCGCCAAATCACAACAAAGTTGTCTCAGGGCACTTTACAGAAACATTCATGCATAAAAGCCAATTAATAAAGTTCTCTATCTAAAGAATCCAGCAGATGAAGGAAGAAGCTTCTAGTTTATGTATCTTCCAGGAGCAATTTGAGAAAAGTTGGCCTGTCCAAGGCCAGCAAGGAGGCCAAATTCATATAAACAACAATTGTTTGGGCCGCAAGACTCTGTTTTCTGTCTGCATTTAAGTTCTGCTAGTACACTTTCTGCTAGTACACTCAAAGGCAAATCCAAACAGCCAGATTTGTGGATATTGGACTGTACTTTTACTCGAAGTGCTTTACACTATAATCTGTCCTCATTTACCCATTCATAAAGCACTCTACTATATCTCTACAAAGCTGATTGAACAAATCATTCTAAAGAGACTAATCAGTGCTTTATCACATTCATACACTGATGGGACACACATCGGAGACAATGAGGGGTTCAGTGTCTTGCCCAGGGATACTTCAGCATGTGACTGCGGGTGGATTCGAACCCCCAACTCTTGCATTGGAGGACAACTGGTCTGACCACTCGGCCACAGCCGCCCTGCCCGGTCTGTGCTCATTTAGCTTTATCCAAGATTGAAACCTTCATGGGGCAGCTGTGGCTGAGTGGTTAGAGCAGTTGTCCTCCAATGCAAGAGTTAGGGGTTCAAATCCACCAACAGTCACATGCCAAAGTGTCCCTGGGCAAGACAATGAACCCCTCGTTGCCTCCGATGTGTGTCCCATTGCTGTTTGAATGTGATAAAGCACTGATTAGTCTCTTTAGAATTAATTATTCCATTAGCTTTGTAGAGATCTAGTGCTGCATGAATGGGTAAATGAGGGCACATATTGTAATGTAAAGTGCTTTGAGTATCTCGATAAGATAGAAAGGTGCTATATACTATAAGTGCAGTCTATTTACCATTTAGCATGCTGGCGAGTTCTAGGAGCCGCAAGTGGCCTACGATTCTCAGAAAATGCGTGCAGCTTGTGGTTGAGCTCGTTAAACATATGAGTCTAAGAGCTTGGGGCACTAATTAATCTTTCACATAAGGCTGGCAGCTTTACATTGGCTGAAACTGCTGCCGATGTATTCTTAATTTGTCGATATCCTAGGTATCCGCCAATTCCAAAAAGCAGCAACCCTGTTATCATAAATCCAATAATGCACACATCTTCTACGTCCTCCACGAACAACACAGATGGGCACATCATCTTCCACTCACCCCAGGAATCAATGACATACCCAGCTTCGTGGTTCCGTTCATGGCATGAGGGCTCTCCAGCACCCTGTCGTCTGGTGGAAATTTTTTTTATCAATTGCGTTGAGGGACCAGCTAACCAAATCCATTATAATGTTTGGTTTGTAAGATGTGTAAAGAGAGGCTCTGAGGTTGACAGGACAAAAAAGTAAGAGAGAGGGTAAGAGCGTCCGTCTTTGTCAAGAGCGAAAGAAAGAATGAACACATCCATCACAAACACGTTTGACCATAGGTGTGTTTATAAATGCATTTGGCACCAGGACGCCCTAGGTCATAGATCAATGTTGGACTTTGAAATCAAGCCATCTGATTTGTGTTTTTTTGTTTTGGACACTCAGGCGAAGAGAGGACCTGATCTGTCAACTGATCACCACCTGGAAGTGAATTGGGTCAGATGGCAGAGGAAGATGCTGGCCAGACTCGGTAGACCAAAACATGTAGTGAGGGTTTGCTGGGAACGCTTGGCAGAAGAACCCATTAGAAAGATCTTCAACTCACACCTCCGGGAGAGCTTTAACAACATCTCAGCTGAGGCGGGGGACATTGAGTCTGAGTGGACCATGTTCCACGCCTCAAAGGCAGCCATCTTGAGATGGCTTGAGCTGTGGCCGCAAGGTTGTCGGTGCTTCTCGCGGTGGCCATCCTCAAACTCGGTGGTGGACACCCCAGGTTAGGCAGGCTGTCAAGCTTAAGGAGTCTTATTGGGTCTTGTTGGCTGGTGGGACTCCAGAGGCAACTGAGGAGTACCATAGGGCCAAGTGGTCTGCAGCCTTGGCTCTTGCTAAGGAAAAAGTTCAGATGTGGGAGAAGTTCCGTGAGGCTTGGATTAAGACTGTCTGTCGGCTCCAAGGAGATTCTGGCAAACCTTTAGGTGGATGAGGAGGGATAAGCAGCAATTTAGTAACACTGTGTTCAGTGAAGGTGCGGTACTGCTGACCGCAACCAGGGATGTCGTTGAGAGGTAGAAGGAATACTTCTCAGACCTTCTCAATCCCACCGACATGTTTTTCATGATGGAAGCTGAGTTGGGGGACTTTGGGATTAGTCTGTCTGTAACCGTGGCTGACTTCATCGAGATAGTTAAAAAACTATGTGGCAGCAGGACTCCAGGAGTGGATGAGATTTGCCCATATTTCCTTAAGGCTCTGAATGTTGTGGAGCTGTCTTGGTTGACAAACCTTTGCAACATCGCCTGGACATTGGGAACAGTGCTGCTGGATTGGCAGACTGGGGTGGTTCCACTCTTCAAAAAGGAGGACTGGAGGGTGTGCTTCATTTATAGGGACATCACATTCCTTAGCCTCCTTGGTAAGGTCTAATCAATGGCACTGGAAAAGTGAGTCAGATCGCTGGTCAAACCTCAGATCCAGGAGGAACAATGCGGGATCTGTCCTTGACATGAAACATTTGATCAGCTATTTAACCTCACTAAGGTCCTCGAGAGGCCATAGGAGTTTGCACATCCAGTCAATATGGGTTTTGTGGGTTTGGAGAAGGTTTTCGACCATGTTGAGGTACACTGTGGGGGTGCTCTGTGAGTATAGGATTGGGAGACCATTGCTATAGTCCCTGTACAAGCAGTGTGAGAGTTTGTTTTTCATTAGAGAGAGGTGGCTGTGGCTGAGTGGTTAGAGCAGTTGTCCTCCAATGCAAGAGTTGGGGGTTCGAATCCACTAGCAGTCAGATGCTGAAGTGTTCCTTGGCAAGACACTGAACCCCTCGTTGCCTCTGATGTGTGTCCCATCAGTGTTTGAATGTGATCTAAAGCACTGATTAGTCTCTTTAGAATGATTTGTTCAATTAGCTTTGTAGAGATCTAGTAGAGTGCTGTATGAATGGGTAAATGGGGGCACAGATTGTAGTGTAAAGCACTTTGAGTATCTTGAAATAAGATAGAAAGGCGCTATATAAGTACAGTCCATTCCATTCCATTTAACATTACTAGTAGTAAACTGGACCCCTTCAGGGTGAGAGTTGGACTCCGCCCGGGTTGCCCATCATCACTGATTCTGTTCATAACTTTTATGGAATTAATTTTTCGGTGCAGTCAGGGGGCGGAGCATGTCCGGTTCAGTGGCTTCAGGATTCCAGCTCTGCTATTTGCAGATAATGTGGTCCTGTTGGCATCATTGTGCCGTGCTCTTCAGCTCTCACTGGAGAAGTTCGCAGCAGAGTGTGAAGCGGCTGGGATGAGAATCAGTACCTCCAAATCTGAGGCCATGATTCTCATTTGGAAAAGGGTAGATTGCTCTCTTCCGATCGAGGGTGAGGTTCTGCCTAAAGTGGAGGAATTCAAGTGTCTCTGGGTTTTGTTCACAAGTGATGGAAGAATGGAACATGAGATTGACAGATGGAGATGCATCATCTGCAGTGTTGCGGACTCTGTGCCGGTCCATTGTGGTGAAGAGGGAGCTGAGCTGTAAGGCAAAGCTCTCTGTTTACCGGTCAGTCTATGTTCCTACCCTCACCTATAGTCACAAGCTCTGGTTAGTGACAGAAAGAATGAGATTACAGATACAGGGGGTTGAAATGAATTTACTTCATAGTGTAGCTTGACTCTCCCTTAGAGATAGGGTGAGAAATTCAGTTATCCAGGAAAGACTCAGAGTAGAACCACTGCTCCTCCACATCGAGAGGAGCCAGTTGAGGTGGTTCAGTTAGATAATTGGTAAGGATGCTTCCTGGTTGCCTCCCTAGGGAGCATGTCCGACTGGAAAGAGACCCCGGGGAAGACCCCGGACACACTGGACAGACTACGTCTCTCAGTTGGCCTGGGAACACCTTGGGGTCCTCCCAGAAGAGATGGAAGAGGTGGCTGTGGAAAGAGACGTTTGGGCCTCCCTGTTAAGCTGCTGCCCCGCGACCCAACTTTAGAATAAGAGGAAGACAATGGATGGATGGATGGATGTCTTAAGTTGAGCAGAGTACCATACCATACTATACTATACTATACCATTTTATTTATAGAGCACTTAAAACAGTGACAAGGCCAACTAAAGTGCTGTGCAGACAGAACAACAGGTAACACACGAAGCAATATACAAAATGAAGTAAATCAGAATATAGACATAAAAACGATGCAGATAAGGACGACAAACTAGTGTGGAGCATACAGGTTCAAAACACAGATCATCTGGTGTTGAAAGCCACCAAATATTAGTGGGTTTTTAAACGGGACTTGAAAACCGAGAGGGAGGGGGCCTGTCTGACAAGCAGAGGTAACTTGTTCCAGAGTCTTGGTCCTGCTACAGAGAAGGCCCTGTCACCTCTGTGCTTAAGACAAGTTCCTGGAACTGTGAGGAGCAACTGGTCCGCTGACCCCAGGGAATGTGGTGAGACATACGGTTGTAGCAGATCAGAGAGATGGCTGGGGGGGGGAACTGTTCGGTGATTTGTAGACATACAGTAGTATTTTGAACTAGATTCGAAAGTGAACCGGTAACCAGTGCAGTGAGGCCAAAACTGGTGTAATGTGCTCTCTTTTGCCTGTACTGGTTAAAAATCGGGCTGCTGCATTCTGGACAAGTTGTATTCGTGCTATGGAGGTCTGACTGATACCAAACAGGAGCGAATTGCAGTAATCAAGCCTAGATGAAATGAATGCATGTATTACTGTCTCCAGGTTATTTTTGGACAATATCGGCTTCAGTTTAGACAGCCGCCTCAGTTGGAAGAAACATGATTTAACAACCATGTTTACATGTATAAACACCTTTTTATTACATGACTAAATATAAGATCAAAAAGATTGTTTCCCCATTGAACTGTAAACCTTATAAACAAACTTTACAGGAAATAAACATATAATATACAGCAAGTATACATAAAAAAAAATCCTCTGGGAAATAGAAAAGTTTTTTAAGGACCAGCAGTCATGTAAAAATAATTTACCCTGATATTTGAACATCATAACGGAAACTCTTCCCTCCAGCCATACTTTGTTGAATACTTGACCTAAAAAGTGTTCATTATGTCCACACGTTTAGAATATCTATGGTTAGAAGTTATAATATTAATTCACGTCAAATCAAGATTCTTTATTTTCATTCACATCACATGTGGTACATGAGGTAGAACAAATTTCTGTACACAGGGTCCCAGTTACATCCAACAATAGGAAAAATATTATAAAAAGAAACAGTAAATAAGGATCTAAGATATAAACTAAGATATACGCTAAACGAACACCAAACGGTACGCTAAAAGATCTAAGATATACGCTAATCACTAATAGAGAAAAACAGTACAGTAGTTCCTTGTTTATCGCGGGGGATCCGTACCCCGAAGACCCACGATAAGTGAAAAACCGCCAAGTAGGAATAGTAGTACAAATAGTAAGTAGTTTATTTCATTAGTTTATATATATTGTAGCGATTCTGTGTTTTAGTTCTGCTCGTGTCGTTATGGTTATGT
>NC_056510.1:36721034-36722369 GCF_014905685.2 Nematolebias whitei
AACCCGGTTGGTGGGACTTCTACCTGTCGTGTCCTGGCGTCATTACAATATATATATATATATATATATATATATATATATATATGTGTGTAAAGGCATTTAAACCCTTCCCACACTCTTGCAATATTCTAAACAATGTATCTAAACTCTAAATGCTCTAAAAGAACACAGAATGTCATTATTTCAGCTCCCTGCCTCCACTGCTCTTTGCCACCTGTAAGTGCTCTTGGCCACGTCCATTTCTCCGCTTTGCCCGGTGAACAACTGATCAGTTACAGCAGGAACTTTATCCTGCAGTATGAACATGTGCAGCAGGTGCTAAATAATTTAAAATAAGTTATTTTAAATAAAAATTCCATGCTGATCGTGCAGCTCATCCATCAATCAACCAATTGTGTGTTATGTCCAATCTTATTTTGATAAACCACAATAGAGCGAGTCCGCGATAAACAAACCGCGAAGTAACGAGGGACTACTGTACACCGAACAATAGCAGTACATGCCTGAGTCTTTGTGGGTGTATGAGTACGAATTGAATGAATACAGCAGTATGAAATAATCAGTAGCATGAGATCAGAAGCATGGGTAATCAGCAGCAAATATTAACAACCAAAGTTGCATTGCAGTGATTTTTTTTTCACAGTGATAATCCTGATTAGGGATACATGAGTCTAACAGCTTCAGGGTAGAAGCTGTTCCTCAGTCTAGTGGCTCTACACTTAATGCGCCGCAACCTCCTGCCTAATGGGGAGTGGGGGAAAAAGTGAGTTGTGCTGGGTGAGTGGGGTCCTTCATGATACAAGTGGCCCTCTTCCTGCGTTTGGAGGTGTAGATGTCTGTGATGGTGGGGAGGCTGACTCTTACAGTCTTCTGTGCAGCCTTCACCACTCTCTGCAAAGTTTTTCTTTTTGCAGCTGTGCAGCCTCCATGCCACATGTTGATGCTGGAAAACAGGATGCTAGTAGTGTTGTTGCCCCAGCTGAAGTTGTCATTCAGGTGCACACCCAAGTACTTGTAACTAGAGACCACTTCCACCGCAGATCCTCCTATGTTCAGGAGGGTGTAGGTGAGTTTGCTCCATCTGAAATCCCCGACCAACTCCATCTTCTTCTATTATATATATTATATGCAGTTATCGCCCCATCTCTCTTATTAATGTGGATGTTAAAATAATTAGTAAAGTCCTCTCTAAAAGATTAGAGAAAATAATTCCTCTCATTATTCATCCTGACCAAAATGGATTCATAAAAGGAAGACACTCGACCACAAACACACGCAGATTATATATTTTAATAGAGTATTCATATAGTAAAAATATTGAAACAGCTATTTTGT
>NC_056510.1:36732369-36734560 GCF_014905685.2 Nematolebias whitei
CGGCGGGTGCCGACGGAGGCCTATGAGTTTGTCGCTGTTGGCCCCGGAGGGTCACTGTATGTGGTTGCTGGTGGGGATCTTCCGGTTCTCCCCTGTGGTCCGTTCTGGAGGGTGGGTCAGTGGTTCGTCCTGTGTGGGTGGCTCTGGGGGCTCCGCGGTCGGGGTCCCTCCTGGGGTCTTGGGCTCTGGTCCCCCCTTTTTCGTCTGCCTCTGGTCTTGGGGGTCGGGTCTCTGCTGCTTCACAGTTACTAATAAATGTTCTATTAGAGAAGCCTTATACACTTATGCATGCTCACAACCACACACAAATAGAAGCAGGGATGCTTATGTAGGCTTTATATGTAGATATATAGATATGTATGTGAGTGTATATTCATGTGTATGTATGTATGTATGTATATAGGCGTAGGTATGGGTATATATATTTATGGAAACTTACTGCAAAGCCATGAATATTTTAAGTTCTTTATACATATGTATTTTGTTGCTGTGTTTTGTCATGTTCTTTGCAGGTGAACAGACAGTGGCCGGGTGTTTTGACGTGTGCTCTATTTGTATATATTTCTTATATTTTGGAGTCTTACTTTGTCTTTTCTTTCTTTCTATCCTATTTAAAAAAAAAAAAAAAAAAAAAACCTACACTAGATAGTCACTATAATAAATATTTCATAATAATGGTGTGGAGAGGATGGCTGTAAGGGGAGAAGGGAGGCCATCAAAAAAAATTAAAAAAAATAAAAATATATATTATATGCTACATGTAATGTACATGTAAACCTATAATATTATATACAACATGATACAGACAAGTGCATGCAGATTAACCAGAATGTATGCTCAGTCTAATTTCCAGTTAAGTCTAAAATTAAAACATTTATAGAAACAAAAAGTCAATGCTCAATAATCCAGGTATACAATCCAACAATTTTCAGTCAGGTCATCCGGACAGTTTCTTTTTTTTGCTGAAACGTTTCACCTTCCACCTTTGAACCAGTTTGGCATGACGGTCGAAGAAAAAGAGGGCCGGCATCGGAGGAGGGAGCGTGCCAAAGACACCATCTTAGCACCAACATAACTGGTTTGTTCCACTTTGTAGTAAGCTGTTTGGGGGAAGAATCAGTTTTGTGTTGTGTGTTTCCTTGACTGATGAAGCCTTCTGGATGGAAGGTGAAACGTTTCTGAAGAAAAAGGAAACTGTCCAGATGACCTGACTGAAAATTGTTGGACTGTATACCTGGATTACTGAGCATGGACTTTTTTGGTTTTGAACCAGTTTGACATGACTGTCGACAAGGAAGAGGGCCAGCATCAGAGGAGGGGGCATGCCAAAGACACCATCTTAGCACCAACATTACTGGTTTGTTCCACTTTGGAGTAAGCTGTTTGGGGAAAGAATCAGTTTTGTGTTGTGTGTTTCCTTGACTGATGAAGCCTTCCGGATGGAAAGTGAAATGTTTTTTTTTTTCCCCTTCTATTCTCCAGTAGAACAGACGTGTTTCTTCCCCCCCCCCCCCCCCCCGCTTCCCTGCTACACTCTTTTGTCCTGTGAACCCTTAAAAAGCCTCTCTTTTTTCTGCATACCTCTTAATTCAAAGGATCAGCTGGTCTCTCAACAAAATTGATCAACTTCTCCCGACAGGAGTCAGGGTAAGGAGGACCCTCTTACCTGGATGGAAACAATTGGATTCATGGTGACAACTGATTTTTGCTGTTTGGGTTGGTGACATCTGGATTGTCTACAAATTTGTGTGGATGTGTTGAAGCTCGACAGTGCTCGGACAGAATGTGGGAAGCTGTGACAGGGAGTTGGAGCAGCTGTTATCAGGACTGTGATCTTCCTGGCAGCACTCATGAATGGTGGGAATAATCTGGAGAAGCTGTGAACTAGACTTTTGGAGTAAAGGATCAATTCGGTTGTTTTGGAGTTCCATCAGAGGATATGTACCAGCGAGATTTTAAAGGCAGAAACAACAATTCACGAGTTCTGCCTGACCCAAACTGTGGCCTTGATGCCGGACTTATCTCAACTCCTCCTGGCATGTTTTGAAAACAACAAAGATGCTTTGACTGTTTCCTCACCCGTCCCTTCCCCAAGGCCGTGGACATGTAACAGAACTTCGACTGAGCTGAAGATGAATGTCACCTCTTATCTGGACAATGGCTGGAAAGGCGGGGGGGGGGGGGGGGGGGG
>NC_056510.1:36734660-36751291 GCF_014905685.2 Nematolebias whitei
GGGGGGGGGCTCTGGACTATGCTACGTCTTTCCCTTAAAAATTCTATGTCTTCACCAGCCTATATGTAAATGTATCACGTCTTTTTATGTTGCTTTGCTGTGGTAGTTTATTTTGATGCCTCAATTCATGCCTCTCCTCATGTTTTCTTTCCTTTTCTCATCTAAGCAAAATATTATTCTGAATAAGAATAAGAGGGCCGCGCTAATTATTTTTAGCCGCAGCTTTGTGCACTCCACCCATCTTCGGACGACTGTACGTACATATTTGCGTTGTATCTCGGTGCAATGCCAACAAAGTTTATTCTGATTCTGAAAAAAAAGAAACTGTCCAGATGACCTGACTGAAAATTGTTGGATTTATAGATACAGTGCCCATATAATAATTGTTTTAAAATAATAACAAAAAGAAAGAAAAAAATCTATTTGGACAAAGCCCATGCTTTTGGTGATTAACCAAGTGCTCAACGACGCCACAGGATGCCTCTTTCACATGGGCTAACTGGGTAGCAGGCAGTGAAATGTGGCCTTGCTATGTTGATCTCCATTGTAGAAAACTGTCTTTAGGGACACGAACCATCACTTCATTGGTGGCTTTGTGTGTTCTTACTATGTCTTAAGTCTGTTTAAAAGAGGAAAGATTATATTTTAGTTGAGAACCTCATCTTTTACCTTGTCCAAACACCTCCAAAAAAGGACATTTTTTTACTATGCTTGCCAACACCAATTTTGAGACAAGCAAGGAATGGCCTTTCTCTGTGTTTTTATATGTCATTAGCAGGAATGTTGCATCTACGTAGTGACACAGTAGGGACATTTCAACATTTTTGTAAGAAAAAATATAGACATGATTTCTTTTAAACAGAGAGAGAATAAGAGTGTTTTAAAGAATATTCAAAGTGGTAGTTGTGTTGTTTTCTTTTTTCAATTTTCTTCTTTTTCTTTTGGCTTTTCCACTTTTCAGGGGTCACCACAGTGAGTCATCCTCCTCGATCTCACTCTGTCCTCTGCATCCTCTGTCCTCACTCCAACTACCTCCTTGTCCTCTCTAACCGCATCTATAAATCTCCTCCAACTTTTTCCTGGCAGCTGTATTTCTAACATCCTTCTACCGAGCCAAGATAGAGTAGAAACAGGGTAATTGACTTGGGACCAGAAAGTCGTGGTTTGACTCCCAGCCATTCTCGCATGTCAAGGTGTCTCTGAACAAGACATCTGATCCCTAATTGCTCCCCGGGCACTTACATAGCTGCCCACTGCTCCACCTGGGTGTATCTCATGTGTGATGGGTTAAATGCAGAGAACTAATTTCATCATTGTATGGGAACATCCAATGATGAAAATCTCAAACTTCACTTCCCAATATACCCACTGTCCCTCCTCTGGACATGTCCAAACCATCTCAGTCTGACCATCTAACATTATCTCCCAGTTGTTCAACCTGTGCTGTACCTCTGATGATTGCATTCCTAATATTATCCATCCTTGTCACTCCTAAGGAGAAGCTCAACATCTTCATTTCTGCCACTTCCAGTTCTTTCTCCTATCGTTTTATAAATGCCACTGTCTCCAGACCATACAACACAGCTGCTCTCACCACTGTCCTGTAAACTTTTCCTTTGACCTTTGCTGTCACTCTTTTGTCACAAATCACTCCTGAAAATTTTCTCCATCTACTCCATCCTGCCTGGACTCTCTTTTTCACTTCTTTACCACATTCTCCATTTTTCTGGACAGTAGACTCCAAGTACTTGAAGTCCTGCACCTTTGTGACCTCTACTCTTTGTAGCCTCACTGTTCCAACAGCCTCCCTCTCATTCACACACATTCTCTGTCTTACTACAGCTGACATTCATGCCTCTTCTTTTAAGTGCATACCTCTACCTCTCCAAGTTTTCTACCACCCACTCCCTGCTCTCACCACAGATCACAATGCCATCTGCAAACATCATCGTCCATGGGGATTCCTGTCTGACCTCATCTGCTAGTCGGTCCATCACCAGAACAAACAAAAAGGGACTCAGAGCTGATCCTTGATGCACTCCCACCTCCACCTGGAAGCTATCTGTCACTCCTACAGCACATCTCACCACTGTCCTGCTGTCCTCATACATGTCCTGTACCAGTCTAACATACTTTTCTGCCACTCCAGATTTCCTCATGCAATACCACACCTCCTCTCTTTGCACCCTGTCATATGCTTTTTCTAAATCAACAAAGACACTGGAGATCTTTCTGACCCTCTCTGTACTTTTCCATCAGCATCCTCAAAGCAAAAATGGCATCTGTTGTGTTCTTTCTCGGCATGAAACCATACTGTTGCTCACAGTCACCTCTCGTCTAAGTCTAACTGCCATAACTCTCTCCCAGACCTTCATTGTGTGACTCATCAACTTAATTTGACTGTAATTATATTTAAAATATATATTACATAAATATATCCCTTGTTTCAATATATAACAGTTTTCTTAAACCCATTTTAAGCACCCTTCACAAAACACTATGCACTTGTGATAAATGCTGACTTCAAAATAACTAGTTGTTACACTTACAGGTGGGCAGATCTCAGTTTGTATTGAGTGAGCCTGAACGAGACAAATAAGAAGAAAGAATGGTTGGCTGGCTTCACAGATGGATTAATGAAAAGGTAGATGGATGGTTGAATAGATGAAGGGATCAACAGATTTTTTTAAGATTACGTAGCTTTAGATTTAACTTAATCCTTTATAAATTTACACATTAGATAATATATATTACAACTTTCTTATTAACACACTTAAGGTAATGAACCAAATGTTTTTTAAATACACTTTAAAAGAATAGTCAGTGTGCTCTTTACTTGCTCATTGACTCTGTTTACCTACACCTCTTTATAATTGACAACGCATTGCTGTTTAGCAAACCTGCCCGAGCCAGCAACATGCTTCCTATTAATACAAACCTCTTTAGACGAAAAACTATAAAAGTATGATGTTGTAAAAATATAGAGAGAGAGAGTGAGAGAAAGAATGAGAGAGAGAATACCTATGAAAATATGCTGTGGGACTGGCAAAGGGTTTACAGTCCTTGGAGGGGTTGTTGGGAGAGCAATTTGTTTTAATGAAAAAGTCATTCCTGTGGAGAGGAAAGAGGCAGGCTGTAGGCTGTTTGTGTCTGGCTTAAGTTTCTCCTCTGTAATAAAAGCAGCAGGACTAATGCGTCCACATGTGTGTGTCCAAATTGTGGGTGTTGACTGTGAAGACAGGACACAAAAAGGGCAGCAGGGTTTGCACAGACATGCACACAAACAGTCAATCACCAAAACCAGCTAAAATGTGCATGTGAAATGTCATACCTTTCACACATCCTACATATTGACAAAATAACAAAACATGCCAGTACAATTGTAATTCTGAAAATGTTGGGACAGTATACAGAATAAAATGTAAATTTAAACAGAATGCAATGAACTGCAAATCTTATAAACCTAGATTTTACTCACAATGGAACACAGTAAATGTGAAATGTTTAAACTAAGAGATTGTATAATTTTAGAACAATAATGTAGTTTTGACTTTTCATGGCAGCAACGCATTTCAAAAAAGTTGACAGGATGAAATAAAAGGCAGTGTAAGTAAGTAGTATGAGTTAAAAACAGCTGTAGGAGTATTTTGCAACTAATAATAATAATAATGTCATCACAATGTCAGCACTGTATGTTTCCATACAATGGCGAAATTAGTCTCTGCATTTAACCCATCCACCACCAGGTGGTGCAGTGGGCAGCTATTGAAAGCGCCCGGGAGGCATTTTGGGGATGAGGCGTGCTGCCCAGAGACGCCACGTGATGTGCAGTGACTGGGGATCGAACCTGGGACTTTTGGGTCCCAAGCCGGCTGCCCTGCCTCTACACCATCTCGGCCCAGATTAACTGGCAGAAAATAGGACTGATCATCACACCCTCAGGCATCACTTAATTAAAAACAAATTAGATTCTGTTATGGACAATGTATGTACTCAGAAAGATTTTTATAATTCAATGTTTGTAAACACATTTTGCTGTGCCATCAAAAAATGCTGGATAAATTTTTATAAACCAAAGAAGCCATTTGTGAACACCATCCAGAAACTCATCAAAGCTCATTTGAAAAAGTCTTGTGCAAAGTGGAAAATTGTTCTGTGGTCATACGAATGTACAAAGTACATTAAAGAAAATCTTATGGAAACCATGAATGCCACATTCTCTATAATAAAGAGGAAAGGCACCATCCGGTCTTTTATCAGTGCACTGTTTTAAAACCTGCCTCTGATGGTTTGAGATGCATTGGTACCTCTGGCATGGGCAGTTTTAACATCTTTCAAGGCACCGTCAATGCAGAAAAAGTATACAGTAGTCCCTCGCTATTTTGTGGTTTGTTTTTTCTCTGACTCGCTCAATCTGGGTTTTTCAAAATAAGATTGGACATGACACACAGTTGGCTGATTGATGAATGAGCAACAAAATTGGCATGGATTTTTAAAATTTAAAATAAAGTATGTAAAATTATTTAGCACTTGTTTGCAGCACACAGCTGTGGGAGAAGCTTCCTCCTGCAGCTGATCAACTGATCTCCATGCAGAGTGGAGAAGTGGGTGTGGCCGAGAGTGCAGCCGAGGCAGAGAGTTGAAATCATGACAATCTAAGCTCTTTTGGAGCATTTAGAGTTTAGAATCATTTTTTTTAGAATATTGCAAGAGTGTGAGAAGGGTTTAAAACACACACATACATATATACATATATAATATATATTAAAAAAATATCTATATATAATATATATAATACATGTACACAATACATATATATTATATATATATATATATATATATATATATATATATATATATATATATTTATATATATATAGTAAAATAAACTACTACTTACTATTTGTACTACTATTTGTACCACTATTCCTACTTCACAGTTTTTCACTTATCGCTGGATTTCATGGTACAGCTCCCCTGCGATAAAGGAGGGACTACTGTACACGTTTTAGAACAAATTCCCATCCAGATGATGTCTTTTTTAGTTATGACTGTCTATATGTTGGTAAGACAGTGGCAAACAACTATTCTGCATCCATTACAGTGGTGACTGAAAGTTTGTGAAGCCTTAACAATTTCCTGTATTGCTACAGAAATATGACCTAAAAAATCATAAGATTTTAGAGACCAGTTTGACAAGACTGTCACCAAGGAAGAGGGCTGGCAATGGAGGAGGGACGTACCAAAGAGACCATTTTATCACAAGCAGAACTGGTTTGTTCCACTTTGGAGTAAGCTGTTGGGGGAAGAATCAGTTTTGTTGTGTGTTTCCTTGACTGATGAAGCCTTCCGGATCGAAGGCGAAACGTTTCAGCACAAGTTGACCTGACTGAAAAATGTTGGATTTTATACCTGGATTATTGAGCATGGACTTTATTGTTTTCAAACAGTTTGACAAGACTGTCAACAAGGAAGAGGGCTGGCAATGGAGGAGGGGCGTACCATATTACCGGGCGTACACCCCCCCCCCCCCCCAATGAACTTTATTCTTCTTGAACCATTCTTTGGTAGAACCACTTGTGTGCTGAGCATCATTGTGTTGCTGCATGACCCACTTTCTCTTGAGATCCAGTTCATGGACAGATGTTCTGACATTTTCCTTTAGAATTCTCTGATATAATTCAGAATTCATTGTTCCATCAATGATGGTAAGCTGTCCTGGCCCAGATGCAGCAAACCAGGCCCAAACCATGATACCACCACCACGTTTGGGATAAGGTTCTTGTGCAGAAATGAGAGTTTTCATTTCTCCAAACATAACATTTTTCATTGAATCCAAAAAGTTCTATTTTGGTCTCATCCGTCCACAAAACATTCTTCCAACAGCCTTCTGGCTTGTTCACGTGATCTTTAGCAAACTGCAGATGAGCAACAAGGTAATTTTTGGAGAGCAGTGGCTTCGTGCTTTAACCCTGCCAGGCACACCATTGTTGTTCAATGTTCTCCTGATGGTGGACTCAAGAACATCAACATTAATGTGAGAGAGGTCATCAGTTGTTAGAAGTTACCCTGGGATCCTTTGTGACCTCGCCGACTATTCAACGTCTTGCTCTTGGAGTGATCTTTGTTGGTCCATCATTCCTGGGGAGGGTAACAATGGTCTTGAATGTCCTCCATTTGTACACAATCTGTCTGACTGTGGATTGGTGGAGTTCAAACTCTTTAGAGATGGTTTTGTAACATTTTTCAGCCTGATGAGCATCAACAACTCTTTTTCTGAGCTCCTCAGGAATCTCCTTTGTTCGTGCCATGATATACCTTTGTACTTCCACAAACATGTTGTAAAGAACAGACTTTGATAAATCCTTGTTCTTTAAATCAGACAAGGTGCCCACTCACACCTGATCATCAACCATTTGATTGAAAACACCTGACTCTAATTTCACCTTCAAATTAACTGCTAAGCCTGGAGGTTCACATACTTTTCCACTTGCAAATATGTAATATTGGATCATTTTCCTCAATACATTAAAGACAAAGTGTAATAGTTTGGTCTCATTTGTTTAACTGGGTTCTCTTTATCTACTTTTAGGACTTGTGTGAAAATCTGATGATGTTTTAGGTCATATTGCAGAAAGACAGAAAATTCTAAAGGCTTCACAGACTTTCAAGCAGCACTGTAAAATGGTATGGCTTCATAGTAGAAAAGTTCAGGTGCTGAAATTGCTTGCCTGCAGTCCAAAACTCTCACCAATTTAAATAATTTGATGCATCATGAAAAAACATCGAGCAGAAAAGCCACATGACTATCAACTAGCTTGAAGTACATATCAAACAAAAATGGGACAACATTTTGCTCAGCTGATCTTAGTGCCTGGACATTTAGATAGAGAAGATAGAGAACTTTACTAATTGGCTTTTATGTATGTGAATGTTTCTGTAAAGTGCCCTGAGACAACTTTGTTGTGATTTGGCGCTATAGAAATAAACTGAATTAAACATTTACAGACTGTTGTTAAAAGTGGAAGGACACTTCACAGTCGTAAACATGGCACAGTCACAACTTTTCTGAGATGTGTTAATGACATAAAATTCAAAACAATAGTCTTTGTTTCTAAAAATGGTAGTTTCATATGTTTACATTATTCCATTATAAATAAAATATGGGTTTACAATATTTGCAAAATAACCATACAGCCATTTATACATACAGTACATCCAGTATCTGCCACCCATTCCAGCCAGACTGCAGGGAAACCAGCTTGAGTAGAGAGGCCCAGACATCTCTTTCCACGGTCACCTCTTCCAGCTCTCCTGAGAGAATGCCAAAGCATTACCAGGCCAGCTAAAAGACATACTCTCACCAGCATGTTATGGGTCTTTCCCAGATCAGGCATCTGAACAAAATGCCTGAACCACCTCAATTGGCTCATCTCAATGTGAAGTAGCAGTGGCTCTACTCTTTCTCCAGGATAACTGAACGTCTCACCCTAACTCCAAATTGGAACAAACCAGTTTTGTTGGTGCTAAGATGGCCTCTTTGGTACGCCCCCTCCTCCATTGCCGGCCCTCTTCCTTGTTGACAGTCATGTCAAACTGGTTGAAAACAACAAAGTCCATGCTCAATAATCCAGGTATAAAATCCAACATTTTTCAGTCAGGTCATCTGGACAGTTTCTTTGTTTGTGCTGAAACGTTTCGCCTTCGATCTGGAAGTCTGATGAATTGCCTGACGACATTGGCTGATGACATTACCTGACAAGATTGCTAGATGACATCACTGGTTAAGGTCAAAAACACCCCACCACCGCTATGAGCAGAGTTAGTAAAGTTCTGCTTTCCCTGCCTCAGTCACTTGATAGTTTGCCAGAATCCCCTCAAAGCTGATCAAGAGTCTCTATCTAAGGTCTCACTGAACTCCTCCCACAACTGAGCCTTTGTTTCAGCAGTAACCAGGGTTGCAGCCTGCTTAGTTTAGTAATATCCCTGAGCTTCCTCTGGGACCCTACCAGCTAACAAGGCTGATAGAACCCCTTCAGCATGACAGCCTCCTTTACTTGGGGTGTTCGTTACAAGGTTTGAGGATGGCCACCACACCAAGACCACCTTGTGGCCTTAGCTCAGTTCAACCACTTTGTTAACAGAGGTGTAGGACATAACCTACTCAGACTCTATCTCCTTTGTCTCTTCAGGATTGTGGTTGAAGCTCTGCCAGAGGAGGGAATGGATAATATTTCTGATGGGGTCTTCTTCCATGGGTTCCTTCACTACATGTTTGGGTCTACTGGGTCTGTTTAGCATCTTAACCTGCCATCTAATCCAACTTGTGACCAGTTGACAGCTCAGCTCCTCTCTTCACCAGAAAGTCTGAAATAGATGGTGACAGATCAGATGACACTAATACAAATGCTTTCATTGATCAATGACCTAGGGTGTCTTGGTGCTTTAGACACCCTTCTGTTCAAATGTGGTATTTGTTATAGACAAACAATGAATAGCACAGAAGTTTAACAATGTAACTCCCCTTCTAGTTCAGATCAAAAAGGCTATTCCTCCTTATCACCCCTCTCCAGGTTACATTGTTGCTACTCATGTGGGCTGAAGTCCCCAGGTGGGGCATCTTCTATAGCCCCTCCAAGGACTCCAAGAAGGTTGAGTACTCTGAACTTCCATTTGACACAGCCACAAACAACAGTCAGAGCCTATTCCTCCACTTGAAGGTGCAGGGAAAGTACACCAGATTGTTTCCTTTCACCTTGGGCCACTCCAGCGTGGAATAACATCCCTACCCTCTCAAGGAGATTGGTTCCAGTGCAAACATTGCATTACATTTTTATTTACATTTTACACAATGTCCCAACTTTTTCAAAATTGGGGTTATATTTAGTAAATATCTGTTTTAAATTACCTCTTTGTTTGTCTTCTTCTTTTAAACAGAGATCGTTTGACGACAAGGGATGGAGCAACTCGATTCAGCCATCCTCCTGCCACTGCTTTATTTTACGGCTTCCTGACTTAAACCTCTGCTGTACTAACAGGAACACCAACAGCAAAAACGAAAACCTAAAAGTCTGTTTGAGATCATATGCCATAACCTGGCTGAGAAAAGAAAGCTGTGATTAAGAAGTGTGACGATCTGGACACCCCTTTAGGATCAGGAGCCTCAGGGTGTGTCTGCCATGAAGCCTTCAGTCTATGCTGGTTATCCCTCTGGGCTCCTGCTAGTCCTGATGTGCTGCCCCCTACTAGGCTTTGTCGAGTCTGCCAGCAGCAACAAATCTGGCAACAATGGGCACCTGCACCTACGAGAAACTGACCCAGAGCGCTGCATGAGGCACCATTTTGTGGAAACTATCACACACCCAGTTTACAAATGCAACTCCAAGGTAAAGCAGTAAAAATATACACAAACACACATTGTAATGGAAGCCTACTGTATTTTCATCTAATGCTGATTTCTATCGCCAGCTGTGAAGGATGACAATAATGTTGTTGCCTGTGTTTATGCATGTGACTGTCTGTTACCAAAATCTCATATATTGTCCTAAATTTTGATGCGTTTGTTGCCAAGACTGATTTACAAAACATTTTAAAGGTTCTAACAAATTGCATATGATGTTTGTTTAAAATTTTGTCATTACACACTTTGAGAAAACCCTCCTTGCTGATCGGCATCTGTGGCCAGTTTCTTCGGATTGGTTGCGGGAGCTCCTTCTTGCCCACAGCCATCAGCATCTATAACAACTCTAAAGAAACCAGGATGATGAGTTTTTTCATTCATTCAATCTTTATTCATACATGTTAGTCTCATTGAACCATGAGGACTCATTTACAAGAGAGACCTGTTCCAGACAGAATATATAAAGTACAGACAACAATAACAA
Source organism: Nematolebias whitei (assembly GCF_014905685.2). Lineage (NCBI taxonomy): Eukaryota > Metazoa > Chordata > Actinopteri > Cyprinodontiformes > Rivulidae > Nematolebias > Nematolebias whitei. Next base: position 36,744,545 of record NC_056510.1, read on the forward strand.
TAAACAATAACCATAAACTACTGTAAAATGTAGTTAAAATAAAAGTATTGTTATAAAACAACATTTAATTGTGTGAATCGTATGAAGCATTCACACAATTGTGATCCATTTGTCTTCCGTACATTTTTCGGAATGATTCTTTTCCCGCAGTTTTGAAGCAATTTCAACAAATCATAAATCAAATTGTTCAGCTCTTTCAGGACAATCCTGCTACAAGTTTTGGTATTGGTGCAACTTTAGCTTTTTGAAATATTTAGACTTTTCTGCAATTATGTTTTCCTCATAGGAAATGAATTGAGCTCATTTTACATCCTTCAAATCTTTAGAGCTGTTTACAACCTTTTACTGCTCCTTTCACATTTTGTTCTGGTTCAGCTTCTTTCAGCTTCCTTATGCAAATTAAAACTTTTTTTCAGCTACTTTCAGCTAATATCAGCTGTTTTTTCAACTGTTTTGAACTCCTTTCAAGTTCTTTCTGCTAACTGCATTTTTGTGCTTCTACTTTCTTTCTGCTAATTCCAGCTTGTTATGCTCCTTTCAGCTTATTTCTGCCAGTTTCAGGTTTTAATGCTATTTCAGCTATTATTTAGCTGTTTTATGCTAATTTTAGCTTTTTCATCTTAGTCCACATTTTTTGCACTCATCTCTACTTTTTTCAGCCTATTTCAGCAAAAAATGTGCTCTCTCAACTTCCTTCTGGTAATTTCAGCTTTTTTCTACTTTTTAGCTACTTTTCAGCAGTTTTTTTCGTAACCAGTATTTTTTTTAGATAATTTCAACTCTTATGCTCAATTCTGCTTCTTTCAGCAAATGTGTGCTTTCTGCTTTTTTCTGCTAATTGAAGCTTGTTTTACCTTTTCAGCTACATTTTTTTAGCATTTTTTGCTAATTTCAGCTGTTTTCAGATAAATTCAAGTTTTGCATAGTAATTTCTGCTACTTTCAGCATAACTGATTTCTGCTTATTTCAGCTTGTTATGCTCCTATCAGCTTCTTTCTGCTAGTTTCAGCTTGTTTTTAGCTCTTTATGTTCTAAGTTTAGCTTTTTCAGGTAGTTCTACATTTTTATCTCATTTCAGCTCCTTTCACTTCCTTTTGGTAGTTTAAGCTTCTTTCTGCATTTTCAGCTACTTTTCAGCTATTATTTTTTTCTAAGTTCAGCTTTTTTAGGCTATTTCCTAAATTTTGTGGCATTTTCTGCTCATTTAAACCTAATTCAGCAATTATGTATTATTTCTGCTTTCTTTTGATAATTTTTTTTTCATTTTTCATTTAGCCTTTATTTATACAGGTTAGTCTCATTGAGCCATGAGAACTCATTTTCAAGAGAGACCTGTTTAGGGAGCACATGGTGGGGGTTAAGGGCCTTGCTCATGGGCCCAGAGTGGGGCGAATGAGGGTGGGGGCAAGTGTGGGTGTTTCACCTACCCCACCCACAATTTTGATGTTGTTGGGGCCGGGGCGTGAACCAGCGATCTTCGGATCAGAAGCCCACCTCTCTAACCTCTGCGCCACCACTCCCCGATTTAGGCTTGTTCTTCCATTTCAGCTACATTTCAGCATGTTTTTAGCTAATTTCAGCAGTTTTTCAACAAGTTTTTCAGCAATAAACATTCACACTGCATTTTCGCAAGAAATGCAATTTTCTAGTTTCCCTTTGGGATTAATGAAGTATTTTGGTGATTAACCTGTGTAAAAAAAGGTTGAATAAATTAATTTTTGAATTGAACTGAATTGTCAAATGGCATGAATCACCAAATGGATTTTAATGAAACTTTATGACCTGAATGTGCATCAAAACTTTAAAATCTGGAGTTAATAAATTCAATTCAATATGGTTTTTACAGACAAGACATGTTAGAAATCACAAAAAATGACTTCTGTCTAAAAAATAATTCTACTCATTAACTATTAATGTCAACTCAGTGTGTAAGACTTTTGTTTATAATTCTTGCATAAATTGTTGGCATCAACTAGACCTGGCGTGGGTAATCGGGAGGTTTTGGAGATTTCCCAGTGGGCCGGTCTGATGTGTGAGCTGCAGGGCCGTCACTCCCTGTTTTATTTTATTTTTTACAACTTTTTATTAACAACATATAAATACAGAACACCGCTACCACTGCTCCTGGGCTGCCAGCTGCCTCTACCCAGGGCTGGCGGCAGACGTCATTTTGTTTTTCTTTCTTTTTTCACGAGTCAGATCCACGATGTGACTAGTCAATCAATCCAGTAGGAGTGTCAGCAAATGACCAATCAACAACCTCAATTGGAAGGTAAACGGCAATCCGAAGTTAAACACCCCTTACCTGCAGAGCTAGGCTGCAGCCCATCAAGGGTTTCTTGGTGGACGCTTTGCAGTCAGAGTGGTTTTGTAAAAAATCATCAGAAAAAGTAAAGGTTAAACATTGTCAGTGGAGAATATGGAATCCAGACATGTGTTACCCTTAGCATTTAGAGGGTGGAATACAGTTTATTCCATTTGTAGAGGGATATGGGGTTGGATATATATTGTAAATTATCAGTTATGAGTTAAGCTCATAAGATATGCATTTATTATGCAAATAACCTCGTTGTGGGCACCACCTCTCTTTTTAGAGGAAAGATCAGTCTCTAACCCCAAACTAAATGTAAAATGAAACGTGAATTTTTTTCTCGTGTTTAAAGGGCATCAAATAAGTTAAGACACACAGATATGCCAAAATAATCACAAATTTAGTAGATTTTATGTATTTTGTTACAAAAATAATAATATGTGATATAGCTGATGAAGATTATGCATAACAAACAAATGAATAATGAATAGCTTTGTATCAAAGGTCTACTTGATTATTCAAATCAATGAAAGTTTAAAAAGGCAGATTTTTTGGACTGGTTCTGTTTGTGAAGTAATTACAATTGTGTCTAAATGAGCTGCAGTGTGTGTACAGCAAGATTATTGTGATGTATGATCACCAGAAAGGCATTAAAGGGTCTCTCTCACCAGAACGAGCTGTCAGAATGTTCCACAACTGCTTAAAATGATACCAGCAAGGCCTGAGATGCTCCGGTGACTGAATTCAATTCAATTCAATTCAGTTTATTTATATAGCGCCAAATCACAACAAAGTTGTCTCAGGGCACTTTACAGAAACATTCACATACATAAAAGCCAATTAGTAAAGTTCTCTATCTAAGGAATCCAGCAGACAAGTTGAATCTTGGCTTCATTGCAGACTCCCAACCTGAGCAATCACAGTGGCAACAGTGGAAAGAAAAAACTCCCTTTTAAAAGGAAGAAACCTCCAGCAGAACCAGGCTCAGGACAAGCATCCATCTGCTTTGACCGGCTGGTTGAGAGGACAGGAAGGAGAGACAGACGAACACAGAATGGTAGGTCCAGGTATAGGTCCAGGTGTATCTGAAAGACAAAAAAAAAAACACATGTTAAGGATAGAAAAAATAATTACTAATACAAAACAGGTTGAGCAGAGTAAGTAAAGACAGTAGCAGAGTGAAAAGTGTGGTCAGTTTGTCCTCCAGCAGTCTAAGCCTATAGCAGCATAACTAAGGGACAGCTCAGGAAACCCAAGCTGACCCTAACTATAGGATTTAGCAAAAAGGAAAGTCTTAAGCCTAGTTTTAAAACTGGATAATGTGTCAGCCTCACAGACAGAGATTGGAAGTTGGTTCCACAAGAGAGGAGCCTGATAACTGAAAGATCTGCCTCCCATTCTGTTTTTGTAAATTCTAGGAACCACAAGTAAACCTGCAGTCTGAGAGCGAAGTGCTCTGTTAGGAAAATATGGAACAATAAGATCTGTAATATAAGATGTAGCTAGGTTGTTGAGAGCTTTGTAGGTTAGAAGTAAGATTTTGAATTCTATTCTGGATTTGACAGGGAGCCAATGGAGAGAAGCTAAAACTGGAGAAATATGATCTCTCCTACTAACTCCAGTTAAGACTCTGGCAGCAGCATTTTGGATCAACTGAAGACGTTTTAAAGAAGTATTTGGACATCCAGATAATAAACCATTGCAATAGTCCAGTCTAGACGTGACAAATGCATGAACGAGTTTTTCTGCATCAATTTTAGATAAGATGTTTCTAATTTTAGTGATATTACGCAGGTGGAAGAAGGCAGTTCTAGTAACGTTTTTAATGTGGGGGATAAAAGACATGTCCTGATCAAAAATAACACCAAGATTTTTAACATTAGAGCTGGAGGACAGATTAATGCCATCTACGGATGGAGAAAGACTGAAAAGTTCATTCCTAACGTGCTCAGGTCCAAAAACCAAAACCTCAGTTTTGTCTGTGTTCAACAGGCGAAAATTAATGGTCATCCAGGTTTTTATGTCTTTAAGACATGCTTGTAGTCTAAGTAGCTGATTGGATTCATTGGGTTTAATGGACAAATATAATTGTGTGTCATCAGCATAACAATGAAAATTTATCCCATGCTGTTTAATAACTTTACCTAATGGAAGCATATATAAAGTAAAGAGTGTTGGCCCAAGCACTGAGCCCTGAGGAACTCCATGACTAACTTTGGTGTATGAAGAAGATTTATTATTTACATTTACAAACTGGAATCTATCAGAGAGGCAGATTGTCTCCTCAAAAGTCACTGATCACCATTGGAAGGACGAAGGTCCAGCCACTGGCTCTGAAGTCAGCTGGGATGTATCACTCTGCTGTGCGATGGCTCTGGTTTGGTCAGGTTCTCTCGTCCTGAGACGTTTGCAGAAAAGGCTGCTTCTCTCCCGTTCTCTTCCTTCCTAGGATATCTCACTAGGAGGAAGTTGAAGTGGGTTGTGTAGAAGTAGAAGTGAAGGCGTAGTAGAAGAAGTGAAGACAAAGTAGTAACGAAGAAGTGTGATGATGAAGAAGTAGTGAAGAAGAAGGAGAAGTGAAAGTTAACTTAACTGTCTGTGTGTTATAGATTGACTTTGGTCCACCTCTCGGAAGAGGGATGGTCTTAACTCTTTGTCATGTTTTATAAAATCTAAAGTCCATTTTCTCTGACTGCCTTTAAAAAGTCACTCTTCTTTTAAAAAGAGAAAAACATAAGACAAGTGAATATCTTAAAGAGAGATTACTTAAACAGGCATTTTCATAAATAAACATTCAGTTCTGAAAATTTTGAAATAACATGCAATGTTCACCAAAAGGTGTTGCTGTTCATCTCCTGAAAAGAAAATGTCATTTAAACAAAGGGTTCTTTAAAATGTGTTATCTTCATGGGAACCCATCCTGGGAGTAATACTCCTTTCTTTTGATAAAAGTTAAAGCCTCAGCAGATGTTTCACTTCGAGGTCAGTTGAACCAAAACTCATTAAAACGATCGGCCCATTTCATGGGAAATGAGTTCATATTGGCAGTGAAGTTAGCACAGTAACAGTTTTTTTATTACACTTTCATTAATGTCAACTAAGAAGTTAGTAAGCTGAGCTGGACACCTGTAAAGCGAAGTCTGTTTGCTCCCAAGGGAATAGATGCATCTTATTTTAAACTGTTTAAACACAAAACACATGAATGATGTTTGTTTGAGATGAGGTGAACTCTTTTTTTCTATTTAAGCTGAGATGAACTGTTTTCTGAGATGAGGTGTTCTTTTTCTGAGGTGGTGTTCCCCTACACATTTCAAAAACTAAACGGAGTTTGGAAAAAATGGGAAAAGCCGGCGACCGACCCCATGATCAGCTGATCACAAAAGTTATAAACAGAAAGTAGCTACCACATGTTCATCTGGATGAAAGTAACTGCATGTAAATCTTCCATTTTCTGCCATAATTACATTGTATGCTTAATGGTTAAGCAGCCATCTGCTTCGACCAAATGGGTTTGATAGGAACAGAAATATAATGGCAAATGAACATGATATATATTGCACATAACACGCAGGTTGTATGACAGGTTATTGCACAGGTAGTAACACTGAGATGAATTATGATGTTAAGGTAGTGGCATATACGATACAGCCACATAATGCAGCAGCAATAAACATATTAGGTGTCACAGATGTGGCTTAGTTCAATGTTATTGTCAATTCAATCCAGTTCAGTGTTCTTCATCAAGAGTTCAGTAATCTGACATCTTGTGGATAATAACTGTCTTTGAGTCTTTTCATGCACCATGGCAGACTCCTGTATCGTCTGCCTGCGGGTAGTAGATGGAAAAGTCCTTGTGCTGGGTGGGTGTGGTCCTTAATGATGTTGCGTGCTTTATGCAGACATTGGCTGTGGTAGATGTCCTGGATGGTATGGAGACTGCTACCAGTGATGTCCTCTGCTATTTACACCACCCTCTGTAGTGCTTTCTGACTGGTGCAGTTCCCATAACACCCTGTGATGCAGCCTGTCATCAGGCTCTCAATGGTGCCCCTATTAAAATTAGTGAGGATGCTGGTGTTTGTACCAAACTTCTTTAGTCTTCTTAGGAAATAGAGTCTTTGTTGGGATTTCTTGACCACAGTGTTTGTATGTAAAGTCAAGGTCAAATCCTCAGTAATGTGAACGCCGAGGAACTTAAAGCTGCTGACCTGCTCCACCTCAGCATTGTTTATGTAGATGGTGGGGTGCTGGCCTCCACGCTGTCTCCTGAAGTCCACCATCATCTCCTTCATTTTGCTGACATTAAGAGAGAGGTTATTTTCCTGACACCAGTTGGTCAGTAATTTCATTTTAGATAGATTAGATTAGATTAGATTAGATTAGATTAATAGATAGATAGATAGATAGATAGATAGATAGATAGATAGATAGATAGA
>NC_056510.1:36751301-36759602 GCF_014905685.2 Nematolebias whitei
AGATAGATAGATAGATAGATAGATAGATAGATAGATAGATAGATAGAACCACAGATTACAAATTGTAGACTTTAACTGAAAAACTGAGTTCTTATATTTCACATCAGTGCAGAATAACTGTTTTTATACTGCTCCAGCCAATGGTTATCTTATGGTTGACTCAACACAAAACACATATTCATGCTGCTTGTCATATATTTAGGTTGTGATATCCAATTAGCATGTGGGACCAGGACAGGACACGAGTGAAAATCCACTCCTGTGTCATCCTATACTCTGCAGTAATCTGAAAAACTAATTAAAAATGCAACTTATATACAGTGCCTTGCGAAAGTATTCGGCCCCCTTGAACTTTTCAACCTTTTGCCACATTTCAGGCTTCAAACATAAAGATATAAAATTTTAATATTTATGAAGAATCAACAACAAGTGGGACACAATCGTGAAGTGGAATGAAATTTATTGGATGTGTCAAACTTTTTTTAACAAATAAAGAACTGAAAAGTGGGGTGTGCAATATTATTGGGCCCCTTTACTTTCAGTGCAGCAAACTCACTCCTGAAATTCAGTGAGGATCTATGAATGATCCAATGTTGTCCCAAATGACTGATGATGATGATAAATAGAATCCACCTGTGTGTAATCAAGTCTCCGTATAAATGCACCTGCTCTGTGATAGTCTCAGGGTTCTGTTCAAAGCGCAGAGAGCATCATGAAGACCAAGGAACACACCAGGCAGGTCCGAGATACTGTTGTGGAGAAGATTAAAGCCGGATTTGGATACAAAAATATTTCCCAAGCTTTAAACATCCCAAGGAGCACTGTGCAAGCAATCATATTGAAATGGAAGGAGTATCAGACCACTGCAAATCTACCAAGACCCGGCCGTCCCTCTAAACTTTCATCTGGAACAAGGAGAAGACTGATCAGAGATGCAGCCAAGAGGCCCATGATCACTCTGGATGAACTGCAGAGATCTACAGCTGAGGTGGGAGAGTCTCAACAATCAGTCGGACACTGCACAAATCTGGCCTTCATGGAAGAGTGGCAAGAAGAAAGCCATTTCTCAAAGATATCCATAAAAAGTGTTGTTTAAAGTTTGACACAAGCACCTGGGAGACACCAGACATGTGGAAGAAGGTGCTCTGGTCACATGAAACCAAAATCCAACTGTTTGGCCACAATGCAAAACGATATGTTTGGCATAAAAGCAACACAGCTCATCACCCTGAACACACCATCCCCACTGTCAAACATGGTGGTGGCAGTATCATGGTTTGGGCCTGCTTTTCGTCAGCAGGGACAGGGAAGATGGTCAGAATTGATGGGAAGATGGATGGGGCCAAATACAGGACCATTCTGGAAGAAAACCTGTTTGAGTCTGCAAGAGACCTGAGACTGGGACAGAGATTTATCTTCCAACAAGACAATGATCAAAACATAAAGCCAAATCTACAATGGAATGGTTCACAAATAAGCATATCCAGGTGTTGGAATGGCCAAGTCGAAGTCCAGACCTGAATCCAGTCGAGAATGTGTGGAAAGAGCTGAAGACTGCTGTTCACAAACGCTCTCCATCCAACCTCACTGAGCTCGAGCTGTTTTGCAGGAAAGAATGGGCAAGAATTTCAGTCTCTCCATGTTCAAAACTGATAGAGACTACCCCAAGAGACTTGCAGCTGGAACTGCAGCAACAGGCGGCGCTACAAAGTATTAACGCAAGGGGGATGAATAATATTGCACGCCCCACTTTTCAGTTTTTTATTTGTTAAAAAAGTTTGACACATCCAATAAATTTCATTCCACTTCACGATTGTGTCCCACTTGTTGTTGATTCTTCACAAAAAATTAAAATTTAATATCTTTATGTTTGAAGTCTGAAATGTGGTAAAAGGCTGAAAAGTTCAAGGGGGCCCAATACTTTCGCAAGGCACTGTATTATGTGCAAAGAACATTATTTCAAGTAAATAGTAACAAATCATTCCCATTATCAAATCATTCCCATTATCTAAGTTAAAAAAAAACACTTGGCATTTAACTCCAATCTGCTTTTACCTCTTTCTGCTGGAACAGTGCAGGACATCTGTCCTTGAACTTCTCTGCCTGGTTCTTCATCCAACACCTGCTGATGCCTGTAGGCAGATATACAAGTCATTTTGTCTGCAGTGACGCTGTCATTGTTCCACCTTTTGATTGCTGTCAAGAGTTCGTCTCTCTTTTTATTGTAACTGCTTATTAGAGGTAATTGTTAATTGCATATTAGCATTATCATACCATATTCACTTAGCATTAAAGAAAATCTAAATTACTGATAGATAAATCTTATAATATTAAGCTATTCACTTATGAAGCAAATATGGCTCACCTGAGATGGTTTGATAATTCTTGAGTTCAGTCCTGAGGGTATGGGGGGGGGGGGGGGGGTGTAACTCAATGTAATGGCAAACATAAGCATGAATCACATAAATTACTTAATTTATTTATTTATTTTAAGAAAAATGCAAGCCGATGGATTCTTAGCATTAACTGTCGGGATGCTATGCTTTTTATGTTGTGTCACCTGTAAACAAGCTGAGAGAGAGACCACTGCTGCTGCAGCTCACTGTGATTAGCATCAGATTAGCTTTGTGCTACCCACTATAAACATTACCCACACATCACCGTCAGCTCCGTAACGTCCAGCCAAGCTGACCCATCACAAACACCGAGCAGTCTACACAGCAGCAGTTCGGCTGGTTGCCACCGTGCATGCTCACACTGTCCTTCCTACATAGATCTGCACCTGCAGCTGCACCTGATCATAATGTCTAAGGTTCAACATCCAATGCAACGTTTTTCACTACATACACGACTTGCAGCTTTTTACTTTTTTACACCATCTATTAAATGCTAGCTTGTGGTGGTAGCAGGTTTAGGCCAATATATTCAGGGTGTGTGTGTGTGTGTGGGGGGGGGGGGGGGGGGGGGTCCCAACATTAAAAATGCTTCTGACACCAATTGTCAACACACTGTTCAAGCCATTAGCTATTGTCAGCATTGGGGGCTGGGCGCCCCTAAAGAGTAGATTCTAGAATCGCCCCAATGTAAAGTTATAATTACATGATTTTAGCAATAATATGTCATGATCTAAGTGTGCCAGTCAGTTATGAAACTCAGGGCAGAAAATGAGTCAGACTCCGGTCCTGGAGTCAACCATGTTTGTTGGTTAGCAAAATACGTCATGATCAGAGGGACAGATAGACATTTAAAGTTAATCTAATTCAAGATGGCCATTATCACAAATACAAATTAGGCGATACAAAAATGGCTTCAACTCAGTTAATTTTACAAATGCTGAAGTAAAGTTTTATGTGGAAAGAGCCGACTCCACCATGCATACTTTGAGCTTGACACCTCATGAAATTGTGCATACTGGTTTTTTTTTCAAGATTTTATCAAAATAGCTGCACTGTAACTGTCATTTCTCACCATAAGTTGATTTCAGCTTAAAAGTCTGATATGACAGACAACATGAATTCCTTTAATATTGAAAATTTGCTTTAGGTAACAAGGTACAAAAATTTTGGAAACTGCTTGTTCCAAATCAATCTTTGAGGGTCAAAGAAAACCTCCTAATGATGGCCAAAAAACTTGCTTTACTTTTAACACCCCCCCCCCCCCAACACACACACACGTCATTCAGACAAGTCATGCTTCGTTTCTCAGGAAGTGTGTGTGTGTGTGGTGCTGGACATGGACCACACTGCAGACACACTCAGCACCTCAGCTGGAGCTCACAGCTTTTGGCTGAAGTGAATGTTTCTTTGTCAGCCTGCGCTCTCATGCCTCTGCCAGAGGCTACAAGAAGAGAGATGGGCTGAAGAAAGAAAAAGTGAAGTGAATGAAGTGAATGTGTGGAAAGACTGATGGTCTGCTGAGCGGCACCCGACACATGAATGCTTTTGTGGAAAGGTGCTGTCAATTATCTTCCATTCCTTTTGTTGAGCAGCAGAGCAGTTGTTCCTACAGCCTGAGTGATCTGTTCTTTGGTCTTTTTTAATAGTCTGACTCTGAGTGCATGGAGCAGGTGGTGCAACCACAGCTCAGCTCAGGCAAGGCCCATCAGCACAGCATGAGCAGGGTGTTCAAGGAGCTGAGGCCTGGACAAGTTTCACACCTCAGTATGCAAGTTCACACAAAATTCCACCTGCACTCTTACTTGCTAACTCTGTGTATGTGTGTGTGTGTGTGTGTGTGTGCGCGTGTACTTGTGAATTCTTGTGAGATGAAAGTGAGTGTTGAGGAAGAACAAACATGTCTGCTGCTTAGGTATAGAAGACTGTTCAGAAAGCAACATGAAAATATTCTTAGTTGTGCACAGCATGAACTTCATACGTGACTCTTTCTGTGTGTATTGATTTTGAAATGAATGAGAAAAAGTATTCTACAACAAACAGTGTCTGTAGAAAAATCTGTTGTACGTTGAATCCATAGTTCATGACTACAAGGTTAAAAAAGGCCAATCATTCCTTGAAGAAACAACAATTTTCAATATCCCCAGAGGGCATGCTCAAAGTATGTGTTGTAAATTACTCTCAGCTACTACCACATCATCATCTGTAAAACTCACTACATTATAGACTTTTATTTTCCTGACTTATTTCAAGTAGTTCTGGTAGCCATCTTGAGTTGGACTGACTTTGTCAGACATAAATTTTCAAGCAAACACTTTTTGAAAGTTTCAATAAAATCCATTACGTTTATAAGATATTTTGCTGATGTCAGTTAATGCATGTTCATCACCAAGGATCTCTTGGAAGCACTTTGCCGCCATTTAGCAGTTGATCTTTGGGACTGTGCAGCAATGCGTTTTTGCAGTATTAGGCAGTATATAAAATACTGTGATGAAGAAACATGAATAATTGTACAGAAACGTATGTTACGTAAGTAAAGTGCTATGCTAAAACATCTGCTAAGTTCATTGGAAAACCAATGCAAACGTTCTTGTTTTTAGTTTTCTACGTCGCCTTAAAACGTAGCTGTTTTTGTTACATTTTTTAACGCCATTTTATTTTCACTTGTTATTCTCAATGTGTATGCATGCTTTATAAGTGTCTATTGTTGTCATCACTCTTTGTTAAAATCAGGTCTCTCTTGTAAATGAGTCCCTGAGGCTCAGTGGGACTGACCTGTATAAATGAAGGTTGAATGAATGTGTTGTCATCGTTGTATGTTTCCATACAATGACTAAATTAATTATCTGCATTTAACCCATCACAGCTGTGATACACCCAGGTGGAGCAGTCGACAGCACCTGGGGAGCAATTAGGGATTGGGTGTCTTGCTCAAGGATGACATGGTGGGGAGTTGAACCTGCAACTTTCTGGTCCCAGGTTGGCTGACCTACCTCTACACCATTTCGGCCTCCAACAAAATTGTTTAATTCAATTTCAAAGCCATATTTCAGCAACACACTGGAAAATTTGTTGGCCATCCCAGTTGCCCCTGTGATGGACTGGAGACCTGTCCAGGGCGTCCCCCCACCTCTCATACAGTAACTGCTGGATATGGGCACCTGTGACCCCTGCAACCCAGAAAGGAAGAAGTGGGTACAGATGATGGATTGATGGATGGATGTGTTATATTCATATTAGAAATTTCTCAATTTAGCAACTGCTTGACAGCAAGCACACAAATCTATTTATTTTTAAATATATTTGAAAATAAATTCAGGCAGTAAGAGGTTAATGTCCATCCAGAGGACCTGACTTAACTTTGTTTTTATGTTTTAAATTTAATTTTCTTTTTTTTACCTGGATTACTGAGCATGAACTTTGAATGTTTTATTTATTTATTTATTTATTTATTTATTTATTTATTATTTTTTTTTTTTGTTTGTGAGCTCAGTTTAAGTGTAGAAACATTGTGAAGTGTTTCAATGAACTTATCATCATCGCTCAATTTTTTTTTTTTTTTTTTTTTTTTTTTTAAAGAAAGAGAAGAAAGAAGAATAAATAAATAATAAAAAAGAAGAAGATAAGGCGAGAGACCACCATGACAAAACAACATGCACAGCACAATGCCACCGACAATATCACCATGAAACATTCGACATCGCACAAGGAATCATCTAGCTTCCACCACTACCCAACCTAGCGTGCATCTGTCAAAGCACCTGAATCCAAACACCCGCGCAAGCACGCCCACCACCACCAGATTTCTCCAAAAGAATGCCCAATAGTGGACGCGGGGGCCCACAGACCCGCCCCCCCAGGACACAATGGCAACATAGGGAGGACCGGAGCCACAGACACACAGCGGCCCACAGGCCCGGAGCCCCAAGAGTCTCCCAACAGGGAGAACCGCACCCCCCCAGAGAGGAGCAGAGGAAAGAACCGGGTGACCCCAGCCACCACAATGCAGAGCCTCCAGGAAGCTGCAACGACGAGCCCACAGGCCCGGCCAGCGACCCATGCCCCCCCCAAGTAGATCCGGCCATGGACACCGAGCCCCAAGCCCCGAGGCCATACCACCCCCTAGCAGAGCCCCGACAGAGCCAGGGCACCCAGGCCCCGCCAGGCAGCAACCAGGGCGGACCGACGTGCACCCCACCACCCAGCCCAGACACCGAGAGCCACCAATGCACTGGCGGCAAGGGAGTCCCCCGCCAAAGGGGGGCACGACCGGGGGGAGTGGGCCCCACACCAAACGTGGGGCCCAAATTGATCCAAGAGAGGGGGGACTACCAAAAACCCAACCCGAGCAACCAACAGGCACACACAGATAGCCCGACAGAATCTCTGTCGGGCCAACCGCATGCACCATCTACCTGACAGCGACCACAGGCCGGCCCCAGCCCAAGGGGCAGAGCAGCAGGGAGCCGCAGCCGAGGAGGGCCGGCTCTCACATCAAGAGCTCCGCACCATAGGCCCGGAGACGCCCCAGCACGCCACCCATGCACCCCCCCACACACACAGCACCCCCACTGCAAATGCCACACAGGAAGACCAGCCAGTGCCCGGATGAGGCGAAGCCACGCCCCCAACCGCCGCCCTACACCACCAATGACCACACGTACACTACCATAGCCGACCCCCTGCCGAAAGCCGGCAGCCACCCCGGTCAGAGTGCCGGCCATCGCAACCAGGAACCTAGATTAAAAGAATCGGAACAGCCCAGGAGGAACCGAAGCACCAGCCCCAACACTGACCGCCCCCAAGGCCCAAAGCCCACCCACAGCCCAGACCCCAACAATGCGCCCCCCCCCCCTCCATCCCCGACCCCTAGTGTCACACGGAGAAAGGAGGTGTTTGTGAAAGGGGAAAAAAAAAAATAATAAAAATAAAATAAATAAATAAATCTATATATGCATAAATAAATTATGAACAGACCCACTTCCTCCTCCTCCCACTCGAATATGGTGTTGATGCATGTTGTTATACAGTGCGTTTAAAATGGGGGGATGAGGTGGCGACCGGCACAGACCCACCTCTTGCCCAGAGAGCAGGCGGCGCCCGTTCACCCCTCATCTCCGCACAGAACCCTAAATGTCTACATGCTACATATGAGAGTGGGCACAGGTCCGGGGAGGTGGAAATGGTAGTACATCCCACCACCTAAGTGCGATCATGTGCCCACTCCAGATCCTATATATGCCTGTGTCGTGAGAGTGTTATAAGTGAGTGTCTAGGTTGTATATTAAAATTAGGGCCCAGGACCCCACCAGCCACGGAGATGGATGATTCTCCCCGTAGCTCAGTAGTGCACCTGAACCCCAAAACCCTGTTTGAGTGGTGGTGTGGTGGAGTGGGCGGAGGAGGACGTTGGGATGGGGAGGTGAACTGAGGTGGCAATGCCCCCCCAGGGGACCAGCTCCCCCACTGACCCCAATAGGCACCCCCACTCTCCAAGATCCACCAGGGGACAGAGGCTCTAACAGAGATACCTAGGAGGAGGTGGCAGCCGCACCACCAGGGATCAAGGCCACGGACCGGCACATAGCCCCCGAGGACCAACCAGAACCAGGGCCAGCAACCCAGACCCATCCCGAAACCGTCCAGACGCCCCAACCCGATTCCCAGCCCAACACCCAGCCCCCCAACCAGAGAGGCCACCAAACCCCAACCGGGACAATCAGCCAGGAGTGCCCAAACAGTCAGAGATAGAGCACTACAGCGACCAAGAGCGCCCCCCCCACCCCAAAAAAGCAAAAGACCAGTCCACCCATAACAACACCCACAGCGAGAGCGCCCCATGCAAGTGAGGGCACACACCCAGCGAGCCCAGACTCCCCCGGCCCCACAGCACACAGCCCCCCACACG
>NC_056510.1:36764602-36782199 GCF_014905685.2 Nematolebias whitei
AGTCTACACTCATCTCCAGGCCAGCGGTCACTCTTTCAGGGATGAAGATGTTCACATCCTGGATAGAGAGGAACGATGGTTTGAGAGAGGAGTAAAGGAGGCCATCTTTGTGAAAAGAAACCGTCCATCGTTAAACAGGGGTGGAGGCCTACGTGTTCAATTGTCCCCCTCTTACAATGCTGTGATTGCTAGTATCACTCAGCCCTCTGTGAATAGTACACAGCCATCAGTGTGCTAATGATCCATTGTTAGGCTGATGGTCCTTCTTGAGCATGTGATCAGCTGGTTTTGGTTGTTAGCAGCAAAACTGGTTGATCCACTCTGAGAAGGTGCTATTTAAGAGACTGAGCTGAATACAGCACCTCAGACTGAGGAAGTCTCTCAGACGAGAGACGAAACGTTTCTACATTTTTTGTTGTTTTGCTTTGTTTTGGTTTTTTTTTAATGTCCAGAGGACCAGATTGAACTTTTTTAGATTTTTCTACCTGGATTATTGAGCATGCATCAGGATATGCTTATGCATAAGGTTTTTTGTTTTTTTTTACTTTCCTAAAATGTCAATATTTCTCACTTTAAATATGCACTGGATGCATGCGTCTACCTCATAGTTAATTATAAATTAATTAGTTTTTTGTTGCACTCAAAGCATAAAATTGTACTTCCTTTGTTAAACTTTTAGCTTCCCATTGAGCTTAAACACAGTCTCCACCTTCACCCTGTTTAAACTGACGAAGCCTAAATTTAAGATTTTCAGACGCTGTGTGCTGGAGTAATTTGGAGTTAGAGAAAATATTTTGTTTTTTAACACTAAAACGTATAAACCTGAGCTCATAGAATCATACAAAAATACATGTGTGAGAAATTCTTGAGCTCCTTTTTTTTTTCCATTTTATGTCTTCACACTGCGTGGATGGCTTTATGCCCACATAGACATTAAACGAGCTCCAGTGCAAAATGAGTACCTACCTTGAACACCATAAATATATGATAGTCCTCTAGGTCCAATATGTTTCCCTGTTTTCCAACATTTCCCTCCCACATAGTTTCCACCAATTGAATGTATCCAAGTATTTTAAAAACATGAACAGCTTCACTATTTGAATAGCTTATATTAGTTTTTTACAAAAACATACATTTGTTCTTTATATTTTCTTAAAAGTTATTTTTTTTTTGTCATTAAATCTCCTTCTACAGTATTGAAAAACACATTGTAAAGAATAAATACACATGCAACTTGATTGGGAATAGTGTGCTAAGGCTTTAGGTGTGCATCATACAGCTTAGACAAAATTCACCCAAAAGTCTATAAAACATTTAGACAAGAAAAACATTTTGCTAAAACAAGTGAGAAAACCCAGATCATTTTGTAACTCTACAGCTGAGTCATGATTCACAGAGGAAACATCATTTAAAGTTGGACTTTTCATGATGGAACTGACATTTTGATGGCTTTACCAGTTAGTTTAAAGCCATTGTAGCTGTCCAAATACAAGTTTTCTATGTTTTTGATTGGAATTGTTTTCCTTCAAACACAGTTTCTACTTCATTCAATGATTGTTCAGTATCACAGTAATGGAATACCCAGAACATTTGGAATGAGGCAAACAGGCTCTTAAATAATTAAAGTGGTTTATTTACTATATATATATATATATATATATATATATATATATATATATATATATGTGTGTGTGCGTGCGTGCGTGCGTGCGTGCGTGCGTGTGTGTGTGTATGGTGGGGGGGCAGCTGTGGCTGAGTGGTTAGAGCAGTTGTCCTCCAGTGGGAGATTTGGGTGTTCAAATCCACCAGCAGTCACATGCTGACGTGTCACTGGGCAAGACACTGAACCCCTCATTGCCTCTGATGTGTGTCCCGGCGGTGTATGAATGTGATCTAAAACACAGAGACTAGTAGTAAACTAGTAGAGTTCTGTATGAATGGATAAATGAGGACACAGAGTGTAAAGCGCTTTGAGTATCTCGATCAGATTGAAATGTGCTATATAAGTGCAATCCATTTACCATTTTTTAAAACAGTCCACATGGTCCAAAGAATAAAGATGGTGAGGAAGAGGGTTCCAGAGCATCTAGGTTGTTCTGACTCCTTCAGTTTTTAGTCTGGATTTAGAGACAGACAGCAGTTCCTGATCAGTCAACTTCAGAGTCCTGGTGATGACATATATGGGTGTAGAAGTTCAGAAATGCTTGAAGATGAATAACCATGAAGAGTCTTAAAAGTCTAAACCAGAACCTTGAACAGGGTTTTATACTCAGCAATGAGCCAATGCAAAGATATCAGTGAAGATGATGCATGGAAGTGCTTAAAGGACCGAGTCAAGGTGCTCCATTTCAGACTAGCCACAAATGATCTAAAGGTTTTTATGAAGCCAAGTAAAAAGTGAATTACACCAATTAATACGAGATGAAGTAAACACATGGATAATCATTTCCATCTCACCATTACAGACTACAGCACTCAGGTTACCACTGTTCTTTACCTGAAAGAAACAAGAATAACATTTTTTCATATGTGGCTCAAACCAGAGATTACCATCAAAAGTCACTCCCTGTTATTTAAATGGAGTTATTTTAAGGAGCAAGAGGACACAAATGGCCAGTAATCTGAGGGACTAGGTTTTTGTGAGACCAACAGATGCTTCTGAAATTTACAGTTTGGAATTTTTTTTCAATATAATGTAAATTTAAAAAAAAATTGCACAGTGACTATACTGTCTGTTTGCATTTCTGTCTGTCTCATTAACACTGCAGTCAGGGAGTGACAGATGTGTGTGCTTACCATGGTGACACTAATGAGCCTCTGGCATTTCTTTAGCTCTTGGTTTCCTTTGTACATTTCTACAGTTTAAACATCAAAACAATGGCATTTTGTTATCTTAGATTGTAATAAATACCATTTGGTTGGTTCTCTAACAATTTCAGACAATGTGTTCAACATAATGGTACTTCCTCCAGTTATTTAACAGTCAACAATGGTGTACCACAAGGCTCAGTCTTAAGATCCACCCTCTTTACAATCTACATAGGTAATGTAAGTCAGAGCATCCTTGATGCATCCTTACATTTCTATGCTGACGACACAGTTGTTTATTATTGAGCTAAAACAGTTGCTAAGGCTTTCTAGCTTTTACAGTCCGCCTTTGACATCATTCAGACATACTTGCTCCGTCTCAAACTTGTCCTTAATGCCGATAAAACCAAAAGGATGCTTTTTTCAAACAGAAAGTCAGTCCGAACAGTTCTTCCGCTGGTTTTATCCTCAAATGGTGTCCCTATTGAGTTTGTTGATTCCTATAAATATTTGGGTATCTTGGTCGATTCGCATCTCTCTTTTAAGCTTCACGTGGAAAATCTAGGAAAGAAACTGAAAGTTAAATTGGGTTTCTTTTTCAGAAATAGATCCTGTCGAAATCTGAATGCTAGGAAATGCCTTGTAACTGTGATTTTCCTTCACTCCATTGATTACGGTGACATTATTTACATGCACCCTGCAGATGCTGGATGCTGTCTATCATGGTGCAGTAAGATTCATAACTGGCTGTAAATATCACTTCACGCAGACTCTCCCACTGGTACATTTTCATCTTTAAATCACTTCTTGGTCTGCTGCCTTCATACATCTCCTCCTACATGTCTCTGTGTGAGTGCAGCTACAGCGTGCGCTCTCAGGACATTATTACCTGCAGTGTTCCCTCAGTGCGGGCTGAACTAGGCAAAAGAGCCTTCTCCTACTCAGCTCCTGTTTCCTGGAATATCTTGCAAAAAGATCTGAAGCTCTCGACCTTGACCTCTCTAAGTGGCTTTAAATATTTTCTAAGTTCCTGGCAAAAACCAATGCAGACATGTTCATGTTTTTAGTTTTCTACACCGCCTTACA
This sequence comes from Nematolebias whitei, assembly GCF_014905685.2. NCBI lineage: Eukaryota > Metazoa > Chordata > Actinopteri > Cyprinodontiformes > Rivulidae > Nematolebias > Nematolebias whitei. The sequence continues at coordinate 36,768,497 of NC_056510.1, forward strand.
ACCTAGCTGTTTTTTTGCTACTTTTCCTTTTAATTATCCTTTTAATTACCATTTTATTTTCACTTGTTAAAACATTAACTTTTTATGCATCTTTTATAATTGCCTACTGTTGTCATTATTCTTTATTAAAATCAGGTCTCTCTTGTAAATGAGTCCCTGAGGCTCAATGGGATTAGCCTGTATAAATAAAGGTTGAACGAAAAATAGAAGTCACATATTCCTTTGGGGTTTAGATAAGAAAGTTGTTTGTTGGAATTTTAGGCATTGGTACCTTTTAAAATTTCTTCAGAAAATTTCTACTTACTTTTTACGATCTTAATTCATATGCTTAGTGCTTTTATTGGATTTGAAATCCATTTTGTTATACTTTGTCTTGGGTATAATATTTGACTTATGTCGACTTATTGTTCGACTTTTAGTTCTGCTTTAGTGAATCACACCAATGACACAGTTTTTTTCTTAGCTCTGAACAACAATCAAATGTCTGTTTTTATAATGAAGCTGGTCATGAATGAAAAGTGAAGCAGGAATGGTTGATACAAAGAGGTGGGTGAGTGAATGAGCAGAGAGTGCAATTGGTCTGATCCCTAGCCGGGACAAAGACAAATGGTCTTAAAGTGGCGACAACACTCCTGGTGTGTGTGTGTATGTTACACTGCCATGGCCCCAGACAGGCTTTTGTCAAAGTGGTACATGGGTGGCGACACACAGCAGCTGACAGAAGGACGTGACACAGAAGGCTGTTTAGGGAGACGACTGGAATGTAGTGACTCTCAGAGGAACGTCACTCGGCTGATCACAACAATAATCAGGCTGTGAGTGTGTGTGTGTAGGTTTGATGCTTTGGTTCTGTTTCCCCCAAACAACACTCCAAACGGTGAGGGAGCTTGGATTGTAGCTGGTGTAGGAGTGCTTCTGTTGCAGTCTCTTATTTTGCAGGTGCAAGGTCAAAGCTGGAGGTCGAAGGAGAGACTCAGAGACCAAACAGACTGCTCATTGTTGGGGCATGCTCAACACTGCTTCACTGTGCTCAGGAATCTTTTTTTCTCATCCCTGACAAACGCTGAAGCTGATGAAAACCCCCTCTGTGACTGATTTTGTATCATTTTCTGCATTCTGTTTTACAGATGGTGTTGCTGGCGCGCTGCGAGGGCCACTGCAGCCACACCACTCGTTCAGACCCCCTCATCTCCTTCAGCTCAGTGCTCAAACAGCCGTTCAAAAGCTCCTGCTCCTGCTGCCGGCCTCACACCTCCAAGCTGAAGGCGGTGAGGCTGCGCTGCGCTGGTGGGACTCGCATTACAGCCACGTACAGATACATCCTTGCTTGCAACTGTGAGGAGTGCAGCTGAACAGGCAGCAGTTCCCTCCCAGACCCTCAAGACTCTCAGCATTCAACATTTTTCTTGGCGTCGGACCTCACTCTATAGTTGCTCAGAGCATTTGGATGATTACTGGATCAACCAACTGCCCCAAAGATGTGTGACATTACTATGGGAGTAAAGATTTGGAGGAATCGGATCTCCCTCATACGTTCCTTAACATTGACCTAGACCCACATAGAACATACTATAATATATCTATTATTTGTGCTTTCAATCATGGAAAACCATGCAAAGCATATTTATTTAGCACATGAGGTCAGACACGACAAACTGCTGCTCCCATGGTCCAGTATGAGCCCCTCGCACCAGTGAACCGTGGCGCTCATTGCAGAATTTTGTAATTTATTACATGCACGCTCAAAAAACACAGCCTAACGCTAATATCTGTGACAGTGTTCTCCCAGCTCCATGAAAAACCCAACATGCATTTGATTACAAAACAACACGCCTTGTTAAAATGCAGCATGGGAAAGGATGAGGCCTCCACAAGAACGAGGGGGAGGGGGGGTGTCAGCATGAGCCCAAGCACATGGTGGATCTACAGTATAATGGAGCACCTGCACCATTACTCACCCAGTAACATTTTACACACTCCCTGTAGACTTTCATCTAGCTGTGTAAAATGCAAGCAGCGCTGACAGGAGAGCTCATCAAGTGCACAATAAAAGGTAAAAAGAGCCTCGAGGATAAAAACATAAGGATGGAGGTGTGTCAAGTCTCTGGGTGGTGCTGTGGACTGGAACTAGACGGTCAATCATATTAGTGTTTATTCAAAGTGTATTTGAATCTTTGTGATGTTAATGTCAGCATTATTGTAACTACAGCTTCTTTCATACTGTGTTGATCCAAATGCTGCTAATGCTTGTGATGTCTTTTTACCTCTGTCCAATGACTTGTGTCAGATCAGCTCTACGGCTGTTTAGCAAAAATCTGAAGAAGCCTGTGTATGTTTGTCTCACGTGATGAATTCAGATCCTCAGACTCTCATGCAGCTCATTCTGTCTGACTCATCGGCCTTCAGATCTTGTGGTCAGTTTATCTGAAAATAAAACACGTTGTTGTTGAAAATGTGGGTTTTGTATGATTAAATCTCGCAAACCACATAGACACAAAAAATAAATCACAGGTTTAATGGATGCAAGGAAAGAACCAAATGCAGCCATGATTGAAATGGAATCCCTTGTGAACATGTCAAGCTGTGTTGTGGATATTTTCCTACTGTAAACATCATTATTGCTTTTGGCGGCACGTTGTACTTGTCTCAGTCTTTAAATACAGATGCTTCAGTGTAACTCATTCTCATTTTATTAGAGCAAAAGTTCTATTTCAGCCTAAATCATAAAGCCTTCTAAAGAACGATCAAAAGTTTTTGGTACCTAAACAAATAATTGATGAAACTGAAAGAGGATTTCTCAGCAAGAATTAAAACAGCAGTGGACCTGTGAAGAAGCTGAACCTGGTTCTTCATTACGTGTACTTAATGTCTGGTTGTTCCTAAAGTGTGTAACATTAAAAATATTTTATTGGTAGTGATGCTCATGACTTTATTGTCCTTGGTGTGTATTTTCATCAACAGTATCATAGCACTACCACAAAAGGGAAAAAAAAAAAAAAACAGATTTAAAGTTTTAATACAATAAAAGTTTTGTCAGTTTCTCTCTTGAAAATAGATCAACAATCAACCTAAATTTATTTTGTGTAACAATAAGACAAATATAAGGAAAGATGTTTGTTATGGTTGTATTCCAAAGACTTAGACTTAAATGAAAATCATGTCCCTTCTGGCGGCATGGTGGCTCCGTCGGCAGCTTGTTGCCTCTCAGCGAGGAGGTCACCGGGGGCCGTTCTGGGTGGAGTTCACATGTTCTCTCCGTGCATGTGTGGGTTTTCTCCAGGTACTCCGGTTTCCTCCCACAGACCAAAAACATGCATGCTGATTGGTAACTAAATTGTCTCTAGGTGTGAGTGAGAGAGTGAATGGTTGTTTGTCTCGTTTGTCTCTATGTGTCCCTGTGATGGACTGGAGACCTGTCCAGGGTGTACCCCGCCTTTCACGCAGTGATGGCTGAATATGGGCATCAATGACCCCCGCGACCTGAAAAGGAAGAAGCAGGTAAAGATAATGGATGGATGGATGGATGGATGTTTCTCTTTTTGTTTTGGTGCGAGTCTTAACCAGTTTTGTTTCATTTCCATTTCTTCTGCTCTGATCACAGAGAGCAGAAGAAATGGACACTACAATAATCTAAAAACAAAACTGGTTAAAGTGATCTTTGGTTAAAAGTTAAAAAGTAATAATTCACTGGCATGAAACAATTATTTTAAGACTTTAAGATGTGCCAACATTCAAACAATGAGCTTTACTCTTTAGATATTTGTTGCTACTTTTTCATTTTTTAAATAATATTTTATTATCTGCCTCAAGTGGAGGAGTTCAAGTATCTCGAGGTTTTTTTCATGAGTGAGGGAAGAATGGAGCTGGAGATTGACAGACGGATTGTTGCAGCATCTGCAGTATTGCAGACTGTACCGGTCCATTGTGGTGAAGAGGGAGCTGAACTGTAAGGTTCAGCTAAGTTAAAGGTAGCTGTATTATAAAGTGCTCTCTGTTTACCGGTCGGTCTACGTTCCTCCCCTCACTATATGGTCACGAGCTCTGGGTAGTGACTGAAAGAATGAGATTGTGGATACAGGAGGTTGAAATGAGTTTCCTCTGCAGGGTAGCTGGACTCTCCATTAGAGATACGGTGAGAAGTTCAGCTATCCAGGAGAGACTCCAAGTAGAACTGATACTCCACATCGAGAGGAGCCATTTGAGGTGGTTTGGGCATCTAGCAAATGGTGCTTCGGGTATGTATAACTGGGAGGAGACCCCGGGGAAAACCCAGGACATGCTGGATATGCTACTTCTCTTGGTTGGTCTGGGAACACCTTGGAGTCCTCCCAGCAGAGCTGGAAGAGGTGGCTGTAGAAAGAGATGTCTGGACCTCCCTGCTCAAGCTGCTGCCCCAATGACCAGACATTAGAACAAGCGAAAGCTAATGGATGGATAGTTTACTTTTAGTCTGTCATGTGTGACCAAGAGAAAATTGTGTTCAATATCTACCCACTCAAAAAAGGGTGTCCTCCTGAAAAAATGTTCAGAAATGTAATTTAAAATGTGCGATTACAGGTAAAATGGACCATTTGCTGTTATCACCACATTCTGCACAACCATTGTCGAGGTGGCTGAGCGGTGGTGCAAGGTTGTTTGTGCCTCTGGCAGCATCCACCATTATAACAGGTGGTGGACACCCCATGTGAGGGAGGCAGTCAAGATAACAGAGTCCTGTCAAGTCCTGTGAGATGGTAAGACTAGATGCAGCTGAGGGATATGAGCAGGACAAATGAGCTGCAGCACTGACTGTTTCTGAGGCAAAGAGTGAGATGTACAGTGGTGCTTGAATGTTTGTGAAGCCTTTAGAATTTTCTGTCTTTCTGCATCAATATGACCTAAAACATCAGATTTTAACACAAGTCCTAAAAGTAGATAAAGAGAACCCAGTTTAACAACGGAGATAAAAATATTATATTTGTTCATTTATTTATTGAGGAAAATTATCCAGTATCACATATCTGTGAGAGACAAACGTTTGTGAACATTTGCTTTCAGTATCTGGTGAGAAACCCCCCAACCCCACCCTCCTACCCCCACCCGTACAGCAATAACTGCAACTAAACATTTCCAGTAACTGTTGGTCAGTCCTGCACACCGGCTTGAAGATTCCTCTGCACAGAACAGCTTCAACTCTGGATGTTCGTGGTTTCCTCACATTAACTGCTGCTTCAGGTCCTTCCACAACATCTGGATTGGATTAAGGTCAGGACTTTGACTTGGCCATTCCAAAACATGAACTTTGTTCTTCTTGAACCATTCTTTGGTAGAACCACTTGTGTGCTGAGGGTCATTGTGTTGCTGCATGACCCACCTTTTCTTGAGATCCAGTTCATGGACAGATGTTCTAACATTTTCCTTTAGAATTATCTGATATAATTCAGAATTCATTGTTCCATCAATGATGGTAAGCTGTCCTGGCCCAGATGCAGCAAAACTGGCCCAAACCATGATACTACCACCACCATGTTTGAGATGAGGTTCTTATGCAGAAATGCAAGTTTTAATTTCTCCAAACCTAACGCTTTCATTTAAACCAAAAAGTTCTATTTTGGTCTTATCCGTCCACTAAACATTCTTCCAACAACCTTCTGTCTTGATCACATGATCTTTATCAAACTGCAGATGAGCAGCAAGGTTCTTTTTGCAGAGCAGTGTCTTTCTCCTTCAACCCTGCCATGACATCATTGTTGTTCAGGGTTCTCCTGACGGTGGACTCATGAACATTAATGTGAGAGAGACCTTCAGTTGTTAGAAGTTGCCCTGGGGTTCTTTGTGACCTCGCCGACTATTCCACACCATGAAGTGATCTTTGTTGGTCCACCACTCCTGGGGAGGGTAACATTGGTCTTGAATGTCCTCCATTTGTATATAATCTGTCTGACTGTGGATTGGTGGAGTTCAAACTCTTTACAGATGTTTTGTAACCTTGTCCAGCCTGATGAGCATCAACAACTCTTTTTCTGAGCTCCTCAGAAATCTCCTTTGTTCCTCCATGATCCACTTCCACAACATGTTGTGAAGAACAGACTTTGATAGATCCTGTTCTTTGAATCAAACAGGGTGCCTCCTCACACCTGATCATCATCACATTGATTGAAAACACCTGACTCTTAATTTCACCTTCAAATTAACTGCTAATCCTGGAGGTTCACAAATATGTAATATTGGATCATTTTCCTCAATAAATAAATGAACAAATATAAAACTTTTGTCTCTTGTTTAACTGGGTTCTATTCATCTTAAAGGCAGCTGTGGCTGAGTGGTTAGAGCAGTTGTCCTCCAATGCGAGGGTTGGGGGTTTGATTCCACCAGCAATCACATGCTGAAGTGTCCTTGGGCAAGACACTGAGCCTCTCGTTGCCTCTGATGTGCGTCCCATTGGTGTATGAATGTGAAAAAGCTCTGATTAGTTGTTGTAAACATATAGCAGAGTGCTGTATGAATGGGTAAATGAGGGCACAGATTGTAGTGTAAAGAGATGTGAATATCTTGATTAGATAGAAAGGTGCTATATACTGCAAGTACAGTCCATTTACCATTTATCTAATTTTAGGACTTGTGTGAAAATCTGGTGATATTTTAGGTCATATTTATGCAGACAGAAAAGCCCCACAGCTGTAGCACTCTAAAAATTTATAATCTAAACTCCTGAGTGTGGTTTTAGACTCCAATGACAACACTAAGTTAAAAAAAAAATAAATAAATAAAAATCCTAAAATTTGAAAACCATGCTCATATCATGATTGTATTTAGTAGTGACCCTCAAAGTAAGCAGACTGAGAAGGAACGACAGAGTCAGGATGGAAAGGGTAAGTGAACTTTACAGGTGTATTGCCAGGTGTTTGCAGGACTGGAAGAGAGGAAAGAGCATGGTGAGCGTCTTTAGAATCCTCAGACAATCCTTGAAATGATAATCTTTGAATGAAGAATAATTTCTTACCGTTTAATGTTTGTAGTGTGCCCCAAGGAGGAGCAGAGGAGTCCTGTGTTTTCCAGATGATCTGATGGTGAGGTGAGTATTGGTGGAGAGAGGATAAGGTTGTTTGATTTGTTTGATGGCTGCAGTTGATGAGACACCGTTGGTCCACAGATGAGTTGCTGTGGAGAGATGAGGTCCTAGGAAGGACTTGGAGATGCAGGACATGGAAGGCCCTGGAGAGATCACAGGCGGTGAGGACCGGCTGTAATGGAAAAGGGTTAGTTGGGTGAACATGAGTTACCATACGGTAGTTGATGTCCCGGCGCTGAAGAGAGGTCTGGCAGGAGTTTATATACAACCCCAGATTAGGTCTCCTCAGGCAGCAGCAGGTGGAGTGAGTTGAAGGTGATTAGCTGTGGAGAGAGAGTGAGTGACAGAAGACCAAGGAATCCTACAGCTCAAAATTCCTGCAACAAAAGAGCCAGAGCCTGCATCTCATAAAAGGAAACTGGGAGCTCCCAAAAATGTTTCAAGAGATTTTAGACACTCCTTTGTGAATTGTATTTATCAACAATGACAGTTGCAATCCATTTAGAAACTGGCTTTTTTCATTCATGCAACCTTTATTTTAACAGAAAGGGGAGATGGTGGGATACTATGTTCTACATACAACTGGAAGCAACATTGCTGTCTCTCTCTCTCTCTCTCTCTCTCTCTGACGTCTCAATAAAAATCATTTGAACCACAAGAATGGTACAGCAGAAACATTTAGTGGGTTTGACTCATGACTTTGTATTAAAACAAAGGTATGGCTCAAAATTGGTTCTTGTCCATTTTGGACTATGAGAGCTAACAATGTATCCAGCAAACCCAAGAATGCACATAGAGACCATGCAACTTGACACAGAAAGACCTGGCGTAGCTATATTCAGTTGTGAGACTTTGCTGTGAGCTCTACTCTACTGATGTTGCTTTGCCATGGCATTAAACATCTTAACAACAATAAACACAAAACTTTGTTTCAAATTCCAACTTTATAGTAAGCACTCTGTAAGCACGCACACACACACACACACACACACACACACACACACACACTAAAGCCACTGTGAGGACACAGGAAATTTAAAGTCAGAGGTGATTGGGCTGACTGGTGTGATATGGTAGAAAGGCAGCACAAGCTCAAATACACACTTGTTATACAATCTTGGATTGCAGCTAATGATCCCACCGGATGTCACATGTCAGCTAAGAAGATAAAACTGAGGCTAAATTCACACAGGCACACCAAATCTGGACAATAGGAGATGGGAAAATCATTGCCTGGTCTGATGAGTCTGGATTCACCAGACTCCAGCAGTCTCCAAATTCACCAACTCTCAATCAACTCCTTTGGGATGTGGTGGAACAGACAGTTCACACCATGGATGTTCAGCTGACATATCTGTAGCAACTCCATGATACAGTTATAGAAATCCTACATCAGCCCACTTCAGCTAACACATTCTCATTAGACTTCCTTCTTAAAAACAAAGGGAGAAATATTTGTGTTGGGCCGTCAGGAGCTCTTACACTTCCAGGCTTTATGGTTTTCATCCAGACTCTGAACATTTACACGGCCTGTGAAACAGCACAGTATGTTGTTACTCGCTGCTTCACACATAAATCTAATAAAATCCCCTTTCCCTCAGATCCTGGAGAAAAATTTGCCTTTCTCTGCTGTCGTCTCTCACTTAGGCTCTCCTTTATCAGCACGCTCATTTAAATGTGTGCATGGAGAGCATTCTGGAACAAAAAGGAAGAGGTGTAATTAACTGGAGAACTGGTATGACAGTGACATGATAATGGCTGACCCTAACTGCTCCCCTTTCTTTTACATTTCCTGTCTTATAAACACAAACACATAGACCTTTTAATTAAAGAGGCAAAATATATTGACTGTTTTTATCTCTGTTCTAGGTGTGAGGCAACCTGGCAGGCAGATGTGGTCTTTTTCTTACACTTCCCAACAGCAGACATCCCATACGTCTTCATTGCTGCTGCTAATCAGAACCATGTGACGGTTTATTAAAAAGCATAGAAAAGTGGCATTTTATTGGAGTGCACTGAAGGTGCCTCCTCATTAAGGAGAAACTCACGTCTGGGTGTTTATTATTCTATTCTAATCCCAGACATGGACAACAGCCATGTGCTGGAGGCCTCACAACGTGACTATTCACTGCCTTTCACGTTTACTGCTTTCAGCTCTGTGATTATGCTGTCAGCACACACTTTACTGAAAAATAACCTTGACAATTATCCTGAAGCTCTGAAAGCACAGATTCATAGTTTTTCAGTGTTAAGACAATAATCGTGCACCCAAGAGGGCTGTAAGAGAGCGTGCTTTGTTAAATTTATTCATATCTATGTTGTGGTCTAGATTGAATTTTCCACAGAACAACGTATTACTGGTATGCTGTTTCACTGATCCAGCAACATGAAAATGACCTGAGCATGAATTAAAGTTACTCCTAAATGCTCATTTTTTATTTGCTCAGTGTTACAAAGCCAACCAGTGAACATAAATTAGATAATATAATTTTTGTATAGGAGGCCATTTTAGTCAATACTATTTATTTTTCTTCTTTCAGCTGCTCCCTTCTTCAGGGGTCACCACAGAGAATTAACTCACGTGAAGACTTGGTGATTGTTTTTACGTCAGATGTCCTTCCTGGCTCAACCACAGACCACCAAGCTACCACAGTCCTCTGTGTGGAGCAGAGAGTTGACATCTCGGGTGCCTGTGGGAGCACATGGTGGGGGTCAAGGGCCCAGAGTGGAGCAGATAAGGATGGAGGCAGGTGTGGGTGCTTCACCTTTCCCACCCACATTTATATTGTTGGTACGGGGAGTTGAACCGGCGACCTTCCAATCACAGGCTCACCTTCTCTAACCTCTGCACCACCACTCCATCTTAGCCAATGCTAAATGAAAATAAACAAACAATACTTTTTTAACAGTACCATTAAATTATTTATTTAAATAAAGTCCACAAAAAGTAAATAATATAAAAGTTTGTGTGTGTGTGTGTGTGTGTGTGTGTTAGAATTAAAGATTATAATAAATAATGTATTGCATCTTTTTTGTTAGGAATGACCATTTGTCATAGGGTCCGAGAGGTAGAAGTAGAGCAGCCAACCTGGGACCAGAAAGTCCCAGGTTCGACTCCCAGCCATTCCCACATATCGTGGTGTCTCTGAGCAAGACACCTAATCCCTCATTGCTCCCTGGGTGCTTACATACCCCTTTTCCATTAGTAACAATACTGTCACGTTCAGGTTTTGGAAGACACAAAATACTGGATGAAGGAGTCAGAATCTGCAGAGTAAGCAGGTCCTCACAGGCTGCAGGAAGAGAGTCACCTGTGTCAGCGTGGCAACGACGACGTCACTGGTAGAGCAGCTGAAGAGGGGCGCTGCGATCTGTAGCCTACTTCATGAGGAGGGAGCAAGTCCAAGAGCATGGTCCGAGAGTCGTAGCGAAGGTCATAATTAGAAGATCCGAGTTCCAAAAAATAATTCCAAAACGTAATCCGTGGGGTGTAGTAATATAAACAGAAGCAAGGTTCGTTTACTGTGGTCTGAGCAATGAATTCAAATCAGAAGAGCAGTGGGCAGAGAGATAAATCCAGGAAGCAAGCGTGAGGTTGAAATCCAAAACAGGGCTGGAAGTTCAGGCAAGAGACAAGGAATTATGATAGCTTAAAAATCAGGGACCATAGAAGGTTTAATAATACAGCAGAACTGAGTGGGTGGAGGGGGTCTTGGAGGAGGGCAGGAAACAGACTGGCAACCAGAAGGACTGTCCAGAGTTGTCGCAGAGCTCCAGTGGGCGGCCAGGAGGTCGTCCTGTACGTGGCAAAGTCAAGGGCAAAAGGCCGGGTGACCCTCCAGTACCTTGCGATGGGGCCAGATCTGTGGCTGACATGGAGCCCTGTGGGGCTGCGGCTGCTGATTATGCCCCATTTGCACCGCCCCTAATAAGCCCCAATTCTGAGCATCCCACCACAGAAAGAACCCTTTTGCACTAGTACGTTAGTATTTTTAGCTGATTTGAGGCTGATTCAGGACCTCTTTTCGTTCCTGCTTCTCTGGTGGGACCGAGCGAGCTCAGTCGAGCTGAGTCCGGACCGAACTGCCATTTGCAATTTCTCTGGATGCGGAGCAGCGGCTGGATCTATTTTTAAGATTTTAAAAACAATAATGACAATGCCGTGTTTAATTCTGAAGTCCAGGCGTTTTTTGTGTTTGGTGACCGACGACAAAATTTGAGCGAGCGGAGTCACCGTAGAGGATCATACGAGCTGCCGAGACTTTGAAGACCGCGAGGCCGAACCCCGAGCCCCGGCCTCGCCTGCTCACAAAGGCCGGATTTGAGCCCTGGCAGGCGGGAGGACCGGGACGGAGGGTGGAAACGTTTTTTTAAAACATTTTACGTATAAAAAATAAGTTTTTGTTATCAGTGAAGATTAAAAATAAATAAACGGTGCCGGCTTTATCGTGAAATCCTGTTTTTCATTTGGCTTTATTAAATAATCTGTTAATTAAAGTTAATTCAACTGAAAAATCATAAAAAGACTAAAATATTGGATCTCTCAGGAATATTTCCCTCCAACATGTTTAAAGAAGAGACACAGCCTTTGGTTCAACATTATTCTAACCCACAGATGTACAAATCACAAAACAAGTATTACACTTTAAATTAAAGCTTTAAATCAAAGCTAAACTTTAATTCAAAGCTAAAAATAATCTGTATACAAGAAAAAATAATCTGTATACAAGAAACAAAAGCACAATGAGTGCAAATACATCAAATGATGAAGAAAAATATAGAATTTAAAATATAGATATCCTGATGCATGCTCAATAATCCAGGTAGAAAAATCTAAAAAAGTTAAGTCTGGTCCTCTGGACATTCAAAAAACAAAATAAACAAAAACAAAAATGTAGAAACGTTTCTTCTTTCTGAAGAAGTCTTTCGGATGAAAGAAGAAACATTTCTACATTTTTTGTTTGTTTGTTTGTTTTTGAATGTCCAGAGGACCAGATTTAACTTTTTAAGTTTAAATATAAATGTTTTAGTAGAATCTGGTTCATCTGATTTAATTCAGTTCAGTTTATTTATACAGCGCCAAGTCACAACAGAAGTCGTGTCAGGGCACTGAACAGAAATATTTATATATAAAATAAGTTAACAGAAACATTCATATATAAAAATAATCATTTAATATTTATCTGAGGAGCAGACTGCTTTGAGTAACTCATCGCAGAACTCTCATTAGCAGGACTTGGATTCTGGACACGCCTCCAGAATCGGTCCTAAAGTGCAGGTGCAAATCCAGGCTGAGCTGAGCCAGGCTGAGTAGAGCCTGGCTGAGTAGAGCCAGGCTGAGTAGAGCCAGGCTGAGCTGAGCCAGGCTGAGTAGGGGTGTGCAGGGCTGAGTAAAGTTGGGGCTAATTAGGAGCAGTGCAAATGGGGCAAATATGATAGGTTCAAAATCAGGGACCATAGAAGGTTTAATAATTCAGCAGAGACAGAGAGTGAACATGGAGCTTAAATAGAGAGCTGAACAGTTGCATGGAATGAAGGCTGATTCCTGTGCTTAGGATGGGGGGTGTGGTGAACGTTTGACTGACAGGAGCTGATGTGAGCAATGATACATGGGTGATAAGCAAAACAAAGCAGGGAAACAAACAATGGTATGAGGGACAGAAACTATGGCAGGTGACATGGGCAGGAGAACACAGCAAGAAGGTAGGATTATGGCATGAGGAGCAGAGGCGTGAGCAGATGAGGGGTCAGCGGGGACCACTGACCATTACAGGTACAGCATGACTTGACTCGGCTCAGCATAGTTCCAAGGCTTTTCCGTTAGTAACAGTATGTACAACCTGTCCCTTTTTTTCAGAACCTTTTTCTCTTGCCCCTTTTCCATTAGTACCTTTGTACCAGTACAGCGCGGTTCTACTCGGCTTGGTATGGTACACATTGTATTTCCTGTTTTTATCCCCTGTACTGAAACTTGTTTCCAAGGTCCAAAAAAGTTCAATCTGGTCCTCTGGACATTCAAAAAAACAAAAAACAAAACAAAGCAAAAAAAATCTAGAAACGTTTTGTCTCTCATCCAAGAGACTTCCTCATTCTGAGGTGCTGTTTTCAGCTCAGTCTCTTAAATAGCACCTTCTCAGAGTGGATCAACCAGTTTGCTGCTGAAAACCAAAACCAGCTGATCACATGCTCAAGAAGGACCATCAGCCTAACAATGGGTCATTAGCACACTGATGGCTGTTTACTGTTCACAGAGGGCTGAGTGATACTAGCAATCACAGCATTGTAAGAGGGGGACAGTTGAACCCGTAGGCCTCCACCCCTGTTTAATGATGGACGATTTCTTTTCACAAAGATGGCCTCCTTTACTCCTCTCTCAAACCATCGTTCCTCTCTGTCCAGGATGTGAACATCTTCATCCTTGAAAGAGTGACCGCTGGCCTGGAGATGAGTGTAGACCGCAGAATCCTGGCCTGATGATGTTGATCTTCTGTGCTGGGCCATCCTTTTGGCCAGTGGCTGTTTAGTTTCCCCGATGTAAGACTGATCACAGCCCTCCTGACACTGAAGAACATACACAACATTACTCTTGTTTGTGCCGGGGGACTGGATCTTTGGGATGAACCAGTCTTTGCCGTAATGTATTTTGGGGTTT
>NC_056510.1:36782299-36786493 GCF_014905685.2 Nematolebias whitei
GGATCTTTGGGATGAACCAGTCTTTGCCGTAATGTATTTTGGGGTTTAAAAGCCACTGGGACGTTATGTTTAGAAAATAAACGTCTCAGTTTCTCTGATACTCCCTCAACATACGGAATGACCACTGGTCTGGGTCTGGGTTCCTCCTTTTCACCTGTTGGCTGACTGGAGTCCTGTTTGGGTTTCTTCTCTGCTTTCAGGAAGGCCCAGTTAGGATATCCACATTGCTCTAGAGCCTGTTTTGTGTAGGATTTCTCCTTCTGCCTGGCTCCCGAGCTAGTGGGGATGCTGTCTGCTCTGTGATACAGAGTCCTGATGACTCCTAACTTGTGCTCCAAAGGGTGATGGGAGTCAAACTGCAAATACTGGTCTGTGTGGGTGGGTTTGCGGTACACCTCGGTTTGCAAATGTCCTCTATCAGAGACTGAGACCTCACAGTCCAAGAAAGCCAACCTGCCATTTTTTACATCTTCTTGTGTGAACTTGAAGTATTTATCAACAGAGTTGATGTGGTCAGTAAAATGTTGGATTTCCTGAGATTTAATTTTAACCCAGGTGTCATCAACATACCTGAACCAATGACTTGGTGGTGTCCCTGAAAAGGACATCAAGGCTCTCTTTTCTACCTCCTCCATGTACAGGTTGGCAACAATAGGAGAAACTGGAGACCCCATAGCACACCCATGTTTCTGCCTATAATATTGTTCCCCATATGTGACGTAGGTTGACTGCAGGCACAGCTTTGTTTTGTTTTTTGTTTTTTTGAATGTCCAGAGGACCAGATTGAACTTTTTTGGATTTTTCTACCTGGATTATTGAGCATGCATCAGGATATTGTTTCCAAGGTATTACTGCCACCAGCTGGTAAGGCGTGTGACGTCAATTTGAACCCCGACCACTGGAACTGGTACTGAAAGCATAATGGAAACACAATGTACCGAGCCGAGTAGAACCGTGCTGTACCATTACAAAGGTACTAATAGAAAAGGAGCATACATCACTGCCCACTGCTCCACCTGGGTGTATCTCAGGTTGTAAGGATGGTACTTTTCTGTGGCCCGGTTTGTGTCTGTTTCCCTCGTGCTCCCTCATTAGTTCCATTAGTGCCACCTGTGTCTCGTCCCAGCTGTTTGTCATCATGTCTCGTCTTCTCCCTGTATTTAAGCTGTCCTATTCTGTCTTGTTCTTCGTTGGGTCGTCTTCGTTGGGTACTCTTCCTTGGGTCTTCTGAGTCTTTCCCTGAGTCTTCCTGGTCCCTCGAGTTCCCCGTGTCTCTCGTGTCTCCTGAGTTCCCCGTGCCTCCTTCCTCGTTCATGTAAGTTTTGCTGCCCCGTCAGCTTGTTTATTTTGTACTTTTCATTTATCATTAAAAACCTATTTTTGTATTTCTGCGGAGTTGAGTCCCTGTTCTGCACTCTGGGTTCGCTCCGACCACAAATCCTAACACAGGTGTGATTGGTTGAATGCAGAGAACAAATTTTGCTGTTGTGTGGAAACATACAGTGATGATAATCTCAGCCTTCCCTTCTCTCCCCTTGTATTATATTTTGTATAAGAAGTAGGTCGGCATCAGAGCAAATTTACATGTGAAATATTTAATTTCAAAAAAATTTTAATAACTGTACCTGTTTCTGGATGTGACCATTGCAGAAAGGCAAACTGCATTTCCTACAAACATGGTCAACTTTGCAAACTTTCTTTCTTCTGAGCAGAAATGACAGCTCTTCTTGTGCAGTTGGACTGTGGCAGTTGTCACCCCACACCTTCCTGTTGCCTCGAGGACCAAAGCTTGCATCTGGGGACAGGCTTCTAGCCATCTCCTTGTGTGTGGGTAGGACCAGTTCCTTTGAGATATTAAGGAAAAGCAGTTGAGAATGAGTGATGCATCTTGTGAAATCAAGATGCTGAGCTGTGTAAGTGGACTGTACTTATAGAGCACCTTTCTATCTGATCAAAACACTCAAATATATTTACACCACGATCTGTGCCCTCATTTACCCATTCATGCAATCTACTAGATCTCTACAAAGAATAATCAGTACTTTAGATCATATCATACACCCACGAGACAAACATTGGAAGCAATGAGGGGTTCAGTGTCTTGCTCAGGGACACTTCAACATGTGACTGGTGGTGGAATCGAACCCCCCACTCTTGCATTGGAGGATGTCTGCTCTAATCGCTCAGCAACAGCCACATGGTGTATGCATTCAGGGTGGTGATGTCAAACTGCCTGTACCACAGCATCATGGACCAACTGTTTGGCATTTGCAAGTAGGTTTAAACATCTGGTCCATGGTGTCTACACCTCCTTTGGTATTTGTGAATTCTTGGGCTCAGGAGCACAACAGCCTTCCTTTCTGATGTGTGTCCCATCAGTGTATGAATGTGATAAAGCACTGATTAGTCTCATTAGAATGATTTGTTCAATTATCTTTGTAGAGATCTAGTAGAGTGCTGTATGAATGGGTAAATGAGGCACAGATTGTAGTATAAAGAACTTTGAGTATCTTGAAATAAGATAGAAAGGTGCTATATAAGTACAGTCTATTTACCATTTCTTTCTCACAAGGAACATCTGGCTTATTCTGTGTTAGAGTCCCCACAAAAGAAGAGAATACAAACATACTGTATATCAACTTAAGCCTTCTGATACTTTGACGCACATATATATTCTTATGGACTCTCATGCGAACTTATACTTATCAAAGGTTTCCACAAGGTTTCACAAAAAAATGTATTGTGGGTCATTTTAAGGAACAAATGCCTTTCTTTGTAAAGAAGGATCAAAATAAGGGAGTGGTGGCGCAGAGGTTAGAGAGGTGGGCCTGTGATCCGAAGATCGCCGTTTCACGCCCCGGACCCGACGACATCAAAATTGTGGGTGGGGTAGGTGAAACCCCCACGTTTGCCTCCACCCTCATTCGCCCCACTCTGGGCCCATGAGCAAGGCCCTTAACCCCCACCATGTGCTCCCTAAAACAGGTCTCTCTTGAAAATGAGTTCTCGTGGCTCAATGAGACTACCTGTATAAATAAAGGGTAAATGAAAAAAAAAAAATTATTCAAAATGGGGCAAATACTTATTTTAATGGAAATGAGAGTTTTGTGGAGTTAATTTAAACAGAGGAGCGAGTAGAAAAAATAAAAACTCTTATGTCATAAAGTTCAAAACAGAAAGTAAAATCCTACTTTGGACATAGCTTATTTAATTTGTTTTATTTAAATTTTATTTAAAGGAGAACATAGAACAGATAGAGTAGATTAATGATCAATAAAAGGCTGCTGCTGCCCTCTGCTGACCGCTTCAATGATCCACTCAGTGTTCAACAGTAACCTGAGACTGCAACTAACTCAAGGCATAAAAACATTTATAACCTTTGGTATGAACTGACTCTGTGCAAAGAAATGGAGCTGAACTAGACTAAAATAACTTGAACACAAAGAAAATGTGTTTTTATCAAGGACAGTTTATTTTATTAAAGAGATTATGTTGTCCAGACCATCCTGGATGGATGGAAATAATTTCTCCCTAAACCTGTTACACCACTTTTGGTGTCAATGAGTTCAATCCAGTGTTTGCTACTAGCAAAAAGTATTTTACATATATGTGGAGGAATTTAGGTTCTGTACTTCACATCTTTGTTCTGCTGCAGAATCCAAATGAGTTTGTGGGATTCCTGGGTTGTTCTCTGTCACTCACTTTTCTCCACCACAACTCACCACACCTGCTGCTGCCTGAGGAGGCCTGATTAGGAGATGCAAATGAACTCCTGCCAGACCTCTCTTCAGAGCCGGGACATCAATTATCACACGGTAAGTCATGTTCAGCCAACTAACCTTTCTAATTACAGCCGGTCCTCACTGCCTGTGATTCTCCAGGGGCTTCCACGTCCTGCTTTTTCAAGTCCTTCCATGGACCTCATCTCTCCATATGAACTCTCCTGTGGACCAGCAGTGTCTCATCAACAGCAGCCAACAAACAAACAGTTTTGGGTCAACCTGCTCCTCTCTCCAACCAATACTCACCTCTTCACTGGATCGCCTCAAAACCCAGGATCCTTCCACTTCTTCTCAGGGTGAACCTAGAAAACACAAAAAGAGTATCTGTCATTAAGTTTGTTTTCTCAGTCATCCAGGTATATAACAACAAAAAAGGTTGAATCATGTCATCTGGACTTCGTTTTTTTGTTAA
>NC_056510.1:36786593-36801633 GCF_014905685.2 Nematolebias whitei
CATCTGGACTTCGTTTTTTTGTTAACAAAAAAACGAAGTCCAGATGACATGATTCAACCTTTTTTGTTGTTAGTATCTGTCATTCTTCATCATCAACATTCTCATCAAAGGATTGTCTGAGGATATAAAATATTGCCTTTTTTCTCTTCCAGCCCTATAAATACCTGGCACTCTGTAAATACCTGGCACTCTGTAAATACCTGGCACTGCACCTGTAAATAAAAATCACTTACCTTTTTGAACTTGACTCTGTCGTTCCTTCTCAGTCTGCTTACTTTGGGGGTCGCCGCTAAATACAGTCATGATAGAGTTTAGATGACAAACTGATGTCTGGACGTTCTTCAGGATTTTGTGGCAGAGAACAGAATTCATGGCTCCAGTGATTACAGCAAGTCATCCAGATCCTGAAGCAACAACAGAGTCCCAGACCATTACACCATCATCATCTTGTTTGACTACAGGTGTTCTTTTACTCTAAAATGCAGTATTCATTTTACACTAGATGGACGCACAACTTCCAGCCATTATCTTTACCCGCTTCTTACTTTTTGGGTGACGGGAGTCACTGGTGCCCATATCCAGTCCTCACTGTGCAAGAGGTGGGGGACACCCTGGACAGGTCTCCAGTCCATCACAGGGACACAGAGAGACAAACGAGACAAACAACCATTCACTCTTTCACTCACACCTTCTCACTGACAGGCAACAGCTCTACCAGCTGTGACACAGTGTCGCCCGGGACACACAACTTCCACAAACCATGTTTTATTTTCATCTTTTCTGTCCACTGAATATTTTCTTAAAAATCTTGAGACTTTTATTTTGTCCAAATCTTAGATGGGCTTTTGTTTTGTTTTTTTATTTGCTCAGCAGTATCTTGGGACTAGGAGCTCCCCCATGGAAGTCAGTTTTGCTCTTGATCTTTTTCTCATTGTTGAATAGTGAACC
This sequence comes from Nematolebias whitei, assembly GCF_014905685.2. NCBI lineage: Eukaryota > Metazoa > Chordata > Actinopteri > Cyprinodontiformes > Rivulidae > Nematolebias > Nematolebias whitei. The sequence continues at coordinate 36,787,542 of NC_056510.1, forward strand.
CTGAGCATGAGTGAGACGAGGGAGGTCTGCAGAGAGTCCACCATGTTTTCTCTAACATCAGACCTCTGTGGTATATTCCATTCATCAGGATTAGTGTTACCCACAATCAGGCCTGCTCAGAATAACATGAGGAGGACTGTTAATCACACCCTTCAGCATGATTAACTATATATATTAACTATCTGTAACAGATCAAAATATAAAAATTAAAAAGTCTGTCAGATATTTTTTCTTTATTTATCTTTTAGGAAAAAAATTGCGACCACCAGGGCTCTCATTTCCCCTCCAACTCATGACCCATCCATCCCACCTCAATCTGTAGCTCCTTTTGACCATTTTGAACCCATCACTCTATCTTCTCTAGAGCAGGTCATGTGCAGCTTGAAACCTTCTGGCTCCCCCTTTGATGTGGTCCCCCCTCGACTACTAAAGGAGGTGTTTCCTACTGTAGGTCCGTCCATTCTTGATATAGTAAACAGTAGTTTATCCACTGGCATGGTGCCAAAATCCTTTAAACATGCTGCTGTCCAGCCTCTCCTGAAAAAAACAAGCCTTGACCCCTCAGTCGTTTCCAACTTCCGGCCTGTCTCCAAACTCCCATTTGTTTCTAAAGTACTGGAGAAAATAGTCGAGTCCCAGTTGAAGTGCTTCCTGGAGGATCACGTCATCTTAGAGCTTTTCTGGCTTTAAACCTCTCCACAGCACTGAAACTGCCCTGCTGAAGGTCTTTAACGACATCTTCAGATCCACAGATACCGGTGATTCTGTGCTGCTTGTCCTGTTGGACCTCACGGCCGCCTTTGACACCATCGACCATGAGATCCTCATTGCTAGGTTGGAGCAGTGGGTGGGCGTCACAGGATCAGCCCTCAATTGGTTCAGATCCTACCTCACTGACAGATCCTTTTGTGTCTCCATCAAGGATTTTAGTTCCGCAGAGGCAGAGCTTAAATGAGGGGTTCCGCAGGGGTCCATACTGGGTCCCCTCCTATACTCTTTATACCTGCTGATGCTTGGTGCTATTTTCCGGAAACACAACATGCCCTTCCACTTCTATGCCGATGGCTGTCAAATTTACTTCCCCCTAAGACACAATGGTACATGCTCTATTCAACCGCTGCTCAACTGCCTGGCTGACATCAGGGACTGGATGGCTTTAAATTTCTTGAGTTTCAATGAAAAGAAGTCTGAAGTCATGTTGTTCCCTCCCAACGACACGATCACAAACCACTGTATCGACCTCTCCACTTTAACCCTGTCAGAAAAACAAAGAGTCACTAATCTGGGAGTGATAATGGACCCTTCCCTGAAACTTAACAATCATGTAAACATGATTGTTAAATCATGCTTCTTCCAACTGAGGCGGCTGTCTAAACTGAAGCCCATATTGTCCAAAAATAACCTGGAGACAGTAATACATGCATTCATTACATCTAGGCTTGATTACTGCAATTCACTCCTGTTTGGTATCAGTCAGACCTCCATTGCATGACTACAACTGGTCCAGAATGCAGCAGCCCGATTTTTAACCAGTACAGGCAAAAAAGAGCACATTACACCAGTTTTGGCCTCACTGCACTGGTTACCGGTTCACCTTTGAATCCAGTTCATAATACTCATGTATGTCTACAAATCACTGAACAGTTTCACCCCCCATCTCTCTGATCTGCTACAACTGTATGTCTCACCACGCTCCCTGAGGTCAGCAGACCAGTTGCTTCTCACAGTTCCAGGAACTCGTCTTAAGCGCAGAGGTGACAGGGCCTTCTCTGTAGCAGGACCAAGACTCTGGAATGAGTTACCTCTGCTTGTCAGACAGGCCCCCTCCCTCTCGGTTTTCAAGTCCCGTTTAAAAACTCACTACTATTCAATAGCTTTCAACACCAGATGATCTGTGTTTTGATCCTGTATGCTCCATACTGGTTTGTCGTCATTATCTGCATCGTTTTTTGTCTATATTCTGATTTACCTCATTTTGTATTTTGCTTTGTGTGTTACCTGTTGTTTTGTCTGTACAGCACTTTGGTTGGCCTTGTAGCTGTTTTAAGTGCTTTATAAATAAAGTGATATGGTATGGTATGGTATGGTGTGGTATGGTATATTTAGAGGAATTAAACAAGTAAACAAGCAGGGCATATTTCTTGTATTTGGATTTGAAGCTCTGTATTTTTCTCTCTTGAGAAAATAATACACTTTTGTGCTCAAGTAAAACTGTTGTAGAATAATTTTTATTCATTTGTAGCATAAAGTGAACATATATTCCATTTCATCTTGTGTTGAGAAACTATGAAGTTACAACCATTTTGGTGAAACCTTGAAAACGTGTGCGAGCTCTTGCAATAACAGAAGATGTCCAGCTCAGGGTACATATTGTGAATGATGCTTGACTATTACCACAATAACTTTTAGCTTAATAAAAAAAAAAAAAAAAAAAGAGATTGAGTTATATCACAAAAAAAGTTCAATCATGTCATCTGGACAGTTTGTTTTAGGAAGAAAAGTTTCTTCTTTCATCTGAAAGACCATCAGTGAGCAGCACGGTGGATCAGTTGGTAGAGCTGCTGCCTCTCAGCCAGCAGGTTACCCTGGTTCAAATTCCGGTCCAGGGACCTTTCTGGTCTCTTTAACCAAAGAAACCATCTTAGCACCAACATAACTGGTTTGTTCCACTTTGTTGTGTGTTTCCTTGACTGATAAAGCCTTCTGGATCAAAGGCGAAACGTTTCAGCACAAAAAAAAAAAGAAACTGTCCAGATGACCTGACTGAAAAATGTTGGATTGTATACCTGGATTATTGATCATGGACTTTGTTGTTTTATAAATAGTTATAATTTTTGTACACTGACCAGTGTCAGTTAGCTGCAGCAGTCATCTTGAATTAGATTGACTCCAAAACATAATCAGTTGTATGTGTACATCCATTCATTGCTTTTGAAAAGTTGAATACAATCCATCAAGTGTTTCATGATACATTTTTTAACAGACAGAGTTGACTCCAAATAGGTAATGGCAAAATTTTAAACAAAGATCTTGTGAAATCTAATAGCACTCAGAATGTATTAATGTATTTCAGAAGCCAACAAACACAAATTTTAGCTTAATATCCTTAAAATTGACTTATATATACATATTGCCGTTATAATCATTTTTATGTTTTTAAGAGTCGGTTGGCTGTGGCAGCCATCTTAAATCCGGGTAACTCCAAACATTAGTAATTTGTAGATGGACATTCAGTGATTCTCTTCTGCAAGTTAAAACACAGTCCATCCAGTGCAGGTTCATTAGATATTTCACAAACAGATACGCAAGTGCAAAACCATAATGGTCCACTGTTCAGATGTTGGCAGCAGGTGATGATAAATATGTTCAATAGATACATGACGGCAGCACGGTGGCGCAACTGGTAGAGCTGCTGCCTCTCAGCGAGCAGGTCCTTGGTTCAAACCCCGGTCCAGGGGCCTTTCTGGGTGGAGTTTGCATGTTCTCTCCGTGCATGCATGGGTTTTCTCCGGGTACTCCGGTTTCCTCCCACAGTCCAAAAACATGCATGTTAGGCTGATTGGTAACTCTAAATTGTCCCTAGGTGAGTGAGAGAGTGAATGTTTGTTTGTCTCGTTTGTCTCTATGTGGCCCTGTGATGGACTTGCGACCCGTCCATGGTGTACCCCGCCCCTCGCACAGTGATTGCTGGACATGGGCACCAGCGACCCCCGTGACCCAAAATGGAATAAACGGGTAAAGCTAATGGATGGATGGATGGATGGATAGATACATGACTATCACCAAATGCAGGACACAGTGAAGCCTGACATTCTCACACATCTGCTGCAATTGACCACAAGAGGGACACAGAACCTTAAAAACACCCTCAGGTAAAGATCAGTGGTGCAAAACCTTTGAATTAATTCATTCAACCTTTCTTTCTACAGGTTCGTCTCACTGAGCTACAAGGACTCAAGAGAGACCTGTTTTAAACAAAGAACACAGATGAGGTACAGACAGCAGTAGAAAATCATATAAAAGCATATAAAATGAAAAAGTAAATAGAAAAAATTACTTTGTACATTACTGTAAAAAAAAACAAAAAAAAACCAGTCACATTATGAAGTGATGTAAAATACTAAAAACAGGAACATGTCTGTGTTATTTGTTTAATCACTGTCAGTGTTTGATGCTGGCTTCTGTGACACATGGTGCGACATAAAATATACTTTACAACTTCAGTTTGTTCGCACTTTGGACTTTAATCAAAGCAATGAGTGAGCGTTTGGCGCTCTTTTATGGTAGAGTACATGTCAGACGTACAGATAACGACAAAAGGTGGTTCAAGAACCAAAGGGTTCAGATTTACCTGTTAAATGCTGTATCGCTCTACTGATAAGGAGAGACTTCTGGCCTTACAGTCTTATCACGAACTGGTGCAAAGGTCTTACCTGCTGTGACTTTAGTACAGGATGTGAGGGGCTGCCAGGGCTGCTGCCCCGTTCAGGTGCAGGAAGTGTGTCTGCTTGCAAAAACTGTGTGAAAGTTTAAACAGCCTTAACATCAGTGTGTGACATCATCACTCCATGTAATACATTCTGTTGTGAAATTTTAGAAAATCATAGCACTTAAACAATGATTTGGTTCCAAACCATTAAAGATATCAAAATGTTTGTTATGTTTGATATCAAATTGTTGTCATCTTTCTTTGTTGAAATCAGGTCTCTCTTGTAAATGAGTCCTCGAGGCTCAATGGGATTTACCTGTAGAAATAAAGGTTGATTGATTGATGTTTTGTCATGTAAAGTCCAATCTTCCATGACCTGTTACATTTTTTAGTCAAGTTATGAGAGCTACAAAAAAGTCTGAGTTTTCTTTCTTGTATTTTCAATCTCATGTCAGTTCTTCACTTATCGTGGGGGTTACGTTCCAGATACCCCCACGATAGGTGAAAATTTGCGAAGTAGGGACGTTATATTTATTTTAGTATTTATATATGTGTGTGTGTGTGTGTATAAGGGCTTTATAAACCCTTCCCACACTCTTGCAATGTTCTAAACTCTAAACGCTCTAAAAGAGCTTGGTGAAAGAGCAGACAGACTGATGCTACGGTTACTGAGCCGATCAGTGCCCGGGGGCAGAATGATCATTGGGAGCACTGGGACATTTGTTTGGGAAATGTCTCGGCTCAGTTCAGGTCGGCTCAGTTTGGGTCGTATTTGATTATTTTAAATAAATAATCCATACCGCTCACTAGGGATGGACATTGAGTATCGAGAATCAATTGGAACTGGGACTAATGTTCCAGTTTTCCCGGAATCGTTCAAATTATTTTCATTTCCTACATTCGATGCTGAGTCCGCTGACCAAAAGTAGAAGCCGCCCGCCGAACACCAACAAAGAATAATCCATTGGAAGTGTTTGCATAAATGGAGAGTGAGCAGCTGCGATTGAAAGTGTGGCTTAACTTTAATGACCAGTCGGCTCAGTGCAGCACTTGCAATAATTTTATATCGTGCAAAGGAGGGTGCATGACCAACGCTTCCAGGTTTAGGGTGTAGAAGAGTGGCCCGTCTTTGATGCGCTCTGCCGGACTATTTTCGTTGTCTCCTCCTTCGGCTCCAACCCTCAGAATCAGGTAAATAAAACTATAAACTGTATCATACCAACATTAATGCAGCTAACAAGTTATACTCGACTTAAAGTGGTAGGTCAACTCAAATGCAAACACCATGCTAATGTTAGCTCTTGTATTTTTTCATAGATTAACGACCTGAAATAGTTAATAATGTTAGCCAGGCTCCACGATGTGCTCCTCCGTTCACCATAGCGTCCAAAGGAAATACGTTGGTGCACCTAATTGAATGAAGAGTGCCACAGAGCAGTTACAGCATATATTGTGAAACGGTTTCATCCCTTTTCAGATGTGGAATCACCAACATTTAGGTTAGTTAGGCAATAACAATAGAGCTATAGCTCTGCTAACGTTACAGTAACAGTGACATTACATGTTTTGTTTATATGTTTGCAGGGACATGGTGAAAACCTTCAACCCAAGTACACACCACCTACCATGGACCACTTGTCAAATAAGTTAATCCCATCTTGGTATAAGGTGGAGAAGAGCTGCTCTGCTCTTTAAAAAGAAGCTGGATGACGGTGTCTGGGAACAGATCCAGAGACAGATGATTGAGCAGGTGAAATGTCATTCATGCACAACTGTCCTTTTCTGCTTTTAAAATCTGAAATATAAATACTACTAATGTTCTTTGTGGTCAACAGAGGAAGACTGTGGAGATGATGGGGTCACATGCAGTCTGAGGAAAGGCCTGAGAATGAGGGAGTGGAGGATGAGGAGGAGAGTGTAAGTGTAAGATAGCTGAAATTATATAGATTCTCAATCTTAATAATGATCATGCCTTTAATAATCCCTTTTTACTGATAATAAAGATGAACCTGTTGTTTGCTTAGGAACCGCCTCCCTGCAATCTGTCCAGAAAGTCTCCACTGGACAAACTTTTTGTTGAGGAAGAGGCACAGAACATAATGTCACAGCTCCATGTCCATGAAGAAACAAGTGGAGAGAGGGCTGCAGATGTACCAGAACATTCCACCGGCCGTTCTGTCTGAGGACCTGCTGCTGGTGGTGGAACCAACACAAGACTTATCCTTTGCTGTCAGATCTCGCTTTCTCATCTTTGTGTTCAAGCTTCTTCTACACACAGCAAACGTGTTCTCCACTGCAGGAGACACTGTCTGTCCAGAACGCTCACACATACTGCCTGAGAAGCAGATATGATCATTTTCCTCAACAAGAACCGTTTCTGATTTTATCCTGTACCTGCTGCTAACCTGGACTGGGTTGTACAAGTTGTTCTTTTTTGTTTGATATTCTGCAGCAGGTTAGTCGATCAGTGGGAGCTCAGTAACATGGCTGCAGCATCACACACTGGACATGTGGAAATGTGTTTCCATGAGCTTTTCAAACATAAAGCTCACTTGTGAAAGTGTACCCCTGTAATAAGAAAATTCATAACATTTATTTTAAAGTTCATCAGTTTGATATTTATATAATGGTTGAAAATAGCCCTGTGAGAAATTCATAGTAAAGTTAACAAACGGTAAAAAGTTAATAGATTTAAAATTCAAATAGAAGTTCAAATTATTTCATCCAGAAAGAACTCTGGCTACTGTAACTCATTTATAACGTGACTTTTTTTATTTTTAAGCCCCGCCTCTAATAAGAATTGGAACTGGAAATCGATAGGAACTGGAATTGAAACGAAGAATTGGAATCGTTCAAATTCAAACGGTGCCCAAACTTTGTTTATGTTGAGAACCTGCAAAAGAGTGAGTCCGCAAAAGTCAAACCGCCAAGTATCGAGGGACTACTGTACTTCATGTTTTATGAATTTTGTGTGCAGGGTGTCCATCATAGGATCCCCTGCTACCTAATGTCATAGCACGTCATTCCAGAGCGAGGTGTACATTTTGATCTAAGTTTGGTCTGGGTTTTTCCAAACTGCAGGAGTAATTAACAACCGAAAGCAAAGAATCACCACTGCCTAAGAACAACAGTGCTTCAGTGCTTGCTGTATGTACTGGCACTCATTTGGTGGTTTCTCACTGGGCTACAACTGTTGGAAACTCGTTGGCAGATAATAGTTGTGAGGGACTCTTCAAAATGTCTCATAATGTTCAAAGGACTACTCAGTTGTTCCACATGGATCACAGAGGCTCTCAGTCTTGTCGCTTCAATATTGAAAACATTTGCAATATTTGTGCAGCAAATATTTTTCTTAGAGTGGTCATAGATTTGTGTCTCAAACCATTCTTTAATCTGTCTACATTTACTTTTCATAGAAACTTTCTTTTGACAGAAAATTTCCACAGCTACAGGGATGAATGTTCTAAAACAATATACCCTTGATAAAAAAATAAAACCTCATAAAAAAAAAAAAACTCATAAAAATGATAACAAAGTCCATGCTCAATAATCCAGGTATACAATCCAACATTTTTCAGTCAGGAGGAGGAGGAGGAATGAAAATGATCTAAATCTGTCCATCTTCAGTTCTAAAGTGTACTTCAGTAGATTCCATCATGATCGTGGTGCAGAGGCCACGCTGGTGAGTACTGGTGTCAACAAAACCATTGCATATCTTATAACAGTTCAGCAAGCTAAGCACAAAGGTTGTGATTTTCTAAGAACGACAACTCAAAACGAGGCCACATGATTTTGGGTTAATTGGTTGCAAACACTCAGAATTTAGCAAAAATACAACAACAACAACAACAAAAAACAACAACAACAAAGCTTATTTTCTCGAGTTTGAGTTGATGACTAGTCTCTAACATTTGCAACTCGGTGACATACTACAAACCTTTCACTTGTTATTCTTGTTTATGTACAAGGCTAGCATACAGCTAACACATGCAGTTTTAAAATTATTTGTTTTAAACTCCCACAAGCCACTGCTTCAGAAATAAAGGCCATGATATGTGGGTCTGTTTTTGTTTCTTTTACAACTTATTGATTTTTACAAATGGCATCCATCCATCCATCCAGGCATCATTGCCCTGAGCAAGACACCCACACCCAATCCCTAATTGCTCCCTGGGCGCTTATATATCTGCATACTGCTCCACCTGGGTATAGAGCTTTAGAGCGTGACGTCACTTGTCCACGGCGCAGTGGCTGATGGGGCTGGATCCACCATGTTTACTGTCCTCAATATTAACTGTCGAAAACAAGCTTTCTCGCTGACTTAAAAAAAAAATCTTAGTAGGTTTGTAGTGGACTAGGCCTATGTCAAAACTGACCAGATGGACAGAAACTGTCATTTCATTGATCTGCCTCCAGAAATACAGTTTGACCCATCCTGAGACTTTCTTTCTTGAATTAATCAAGTAGAAAAGACAATTCTCTATGATCATTACTATTTTACAAATGTTTTGATAATCAAATTGTGTTAGTTCAAACAATGTTTACATGTTGAAGTGAACTACTCATTTTTATTTACTTAAACAGTAGTAATGATTTTTATTCCTCATTCAAAGAAGAAATCAGGGTAATATGCATTTCTTGATTTTTCTGTCTTCAATGAGCAAGTTTGTAAGTGTGTTAAAGTTCGAGCTTCGGTCAACTAAAAAGTTTACTGAAAAGAAATGTCATGTTTAACTTTTACAGCAAGATACAGGAGAGGTGGCACCACGAAGTCTGGTTTTCCCATGATATCTTTCTGTCTGTTCTTAAACAATCCTTGACTTTCCATAACACCTTACATCACAAACCACACCTCTGTTCTGGTCCATCCACGAATCAGAAAGCTCTCAAATGAACCGGAAGTATAGCCCGTTTAAATGTGGCAACTTCCCAGTTCAACAGTAGAGTTGAGAAGAGATGAGTTCCAGAGTTACAGAGTTCACAAAGAGTTCCAGAAGAGTTCAGAGTTCTTGGAATCCAGAATGCAGAGCTGAACCAGAGACGATTTTGGGAATTATAACTTCTGTTTGGGTAACCTCGCACGACTCTCGAGGTATTTTAGCTGTTCTCAACGGAGACGCTGAAAGTGGCTGGAAGTAGGACTTCACGCCGACCTGATCTATCTTCAGAAAGGTAAAGTCGACCTTCACCCAAAAGTGTACCGTTTGGGACAAGCTGATTTCCAAAGAGCGTGCTGTTCTGGTTAAAATAGATAAATTCCCTCACACATCTCTCTGTAAGATAAATCTCAATTTTCCATCTTCAAACTCTCCTTTCTGCTAGAAAATAAATCCAGATGTTTTCATTAATGTCTGTGGTGAAGCAACGGAAAACCATGGCCGTATGGTTTTCCTGATTGATTAATTATGCTGTTGTTATTTTCATATTTTGCCAAATTAATGTAAATGTTTGATGTTAAACTTTGATTCTGTAAATAAATGACCGCATTCATTTTGATGGGTCAAAGATAAATAACGTCTCTCGTTACATTTTTGCTAAATTCAATGCACGCATGTTACACAGTTCAGAAAAATGAAGAACCCGTTTAATGTATGAATATATCTCAGCATCTGTTCATACTACATCTGGTGGCCCGTGACGGTTCATAAATGACTGTGTATTCGTGTAAAGATTGATTTTACGTGTTGGCATGAAGAAAAATAGCAGAGCGCAGCGTGTTGGGCTGTGATGCTCAGAAAGCTCACAGAAATACTGCAGCTAGTGATGTTTTGAAAGCTGAAATAGTGTCATTGAGTCTTTATGAAAGCTGAAATTATACTGTTATGTGTAACTAAAGCTGGCTTTGAGCTGTGGAAACGCTGTATTCTGTTTAAACTGGTCCAAACGGACAGAGGTTCGGTTCTGGTACCGGCTCGGTTTTGAAAAAGTTCGAACGAGTTGTTTAAATAGCTAGAAAGACGTTTTTGAGACCGGGGCGCCGACTCCGTGCAGCTGGGAGCTTATCGTTACATCTTTTAACAGAAAAAAGTGCATTTTGACAGTTTAAAAGACGAAAAAAGTTGACGGACTGGTTCAGATAAACCTAACATGCTAGCTGGGAAAACGGTTCGTGATTGGTTGGATTAGCTGCTGTGAAGCGCTCTGATTTGCTGAGAAGTAAATGACGTGCCTACGTCATTTCCTCTCACCCCCGTGCTGCTCTGGCATTGGTAAATTCAGTCACGTGACCCAGAAATGAAAACTCGTTTTCATAGGGAATAAAATCTGCTTTTTAAAGTTCAAAAACGCTTAAAAGCTGTACTCTGATGCGCTGCTTTAGTTCTTCGAAGTCTAATTGCTAAAATTTTGCCACGTTTGTGTAAAAAATCCGTTCAGAAATGTTGGTTTTAACCGAGTCTAGCCGATGCTAATTTTAAGCTAACAGCTAACGACCGGACGCCACACGAAGTCATAGCGACCCCTACTGGACAACACTAACAGTGTCTGAGTTAAAATTATTAAGGTTGTACTGCCACCTCCTGGGAAACTTGAGATCACAGGTTTCACTTCGCTTTCTAGGTTATTTTAGTGAAATTAAAAACGTATTTTCTTTTTGAAAGGCATTTTTGAGTTAATAAACGTTCCTCAAAGCTGAATAATCACTGTTATCTTGCATTTAAAAAGTTATTAAGGTATTTATGTAAAGAGGCATTTACCAAACACATTTTTATTCACTGGTAATTCCTTAAGGAAAAGGTACAAAATAAAAATTAGAAACTTAAAAAAAAAAAAAAAAAAACAGTTACAGATATTCACAGAGTTGAAAAAAGTTTACTCATTTGCTAAAAGATAATGCACGTTTAATTGATAAATCACTAAATAAGAGTAAATATATCAGACAAAGAGACTTTTCTGATTTTATTTATTTTGAAAAAACCTGAAACATTAAATTCTCCTATTTAATTTTTAAATAGAAGAAAAATGGCAAACGAAGAAGGAGAAGAGCATCCTTTCGACCCCCAACCAAATGATGATATCATTTTGGGGGCCTTACATATTTTAACAACTCCACTTATTGGCAAGCAAATACAGCAATTAGAACAACTCGATGAAATTCAAAGAGAACAAGAGCTGAGAAGTCTGGCAGAAGGAACATTAGTGTCAGAGAGTAAAAAGTCTAGCCAGGAACGGTTAGCAAAAATCTCTCTGCTTCTAAAAGCAGAATTGGATGAACGGTCGGAACGCATTGTCTCACTGTCTAAAACACATGAGAGGGAGCTCTCAGAGATGCAGGCGTTATTACAAACTCAATCTTATGACAAGATTAGTGAAAAAGACCGTCAATACCAAGCTGCGTGCTTAGACAATGAACAGCTACAAAAAGAGTTGCAGCTCGCAAAAATGGAGCTGGAAGAACGCAGAATGGATAAACACACATTACTGGAGCTATATATGCGTTTACAAAGTGATTACCAAACGTCCCAGGAACATTTAAAAAAATGTGAGGAGAAACTAAAAGCAGCAACAGATAAAGGTAATGAAGAGGGGCAAGGTGGTCTGGAATCCAAACCAGACCCTGAACAGAGTCGGGATAATACACCAAAACCTCAACGACCTTTTTACTCACCCGGTGCTTTTAGACCCATCCAAACACCTACACAAGCGGGCAGAGTAACACCCCCACTACCGACCACGCATGTGAGACCATTGATATCTACTCCTTCAATGGATGATTTGCAAAAAATCTCAAAATATGTACAACGCTTTGTACCTGGACCGATGGGCTCATCTGGAACAAAAGCGTACCTCAGAGATCTGGAGTTCAGATTGAGATCTTATCCTAATGCTACGCTAGAGGATAAGATCAGTCTGATACGGCTCACTTCGGACAGAGAGGTGTTTACCTTCATCGAGCGTCTATCTGATGCAACGAGAAAGGATTACAACCTTCTGTGTGAAGCTTTGATCAGAGAGTACGACTCCTGCACAGGACCAGCTGGATACCCAGCCGCAGAAAAGGTCACGCAGGGTAAAGCTGAACATCCAAAAGTTTATTACAAAAGAATCTTCCAAGCTTATTTTGGTAACAGAAATGAAACCGGGATGGAAGAAGAAGAAGGTTTTAAATTTGTTTTCAGCAAAAATCTCCACACTGACATACAAACGTCAGTGCAAATGATGGCAAATTTCAGAGAAAAATCCATCAGTGAGATTAAACAGTGCGCTGTGAATGTGTTTGAGGCACGTTCTCATGCCAAGACGCCCATAGAAGTGTTTCCTGGTGTAAAGGTTAAACCCCACTCCCTAGAATTGGAAGGAAGGCGTTCGTCGCCACCTCCTCCTAAAAAAGGCGAGAAAAGGCAGTATTTTCAAACTAACAAACCGCATCATGAAGGTGCATGCTGGGACAAAAAGGCTCCTCCTTCAGAGGACGAACGTGATTATCGTAAATGGGACCAGCGGAGGACGCAAAAATATGGGAACCGAGAGGACCCATATTATCAGGGGACGTCCGGAAAGGAACCCCAAAAAGACGTACCTAGCCGCCTCCCACCTCGGACGAAACGTCCCGAGGCGAAAAAATCACAAAAGTTCCAGAAAAAAGGCCCTACACCTCTGAGCTCGGAAGAGACAGAAAAATTGTGCGAAATGTTAGAAGATTTGAAACACACTGACAAGGGAAGCCGACCAAAAGCACTATGCAGTGAGGTAATCACTATTACATCCCTGGGCGCGAATGACAACACTACAGATGTCGGTGAAATACACCAAGACATTGCTGTTGTTGCCTCCAACAACCCCTCATCGGAAGAAGGGGGGGGTAATCACACACACAAACGATGACGAGTCATCGCAAACTGAACACGCAGAAACAGCTACAGCTGTGCTGACAGTTCAGACAAACCAAGATTACACAAGCACTTCTGAACGCATGAAGAAGCGTCAGAAAAAACCCAAGAGGTTTCTGTGTAACTTTATCAGAAAGGGGGCCGCCAAAAAGGCGTACCTGTCAGTAACACTCGAAGGTGTCCTCACACACGAAGCACTTCTGGACGGTGGGGCAGACATAACAATTATGTCAGCTAAACTGTTCGAGGAGCTGAGGACAGCCGCTGCCGATGTTAACAGGATAATACCTCTATCTGATTGTGCTATAGAAATGCAGGGTCTCTCAGAGGAGAAAACAACCCTGACAGCTATAGCAATGGTTCACATGCAGATTGGCGAAATGACACTGTACCACCCAGTACACGTGTCTCGTGTTGACTCATTCCCATTTTTGGTTGGCCAGGACTTTATAAATCGCTTCGAAGCGATTATAGATTATGGTGATCAAACAATGTGGACAACAGTGAGCAAACCACTGCCAATAGATACGCCTCCGGAGTGTGACACAGACTGCCCAACAGCAGGTACCGCGGAAGGCACAAAGGACTCCTCACCCGAGGACACGAGCCCGGTGAGTACTCCTCTGACATCATGTGAAACCAAAGAGACCCACCAAGTGGTCCAAACTCTGACTCAACAAGACAGCCTCCTCTGTGAGCTGGAGCAGTCAGAGTCCACCAAACACTACCTACCACTGGTAGTTAAGGGTGTAGAGATCCAAGGGTCCCACACCAACGATGCTGTACTGTCTCTGTCCACAGAGACAGTACAGCATCGTTGGTGTGGGACCCTTGG
>NC_056510.1:36801733-36802070 GCF_014905685.2 Nematolebias whitei
TAATAGATACGCCTCCGGAGTGTGACACAGACTGCCCAACAGCAGGTACCGCGGAAGGCACAAAGGACTCCTCAGCCGAGGACACGAGCCCGGTGAGTACTCCTCTAACACCATGTGAAACCAAAGAAACCCAAGTGGTCCAAACTCTGACTCAACAAGACAGCCTCCTCTGTGAGCTGCAGCAGCCAGAGTCCACCAAACACTACCTACCACTGGTAGTTAAGGGTGTAGAGATCCAAGGGTCCCACACCAACGATGCTGTACTGTCTCTGTGGACAGATAAATCAGCAATTAACCGAGCTTTCTACGAAACCTTGGTTCACAAACACGTTGGTCT
>NC_056510.1:36802170-36804127 GCF_014905685.2 Nematolebias whitei
ATATTTGTCATACAACAAGTGACACGTACCTCACGTGACTCACTACAGTATACTGTATACTTTTTAGGGGTGAGCAATATGGCTCAAATATAATATCCTGATATTTCAGAGCATTCTGACGATAATGATAAATTTTGTGATATAACAAAAAAACAAAAAACAAATCATTGTTATTCATTTGACAAAATTAACTTGACACGTTGATTTGTAGTATTACCAGTATATAAAATCTAAAAAAGAGGGGTTAATTTTACTGTAATTACTTTATTTAGTAAAGTATTCAGTCTCAAAGTATAAAAATAAAAAAGATCCTTCTGTTATTTAGATTGAAAAAGTCTGCACAAAATATAGATCCACAAAATCCACCACAAAAACTAAAGTGCGGGTGACGTTTCCCAAAAAACTAAATAAAATGAAGCTTAAGATCTGTTGAGCATAAATGTAACCTACAACAAAATATATGTTGCCTTTAAATGAGCTATAACTTCCAAACTTGTGACAAGGTGTGTTCAGCTGACCCTGAAGCTTGTTGGTGTTTCAGCTAGTGATGGGCAGACGAGGCCTCATTGTGAGTATGGCACATTTCACAAACTGTGTGGCCACTGTGTTGAAACTGTGTTGCTGTATCACCTAATGGCGACATCTGCTGGATTTAAAAAGTCAGGCAACTTGAATAAAGACTGGAAACAGACTGAAGGTTCATTCACACGTTTTTATTTAGAAACATCAGCTGCTGTAACATCTTTGGGCCGAGGCGATTGCGTCGTTTACAAACCATTTCTCCTGCTTTTGAGAGCACCCTTTCACAGGGCGCTGATGATGACGGCGTACATAGAAATTTCATTGCAAGTTTGTATAAGGTAGGCTAATTTAGTCTTTGCATTTTCCAGTATTGTAGTGGATCCTGTGATCTTGGTGTGTTCGGCTCGGAGATGTATCTTTGTACCTCGATAATGGCATCGGTGGTGACATTTGAATTGGCCTTGCTCTCCTTCACTTCCTTGTCCAGCTGCTGCCACAGGTTGTCATCTGAGGAAAAAATAAAATGCATCTGCGTTACTAATTAATTGTAATCACATAAAGTAATTTGCAAGAATATTAAAATACAAATAAACACAATTAACAATCATGACCTACTTGAACTGGGAGCAAATGGTTGAGTTGAAGGTCCAGCTTGGGCATCTTCCATTTGTGTCGGTACAGCGTTTCTCATTTCTGCCGCACACTCAGATTTGAGTCTTTTCACTGCATCATTGGCTTTTGACGCACTTAAGAATGCCATTGTCTTGAACCGAGGGTCCAGCAGTGTTGATACTGTCATTACACTTATGCTGCTTTTCCAGTGTCACGGCGCAAGTCGAATATTTCCAGCTTGGCCCGTGTTTGAGGTCTTTTCCATAGTTCTTGGGACCGACTCACCTCCCAGAATTCTGGCCCGGCTTCTAAAGGGGTCCAAGCGAGCCGAGCCGTGACGTCAGAAACACTGTCGGTCACTGATTGGTCGGGGGAGGAGTCTGTGGAGTCTTTACAAACAACCTGATCCGCCATTTTTTCTCTACCGCCTGCCATTAGCGATAACTCGAGGAGCGTATCTTTTAGTATTTTGAAGCTATACAAAAACAATAATATCAAAGCTGTGGTCAAATGCAGAAGTGCAGGTGTTGTTGTGCTTGGTGGCCGACGAAAACAGTCAAAGCGAGCTAGATGGAGCGATTGGAGGGTGGTTTGGACACGGTTACTGCTCTACTTGAACCATTTATAGAAGATGGTGAGTGTTTTCTAACTTTAAACATATTTTAAGTGACTCATCCCATCGGTTCTGAACATATTTTTAACTAACAAAAGAGGCTGACGCCATAATAGAACAACGTCGGTGCTACGATGCTAAGCTAATTTGCATAAACGCTAACTGTCCTCCGGTCCCGTTTCTCACTGTATTTTATCCAGAACGTATTTC
>NC_056510.1:36804227-36805760 GCF_014905685.2 Nematolebias whitei
TCATTTACAAGAGAGACCTGATCTCAACAAAGAATGATGACAACAATGGACAACAGCGACAACAATAGACCGTTATAAAAAGGCATACAATTTTTTTTTTTTTTTTACAAATAAAATGGCAAAAAAAAAGTAAAAAAAACAGTGAGATTTAACTAAACTAACAGCTAGATATAACTAAAAAAAACAGAAATCATAGTTATTCATTTGACAAAATTAACTTAACATGTTGCTTTGCGGGCAGCACGGTGGCGCAACTGGTAGAGCTGCTGCCTCTCAGCGAGCAGGTCCTTGGTTCAAACCCCGGTCCAGGGGCCTTCTGGGTGGAGTTTGCATGTTCTCTCCGTGCATGCGTGGGTTTTCTCCGGGTACTCCGGTTTCCTCCCACAGACCAAAAACATGCATGTTAGGCTAATTGGTAACTCTAAATTGTCCCTAGGTGTGAGTGAACGTGTGAATGGTTGTTTGTCTTGTTTGTCTCTATGTGTCCCTGTGATGGACTTGCGACCCGTCCAGGGTGTACCCCGCCCCTCGCACAGTGATTGCTGGACATGGGCACCAGTGACCCCCGTGACCCAAAATGGAATAAACGGGTAAAGATAATGGATGGATGGATGGATGTTGCTTTGCAGTATTATATAAACACTAAAAAAACAAGGGTTAATTTTACTGAAATTACTTTATTTGGTAAAGTATTCAGTCTTAAAGTACAAAAATGAAAAATAAAAATGATCCTTATGTTATTGAAAAAGTCTGCACAAAATACTGATCAACAAAATCTACCACAAAAACTAAAGTGCAGGTGAAGTTTCCCAAAATTACTAAATAAAATGAAGCTTAAGATCTGTTGAGCATAAATGTAACATAGAAAAAATATGTTTCCTTTAAATGAGCTATAACTTCCACAAGTTGTGACAAGGTGTCTTCTGCTGACCCTGAAGCTTGTGGTGTTTCAGCTTCCTATAATCCTGTCTTTGATCACCTACCTCTTTTCTTGGTCCATGGAACCGACTGTGGAACTGAAAAGAGACACAGTTAGCTGCACGTGTTTGTACCGGCAGTTTAGATCGGGGGAGACGCAGCTGAGCCGCGCCGGCACGGCAGATCAGAGCTGGGTGGGGAGAGAGAAAAAAGCAGAGCTGCATTTGTAACAGCAGCTTAGAGCGGGGTGGTGGGGAGGGAGAGACAGTTGAGCTGTCTATACCTGCAGTTTAGAGATGGATGGAGAGACAGCTGAGCTGCACGTTGTTTGTTGCTTTTTAGCTAGCTAGAATTGTGCACAACTAAATTAGCGTTACACCAGTACCGACAGGTGGCGGGTGAGTGCACAGTTCAGTTCAGTATTTCAGGGCGCTCGGTTCTATTAACGGGGAAGGGCGCCCTGACGTATTACGTCATGAAATTAGCAAATCATGATGTCATGTATTTTCCCAGACAATTTTTTTTACCAGTATTATCGCGAACGATATGATATGGCCTAGCCCTAATGTACATCTGTATATATATATATATATATATATATATATATATATATAT
>NC_056510.1:36805860-36809432 GCF_014905685.2 Nematolebias whitei
ATATAAACTTTCAAAAACATAAAATGCAGTTGCACCTTAAACGGCTCAGTCCAAAGGACTCTGGTTTCTTACTAATCTAGAAGTCTCTCACACAGTTTCTCTGGAAATGGAAGATTAAAACCTCTGCAAATAGCCCTCATCTTTTTAGTGGGATGATGACCCGGCCTAAAAATAAATCAGAAGACTCAAACACATTTGAAACATATTTGCCTTTATATAAATTAAGGTAATTTAAATCAAACTGCATGGTCTTGAAGCGAAGGACAGTTAGCAATTCTGTTAATGTCTGTGCTCCAGCTGTTCTAAAGCAAGGTGAATGATGACCATTAAGCAAATTAAAACAGAAAAAATACAAGCGTTAAAGTCATTATCCAGAGAGGACCTGCTCACCTGAAAACAGAAAGGCTTCAGCTGAAATTTGCTTTTATAATACATCAAGTGATTCAGTGACATTCTGAGCTTAGGAAACTGATTCTGCAAACTAAAGTATGTCAGCTGAAAATGTCCTCACAATAAGCAAGAAATGCTGCATCTACTTTTTCTGCAGTTCAAAAGGAAGCATGTTCTGTTTCTACACAAACGTCCAAGTTTTTTGAAACAGTCATTACATTTTTTAAATATTAATTTAATAAAAACAGTTAATTCTTGTGGCATGGTGACAGAGTTAGTAGAGCTGCTGCCTCTCAGCGAAAAGGTCACCGGTTCAAGTCCTGGCCCGGGACCTTTCTGGGTGGAGTTTGTATGTTCTCTCCGTGCATGTGTGGGTTTTCTCCAGGTACTCCGGTTTCCTCCCACAGACAAAAACATGCATGTTAGGCTGATTGGTAACTCTAAATTGTCCCTAGGTGTGAGTGAGAGAGAGAATGGTTGTTTGTCTTGTTTGTCTGGTCGAGGAAAATCAACACAACTCCTACTTTTCAGCCTATTCACCTGTTCCTCTCATTGGTTTGGAGATACATGGAGAAAAGACACAATAATCAGTCAGAGTGATTCAAGTTAAAAAGTATTACCAACATTTATTAAAGCTTTCAGCTGAAAGGAGACACTCTTACCCCAAAGCAACAGATATACAGCAAAAACCCAAGACGCGTCTGACCGGAGCTCTTGTTCCTTCTGTATTTAAACAACAAAGCTCCACCCAGCGACGTGTCACACATTCTTACAGTTCTTTGTCTAAACTAGTTCAAACTGATGTCTTCATTTCCTGGAAGTCCTTTTATGGAGTTGTTTTATTATTTTCTTCTGCCCTTCCAGTTTACTGGTGATCTTGTCATCAGGTAGGACACACACCAGCAGCTCGATGTTAGTTCATGTCCCGTACACAAAAAACTCAAATACATACTCTGACTTAGTTCAATCTGTATTTGTTGATACCAAAAGACAAGCAGATCCAAAAGCCAAGCAGATACAGATAAAGGACAAGATACAGTTGTGATACATCGAGCAATACAGCACAGCAGATAAGAGCGTCTTTACATTTTCCCCCTTCTGGTCTCTGAAAGAGACCATTACTCCTAACTAGCCATCCCTGAATAGGTGTAGCTCTGCATGTCCTGGAAAACTCCCTGAGGCAGCTGTTCATTTTAAGGAGGAAAGCAGGACATCACCTCACACCTCTGTAACGGTGGTCATTTCTGACCCAGAATCCACCTGTACAGGAAAAGAAACGTTCCCTCGTCTTTCTTGGTAAACACACAATGCAGCATTTTAGCAAAACAGGCAACTTTAAAGCTGGTAGGAGCAGTCAGCCTCTTCCAGTAGCGGTGCGATGGCCACTAAGGATAGTTCCATGTCTCGTCCCTGGCTGTACATTTGGTAAGTAGGAGGGCGCTCACTGCCACCTTTCTCGATTATAGAGGTGATGAACCTGACCGCCAGTGAACGACAGCAGGGCACAGAGCAACAGCCACAGACCACCATGATCCCTAAAAATGTACAGTAGACACAGACACTAACAGAGAGATTACTAATGTTTTCCATTTACCAAATATGTTTGAAAACCATTCTTCTAAGGGTTCTCACTACCTGAGTGTTCGTGCATGGTCTTACTCATCTTCTCAGTCCCTCCAGTGCTCTGGTCACCGATTCGTCCGGGACAGTGTCGTTAGGGATGAAAGTATAACATTTTTCTCCAATCATAGCACAGGCTCCCCCCTTTTCAGCTAATACCATGTCCAGTGCCATGTGGTTTTGTATGGCCATCAGAGAGGTAGGTCCTAATTGCTCAGCCAGACCCTGTACAGCATCTCTAGTTAAGTTTGTCAATCAGTTGCCCCCTTTGGAGGGAGACACGGGATAGTCTGTCCCGTAGCTTATAAGCGTACATGGCTGAGTAGTCTGGGGTCCAAAATGGGCCATTATAGGTGATCTCTGAGCTCCAGGCTGGGCACCAGGCCTCCAGCGCATGCAATTTATCCATATATCTTTTTTAGTTAAATACCGTCACAGATCATACCCTCTCCAGCTGGCCTGGTGTTCTCCACACGCTATGACACTGCACAGGTCGAACTGGAAGGTGGTTGCCTTGTCCAAGATGTAATTCAGCTCAATGCCCCCATAGTTGGAAAAGCAAAAATCTGCACATACTACTGGAAGAAGTAAGATCAGGACCAGAACACTACAGGGATTTCCCTTTTTTTAAATCAACTTGAGTGCGGAGATTTCTGTTTTCCGTCTGGGCTGCCAGTTTGAACTGTACCTGTTGGTCTTGAAAAGTTATTTAAATACATTTATGTTAATATAAAAAGGTCACTTACCAATTATATGCTTGATGTGATGATTTTTTCCTCCGCCTTTGGTTTTATAAATCTGTGTACATTTCCTGTCTTTAAGTGACCTTGTACTAGATGGCTGCTAAAGTTATCAGTTTTCAATCTTATACATCTGTAAAGTAGCCCATATTAGTTATAGATTAAGAAACACACACTATCATTCATACAGCAGACACTCACTCACACTCCAACATCATTGATGCGACAAATATACATGACATTTATTCAATTAGATTCAGTTTATATATATATATAGCACCAAATCACCACAAAGTTGACTCAGGGCACTTTACAGAAACATTCACAAACATAAAAGCCAATTAGTAAAGTTCTCTATCTAAGGAGGCCAGCAGACAAGTTTAATCTTATATTGTTATATGCTGGTGAAGATTTTTTAACTTATAATGTTATATTTCCCTATACCTTCCTAACTAAGGTTCTTGTTTGTCCCTCAACTTATAAAAACACATTTCCATCACTGCCCAGAGCCCTATAAAGAGACAGTTGCGACACTCTTTGAACTCGCCGATACGCGGTCACGTGGTTCATGCAGCTACCAATAGTTCCAAACAGCTCATCACTGTCAGTCAGTTTGAGCGGCTGCTGGTGCAACACCTGATGGATGGATGGATGGATGGATGGATGGATGGATGGATGGATGGATGGATGGATGGATGGATGGATGGATGGATGGATGGATGGATGGATGGATGGAGGGATGTATGTATGGATGGATGTATGTATGGATGGATGGATGTATGTATGTATGTATGTATGTATGTATGTATGTATGTATGTATG
>NC_056510.1:36809532-36821648 GCF_014905685.2 Nematolebias whitei
TGTATGTATGTATGTATGTATGTATGTATGTATGTATGTATGTATGTATGTATGTATGTATGTATGGATGGATGTATGGATGGATGGATGTATGGATGGATGGATGGATGTATGGATGGATGGATGGATGGATGGATGGATGGATGGATGGATGGATGGATGAATCGATCACTGAGCAAAAGTGTTAGATGAACATACTTTAAGCATCCATGAGAAGAACAAATCACTTTATTTTTAGGCTTATACTGGCACAAAATGCAGTAATTAGAGGTTTTGGTTTAAAATATTTAGCGCTACTTGTGTATTTTAAAAAGTATTTGTACTTATTTTTCTGTGGCGGTAGTAGCATGGAGACATCTGTTTAACAACTTTCTCTTCTAAAAGAAAGTCCAAACACTGAATGCTGACTTAGCATTCACACAATAATTAGGGTATGAGCGCTGACATCGTCACAAATCGTCTGAAAATTTTATGATTATTATAGTCCTAAAACTTGCCCAATTGTTGAAAAAAAAAAAGAAACAGAAATGTGTGGTTGGGACTGAACCCGTTTTTGTTTTATTACTGTACCTCAGTGGCTCAGAGGGGATGATGCCAGAGTTTGTGGTTCTCATTGAGTGACAGAAACTTCCTGATTTCACTCTGTTTGTCCTCTGGCATGGATTGTGATGTTGTTAAACATTGTGCTGTAATTAAACTTTGTCATGTAATTAAACATTGTGATGTAATTAAACTTTGTGGTGTTATTAAACATTGTGCTGTAATTAACACCAAAAAACTTGTGAGGAAAAGTAAATGGGACTTATAGCTCCACATGGCTGGTGCTAGTGTCTGGTATCAAAAATAAAAAATTGCTGTCTATTCACCAAATCCTGCAAGTTTCAGTTACAAACACCAGATGATGGGGGCATGTGGTCTACATGCTGATGTTTTATCAATGCATTAATATTAACACTAAAGAAATTAGTAGAGAAATAGTGGTTACCTACAGTGCATACAAAAAATATTCACCCCTTTGAGGATTTTATGCTTCTATTGGTGTCATCTCAATTAAAAATGGCCAAACACCATAAGACTGGGTCAAGTGCTTCTTTGCATCCAGCCCTAGTAGAGATTTAAAACATTTTCTTCAACAGATGCTTTCTCTTTGTCACTCTCCCATAAAGCTTATACTGGTGAAGAACACTGGCAACACTTGTATGCACTGTCTCTCCGCTGATCCTTGTAATTCCTCTAAAGTGCTCACATGTGTCTTGGTGTGTCTTGGTGGTCTCTCCGACTATTCTCCTTCTTGTGCAGGCACTCAGTTTGTGAAGATGTTCTGTTCTTTGAAATGTACACGTCCAATAGTCTTTGAATGTTGTAATGGATTTAACAGAACTTGTTGGGAGGTTTACAGCCTTGGAAATCCTTTTGTATTCATCCGCTGTCTTATACTTATAAATTATCTTCTCTACGAGTTAAATTAGAACAATCACATTAAAGGTGTGTTTTTTTTCGTTCAACCTTTATTTAAACAGATAAATCACAGTGAGCCTCAAAGACTCGTTTACAAGTGAGACTTGTTTGGACAGATAAAAACAGTGGTTAACTGGACACATGTAGGAGTTGGAGGCGAAAAAAATTCCCATCAGACTTTTTTTTTCCTGCCTGAGAAAAAAACCCTCTAATATATTAAAAAAAAAAAAAAAAACACCTCACACAAACAAGCACATAGTGACGTAGACATTCTGCAGACGGAGGAGAGGAGAGCGGTCAGCAATGTTCATAGATGCTCTCGAGGTCACTGTAAGTGTTCTGATAAGGATGGATAATCAGTCAATGTCCTCCGGTGAGATCCATAAACATTCTCGAGGGATGTCGAGGAATGGCCAAGAATAACATCTATGAGAATCCAAGAGTCCTGAAACGATGACACGAAGTTTATTCGGCTGGTTTCATCTGGTTATCAGTTGGAAATTCCTCATGGAGGGGGCAGTGAGCGTCAGATCACATGTACTCCAGGCGAATTCAGATAAGATGGCCTTCAAGGCCAGCCAAGGGAGCCAAAATTTAGATAAACACACAGTTGTTTTGGGGACAGGCAGAACTTAATGACATCTACCTTGAGTCTGTGTTGGTCGACTCGGTTCCGAAATGTCCAAAATACATGGCTACACCGATGGAACGTGACTGTGTAAAATCCCCAAGATCTGATCCATTCAGCCCAAAGCATTTGAGTCCGGGTACTCGAGACACGAACCAAGCCATCATAAAGGCAAGCAGCGTGATCGGGTCCAAATTTGCTGATGACGACTTACTTAATTGTAGATAAAACCAGCACCAGCTGAATTCAAAAAGCAGGAACCAGTTATCAAAAATCCAATTAAATATGCGTCTTTAAAATCCACAGAGGCAGCAGAGATAGACACATCATCAAGTCCTCCAAGTCGATGAGCTATCCAGCTGCGTGCGTGCCAACAGGGTAAATCGGTGGTGAACACTTATGCTAATTTACTTTACAGATTTTAACTTTACTACTATTTCGTTGCAGAAATTTGGTGCAACTATGATATTTAAATTAGTTTTATTTGTCCTAAAGGCCAATTTATATTGAACACAGTTGATTTATGGCTGCACTAAAATAAATACACATTGGTGCTTGAAAGTTTGTTGAAGCCGTTAGAATTTTCTATGTTTCTGCATCAATATGACCTAAAACATCAAAGTTTCACACAAGTCCAAAAAGTAGATAAAGAGAACCCAGTTAAACAAATGACACAAAAATATTATCTCTATCTTTTTGGAGAGCTGTGTCTTTCTCCTTCAACCCTGCCATGCACACCATTGTTGCTCATTGTTCTCCTGATGGTGGACTCATGAACTTCAACATTAGGAGGTGGAACACCTGGAGAGCTGGTGCAAAGAGAATAACCTTCACATCAATGTGAAGAAGACAAAGGAGATGATTGTGGACTTCAGAAGGAACAAACACACCTACAACCCCCCGAACATAAGAGGATCTGCAGTGGAAGTGGTCTCCAGCTACAAGAACTTGGGTGTACACCTGAATGACAACCACAGCTGGAGCAACAACACCACCAGCCTGATCAAGAAAGCTCATCAGAGACTCTACTTCCTCAGGCGGCTGAGACGAGCTGGACTGGGAATTTCAGTCCTCACCTCCTTCTACAGGTGTGCAGTGGAGAGCATCCTGTGCTCCAGCATCAACGTGTGACATGGAGGCTGCACAGCTGCAGAAAGAAAAGCTTTGCAGAGAGTGGTGAAGGCTGCACAGAAGACTGTTGGAGTCAGCCTCCCCACCATCACAGACATTTACACCTCCAGATGCAGGAAGAGGTCCACCTGCATCATGAAGGACCCCACTCACCCAGCACACACACGTTTTGCCCAGCTCCCCTCAGGAAGGAGGTTGAGGAGCATTAAGTGTAGAACCACTAGACTGAGGAACAGATTCTACCCCGAGGCTGTTAGACTCATGAATCTCTAACCAGAATAATCACTGTGAAAAAAAAACCATATCATGTTGCTGCTGATCTGCTTCATGTTGATGTGTTCATCAACTTGCGTGTTCATTTGCTCACACAGACTCATGCTCATGTTCATGCTCATGTTCGTGCTGCTGTTTGACGTAATGTTTTTATGCTATTAATGCTTAGTGTATTTTAGTTGATGTTTTTCTTAGTTCATATCTTAGATGTTATCATTGTTTTTCTTTTACATTTTATTGTTGGATGTAACTGGGACCCTGTGTACATAATTTCGCTCCACCACATGCACCACATGAGGTGCGAATGACAATAAAGAAACTCTGACTCTGATTAGTTAATGTGAGAGAGGTCTTCAGTTGTTAGAAGTTACCCTGCTGTTATCTTGCTGACTATTCCACACCTTGCTCTTGAAGTGATCTTTGTTGGTCCACCACTCCAGGGGAGGTAACACTGGTCTTGAATGTCCTCCATTTGTACACAATCTGTGTGACTGTGGATTGGTGGAGTCCAAACTCTTTAGAGATGTTTTGTAACATTTTCCAGTCTGATGAGCATCAACAACTCTTTTTCTGAGCTCCTCAGAAATCTCCTTTTTTCCTGCCATGATCCACTTCCTCAAACATGTTGTGAAGAACAGACTTTGATAGATCCTGTTCTTTAAATCAAACAGGGTGCCCCCTCACATCTGATCATCATCACATTGATTGGTAACACCTGACTAATTTCACCTTGAAATTACAGAAGTCCCTCACTACTTCATGATTCAACTTTTGCGGACTTGATCTGTCACGGTTTTTCAAAGTAAGATTGAACACGAGAAAAACAATTGTACAGGACACATGATTGTCAACTTTAATATTACATAACTGGGACAGTACGGGATACTGTACAGTACAAAGTTAACGAAAAAATAAAATACTTCAGACAGGCGCCGCCATTTTGTAAGCCTAAACTGTATCACCGCACATAAGGACTACATTTCCCAGAAGCCAACAGTTCCCCGGGGTGGGGGTTTTAAGATTAAAACCCCCACCCCGGTTGACAACTGCCGGCACTAACGTAGCGCTAAGATAGCGTGCCACACAGAAGCGTCTCCCCTCCTCACCACACCCTGTCCACAAAAAATTCCTGAGAGATGAGTGTCCCCTGCCAAGACAAGTAGCCTGGGGAAACACTGCATGCAGTGTGGAGAGTTGTTAAAAACCCAGAGTGGACTTCAGTGCTTTGAGTATTCTTCTATTAATCAAGTGGAATGGATTTATTCACAAAGAAATGCAAACAGCACCGGGTGAACTAATATTTCATGGTAAATGTGTGGGGGGGTCCAAACAAATATTTTTTTTAATGTGAGGGGGACATGTCCCCTTCACATTTAACTGATGCGATGCTGCTTACCAGAATCATAGGCATGAAAATAATTATGAAGTCATAATCAGCAGCAGCTGTGAATCAGTTCTAGATAGCATACATTTACAATACAGTAATCTAATAAAGAATTATTTCACAATAAATTTATATTTATTCTTTATCTTGCAGCTCCCAGCTGAGTGCATGCAGGTCAAAAACCAGTTTTCTCTAACCACAGACATTATCTTATTTGAATAAGACAGTTTTAATCTAGATGCCTTCAGAAATGTCTGTTGTTTTTATTAAGTAAAACGTGCCAAGTTTTATTAATCAGAACCAGCTCAGGTAATCAACTGTACAATGTTTTCATGTTAAATTTGATTCTGTTCAATAAATGACATTTATTTTGATGGGTCAAAGAAAATTAACGTCTCATGTCACTGATTAAACCATCTACGCACAGTTACTTCTGTCACATGGCTGTAATTAGCTCAGAAAAGAGAGAACCTGTTATTTAAATTATATTGTAGTGAAGGTACAGCTAACCTGGACCATGACACCACACTACAGCTTTAAAGGTTTTTTTTTGTTTAAAACTTCTACATTTTTGTAAATGACAAAATATTTATTTTACTATAAATTTTAAAAAGTGTATTTTCCTCCATTAGTCTGCCTTCTGGGTCAATATCCACATCCTCCTCCGTTCTCCAGAGCTCAGAACTGATGCTTGGTTCTGGTCCTCTGCACAGTCTGACCTGGGCTCGGTCTACCCTTCTTCTTCTAAAACAAACGATCATCCTCTTCATCACCCCCACTCTCGCTGACGTTATCGTGCACTGAACTCCATTCAACTTCTGCGTCTTTTTATTTTTCCTGTAGATTATTTGGTGCTTGAAAAACAACTTGGGAGCCTCCGTCAGAAAGGAGGGGGGACGTTGTTTGTGGGTTTAGCGGTGGTGGGGCTGCAGCTTCGTGCTGTAACGCGCTTGAGGTTTGATGATCACAACTCTGGTTTTACTTGGCCTATCAACACAGTTTAAAATCTTTGTAGGTTATAAGTAGGATTTTGAATTCAATTCTGGACTTGACAGGGAGCCAGTGGAGAGAATCAAAAACTGGAGAGATATGATCTCTCCCATTAACTCCAGTTAAGACTCTGGCAGCAGCATTTTGGATCAACTGAAGACGTTTTAAAGAAGTATTTGGACATCCAGAAAATAAACCATTGCAATAGTCCAGTCTAGACATGACAAATGCATGGATCAGTTTTTCTGCATCATTTTTAGATAAGATGTTTCTCATTTTAGTGATATTATGCAGGTGGAAGAATTGTGCTGTGTTGTTTCCTGAAACCAGATTGATGGGAAGACAAGATATTGAAATAATACAAATACTTGACTTGACTATTTATCATTTTTTCTAAAACTTTAGCAATACAGAATTTAGATTGGTCAATAATCGGTCAGTATAGTGGGGTCACCTCCCATCAGTAAAGGTAAAACAAAAGCCGTTTTTCAAGTGTTTGGAATGGTATCTTGATTTATGGACAGATTAACGATGTGAGACACCGGTTCTGCTATGATTTGTGCAGCTAGCCTTAATAAGTAAGGAGGTGGGTCTTCAGGGCCTGCAGATTTTGTAGAATCCAGACCTTTTAAAATTTTATTAACCTCACTAACAGAAAACTGTGAAAATGATAAGGTGCGGTTTATGGAGGATTGACTTATAGGATAAATTTGTATAAGCTTGGCTTGAAGGAGTTGCTTTTTCATTAGTAATTGTGGCAAACAAAGAGCTAGAGGCAACAAAATGTCTATTGAAACAATTCAGAATCTCATGCTTGTCACAGGAAGAGTTAACAAGAGATTGTAGTGGCAGGTCAGATGAATGGGAGCTGCCAGAAAGCGATTTGATAGTTTTACGAACATTTTAGGGTAATTTAGATCTTTGGAGGTCTGAGATAAAAAGTAATGACGTTTAGCAGCTTTAATGGGAGCTGTACAATGATTCCATAGCTGACGAAATTGCAACCAGTCAGTATCTGAACCAGAATTTTTTGCCACTCACAAACATTTAATATTGGATCATTTCCCCCCAATAAATAAATGACCAAGTATAATATTGTTGTATAATTTGTTTAATTGAAAATAAACTAAATTTAACTGACAATTCAGAATAACTTGATTATTGAGCGTATATGGCCACCACGTTGTTCAAGCCAAGAGCCATTGTCAGCACTGAAGGGGGGTGGGGGCAGGGCCAGATTAACACTTCGCTGTACCCTGGGCAACAATCTTCAAGGGCCCCATCATCACGACCCCAGAATCACCATAATCTGGCAAAATACAGAATAAATTACCATAATATACAGTAAATATACTTAAAATTCTAACTATCAAGTGTATTTTTATGTATAAAACTCCAAATGCTCATTGACACTAATCATCAAGACTGAATTATATTGAACACATTTTGAACACCACATGATACCATATGTGTACTTGTTCAGTAATGTGTTGGCCAGTAAGTGTCAGAAGCATTTATAATGTGTGTGTGTGTGGGGGGGGGGGGGGGGGGACATGCTGATGGGGGGGGGTCTGGGAGTCCTCCCCCAGAAAATTTTGAATAAAGTAGATGCCATTTCCTGCATTCTGGTGTATTTTAATGGTTAACATCTAGTTTTACCTACATAAGTAAACACTTGGAACGCCTTGGGATTCCCCTGGAGGAGCTGGCCCATGTGGCTGGGGAGAGGGAAGTCTGGGCCTCCCCACTTAGGCTGCTACCCCCACGGATGGAAGGAAGTAAACACTTGATTCAGTAACTATTTTAGAGCTAATGGCACAACAAGAAGTAACCTGACCAACAGCTGATTCAATTAATTAAAAATATTATATATTCTAAGGTGACAATTTGATGCCCACATTAAAACTAAATGACTGTAACTTAGTTGACTTCAAATGTAGTAAGATTATCAATGAATGTTTGGAACAAAGGATTTACTGACTATAACAAAGATTCAAGAAAACTCCCAGTATAACTCATAAAACCAGAACGATTTCTCTAAAAAAAGTTAAATCTGGTCCTCTGGACATTCAAAAAAACAAAACAAAGCAAATCAACAAAAAAATGTAGAAACGTTTCGTCTCTCGTCCGAGAGACTTCCTCAGTCTGAGGAGCTGTTTTCAGCTCAGTCTCTTAAATAGCACCGTCTCAGAGTGGATCAACCAGTTTTGCTGCTGACAACCAAAACCAGCTGATCACATGCTCAAGAAGGACCATCAGCCTAACAATGGATCATTAGCACACTGATGGCTGTTTACTGTTCACAGAGGGCTGAGTGATACTAGCAATCACAGCATTGTAAGAGGAGGACAGTTGAACCCGGAGGCCTCCACCCCTGTTTAACGATGGACGATTTCTTTTCACAAAGATGGCCTCCTTTACTCCTCTCTCAAACCATCGTTCCTCTCTGTCCAGGATGTGAACGGATGAGAGACGAAACGTTTCTACATTTTTTTGTTGATTTGCTTTGTTTTGTTTTTTTTGAATGTCCAGAGGACCAGATTTAACTTTTTTAGATTTTTCTACCTGGATTATTGAGCATGCATCAGGACAGAACGATTTCTGTTCATTCTACATTTATCAAATGGCCTAAATCTCCTAAAGCGAAGGAGGATCATTTTAAATAATCAATAAGATACATCCTGTAGCCATGTTTCTTGAAAGAAGATTTAAATTTGAGTGCCTTTTGTAAATCACAAGATGAATCCCTCGAGTAATTTTTTTTCATGTCAATACAAAGTGTTTGGTCAGACATTAGAAACTGGATTAATCTCAAACTTAACATTTCTTATTTTCATGCTGGTAACATTTTACTTTATGTGGATAACTTGAGCTCAGCTTTCTCTGATGCCATAAATATAGTCGTCCTTATGGCAAAGTACCACATTCACTGTAGTAAGAGGAGAGATAATAAGCCCTCCTTCCTGTTTGATGAACGATTTTAAGTCATAATATTCTTCATTAGGTAGATTAAAAATCTGCAAAACTGCTAGAATCATCTCACAACAGATACAAACTTATTGTTTTAATTAAAACAAGAAGTTTCTCAAGAAAAAAAACTGATGAGCTTGTCAGCAGGTAAGGGGCGTTTACCTTCGGGACAAATTGAGGTTGTTGATTGGTCAGTTACTGACACGCCTTCTGAGTTGATTGACAGGTCGCACGTCAAGGATCCGACTGAAAAAAGAAAAAAACCTGAGAGCTGCAGCAGCTGCACTGGGAGGAGGCGGGGCTGCACAAATGCAGCGCAGGGCTCCAATAAAGCAGGAGATAACCAGATACTTTGCTTGTGCCCTCACTGCCCTGGGCCCCTTAGAGATCATGGGCCCCTGGGCAGTTGCCAGGGCTAAGCACCCCTAAAGTCAAATACTAGAATCGCCCCTGGTTGCTAGAGGCAACCGATAAAAAAAGGGAGACATTTTGGGGGGTGGGGTTGTGTCGAAAAACACAAGCATAGATAATAAAAGCCTAACTCAAAACACATCAAAGACCCATGGACATGGTTAAAAACATATACAAGACACTAAATCCATTCCTTCATGTTTATTTACCTCCAGATAAAGCAAACACAGTCTTTTGGTACGCAAAGCATCAATTTACCGCTCAATAAAATACATGAACAATGAGATGCAGGAGAGACAAATACTTTCTATTTAGCACCTCTGAAGAAAGCATCACAATTCTCACTTCCATTATCACTCAATAGTAACGTTCAATTTTTTGCATAAAAATATACGTCAAAATTGAAAATGATAACACTGGCTTGATGAGGCCGATGACATATCAAGGTGAATTTAAATGTTCTGCCTAGATTTGGCTTTAAAAGGAGTGCATGTGCTCAAACAAAACCAGTAATATGAAGAAAAAAAACTTAATTCAATTGACCTTTGTGTTCTTTAGTCATTCAACAGAATCTGCATGAATTAACCTGCAAATAGTTTAAAGGTGGTGATTCTGATTAAACAAATTCCACATTAACAGAACCCACCACATAGTAGTACAGTTTTACAGTACAGATAAAAACACATGCAGGTTCATGAGAACTATAAGCTGAAATGAAATTAATGACTACTTCGTGCCACAACTAAAAAAAAAAAGATGAAAGAAACTCCTCACGTGGGTACAATAAGCTTTTATAGCATTTAACACAAACTAGACAGCTCTTTTGGCAAACCCTAAGACGCCAGGCCAAGCAGGAATCCTCCAACAAAGCCACTTGTGACAACAGCGTTCTTCTTCAAAAACTCCTTGGACTGGAAAATAAAATACAAATGCACAAATTAGTTATAAAAAATTCTCAGTCGACATACTGTAACTTGTCCTTCAGACCTCAAGACAAACAGCAAATAAGATTAACAGTAAAACACAATCTGGATGCGTGATCACCTGCAATAAGGAGAATTATTTTTTTTTTTTTTAAAGAGAGAGATAAAATGGAATGCAGACGTTATGTGAAAATGTGTCATGTTGAAGCTAGTTTCTCTTTAAAATTCCCAAAATTAATATCCACAGGTTGTAGATAGCTTTTTGGATATCTCCAATTTGGAGCAACAGAGTTCACGTCTGACAAGTGAACAGCAGCCAAACCAAAATGGATTCTTGCATCTTAAAACTCCAATCTTCAAAATTTCATAAACAAAACAATATACTGTACTTTTACTAAGGTCATGTACACAGTATACTGTACTTTTACTAAGGTCATGTACACAGTGTACTGTGTACTTTTACTAAGGTCATGTACACAGTGTACTGTGTACTTTTATTAAGGTCATGTACACAGTGTACTGTGTACTTTTATTAAGGTCATGTACACAGTATACTGTATACTTTTACTAAGGTCATGTACACAGTACACTGTGTACTTTTACTAAGGTCATGTACACAGTACACTGTGTACTTTTACTAAGGTCATGTACATAGTATTGTAGTGAACCAGATGACCTCAAATCTACCAGATGGACAGAGACTGTTATTTTCATTGATCTGAATAAGTCTGGGCCATCTGATGACTTTCTTTCTTGAATTAATCAAGCAGAAAAGACAATTCTTTATAATCATTACTGCCTTACAAATGTTTTGATAATCAAATTGTGTTAGTTCACTCAATGCTTATAGGTTGAAAAGAACTACTCATCTTTATTTTACATAAACAGTAAGTAATGATTTTTATTCCTCATTCCAAGAAGAAATCACCTGAATAAGCATTCCTTGATTTTCTGTCTGAAATGAGTCAAGTCGTAAGTATGTGAAAGGTTGGTTTTCGGTCAACTAAAATGTTTACCGAGAAAAATGTCATGTTTAAACTTTTTCAGAAGATTACCAAGAGTTGACTCCACGAAGTCTGCTGTTGCTGCAATAATCTTTTCTGTATGTGAAAACAAATTTCATTCTCTGACCTCGACTGTTGATAAACACCTTACGTCAAAACCACTCCTCTTTCTGGTCCTTCCACGAATCAGAAAGCTCTAAATTGAACAGGAAGTCGACCCAAATAAAATGTGGCAACTTCCCAGTTCATGTTGGATTGAGATTGAGATTGAGAGTGCAGCCGGTTCTGAAAGTTTCAGAGCAATGAAGAGTCCAAGAGAGCAATGAAGAATCCAGAGGTTTTTGGGATTATAATTCTGTTTTGAGCTAACTACGCACGACTCTCTGAAGGTTTGGTAGTTCTCGACGGAGACGCTGAAACGAGTCAGAAAGGAACTACTCCGACGCTGATTCATCATCAACAGGTAGATGGTTCTATTTTGACCAAGTGTACCGTGAGAAGCTGAGATCGGACGGAGCGTGCAATTTCTGGTTAAACAGATTAAACTTCCCTCACATATTTCCTCTGTAAGATAAATCTCAATTTACTCTTAAACTCACCTCTCTCTCATAAATCAGTGCAGATATTTTTAGAAATATCTGAAGCAAAGTCCTCAAATCACCGCCGAGTGATTTGAAGTTCATTATTTGTGAAACTGTCTGTTATTATTTTCATATTTTGCCAAATTAATGTAAATGTTTGATGTTAAACTTTGATTCTGAAAATAAATGATTCCATTCATTTGATGGGTCAAAGGTAATAACGTCTCTTGTTCGCATTCCTTTAAATTCAATGCACGGCATTACACAGTCAGAAAGATGAAGAACTCGTGAAAAGTATGCATAAATATATATCCATATATTTGTCATACAACAAGTGACACGTACCTCACGTGACTCACTACA
>NC_056510.1:36821748-36826142 GCF_014905685.2 Nematolebias whitei
CTTCATAAGCCCACCTTAAACCACATAATTGCATGGCACATTGAACCAGAACGGCACAGGCTGGACGTCGCTGGAGACGACCTTCGCTGGAGGCGACCTGCAATCCTGACGTTGGTCTCCACTCTTCATCCAGTGGCCGCATCTTCAGTTCAATCCAAGGGTACCCCTCTGTATGCTGATTAATCAACACTTCCAATCGTTGTGGATTTACCGTTGTGGATTATATGACTTTTTCCAGTGGATTACAGACTCTGTTTCCAAGGGGTTAAAGCATTGCTACAATGGAATTACCAACAACATTATGGAATTATGATCAACACAATGGAATTACCAAGAACATTGTGGAATTACTTTTGACTTTTGTTTTCCTGCTGGATTACTTTTGACTTTGGTCTTCCTTGCTGGATTACATCAAGCTCAAGGACATTCGAAGGCGTAAGTTCAAGTTTGGAATTCATCCCCATGGACAGGCGATGATTTCCAAAGGGGGGACTGTAGTGGACTAGGCCTATGTCAAAACTGACCAGATGGACAGAAACTGTCATTTCATTGATCTGCATCCAGAAATACAGTTTGACCCATCCTGAGACTTTCTTTCTTGAATTAATCAAGTAGAAAAGACAATTCTCTATGATCATTACTATTTTACAAATGTTTGGATAATCAAATTGTGTTAGTTCAAACAATGTTTACATGTTGAAGTGAACTACTCATTTTTATTTACTTAAACAGTAGTAATGATTTTTATTCCTCATTCAAAGAAGAAATCAGGGTAATATGCATTTCTTGATTTTTCTGTCTTCAATGAGCAAATTTGTAAGTGTGTTAAAGTTCGAGCTTCGGTCAACTAAAAAGTTTACTGAAAAGAAATGTCATGTTTAACTTTTACAGCAAGATACAGGAGAGGTGGCACCACGAAGTCTGGTTTTCCCATGATATCTTTCTGTCTGTTCTTAAACAATCCTTGACTTTCCATAACACCTTACATCACAAACCACACCTCTGTTCTGGTCCATCCACGAATCAGAAAGCTCTCAAATGAACCGGAAGTATAGCCCG
This sequence comes from Nematolebias whitei, assembly GCF_014905685.2. NCBI lineage: Eukaryota > Metazoa > Chordata > Actinopteri > Cyprinodontiformes > Rivulidae > Nematolebias > Nematolebias whitei. The sequence goes on from NC_056510.1 coordinate 36,822,808, forward strand.
TTTAAATGTGGCAACTTCCCAGTTCAACAGTAGAGTTGAGAAGAGATGAGTTCCAGAGTTACAGAGTTCACAAAGAGTTCCAGAAGAGTTCAGAGTTCTTGGAATCCAGAATGCAGAGCTGAACCAGAGACGATTTTGGGAATTATAACTTCTGTTTGGGTAACCTCGCACGACTTTCGAGGTATTTTAGCTGTTCTCAACGGAGACGCTGAAAGTGGCTGGAAGTAGGACTTCACGCCGACCTGATCTATCTTCAGAAAGGTAAAGTCGACCTTCACCCAAAAGTGTACCGTTTGGGACAAGCTGATTTCCAAAGAGCGTGCTGTTCTGGTTAAAACAGATAAATTCCCTCACACATCTCTCTGTAAGATAAATCTCAATTTTCCATCTTCAAACTCTCCTTTCTGCTAGAAAATAAATCCAGATGTTTTCATTAATGTCTGTGGTGAAGCAACGGAAAACCATGGCCGTATGGTTTTCCTGATTGATTAATTATGCTGTTGTTATTTTCATATTTTGCCAAATTAATGTAAATGTTTGATGTTAAACTTTGATTCTGTAAATAAATGACCGCATTCATTTTGATGGGTCAAAGATAAATAACGTCTCTCGTTACATTTTTGCTAAATTCAATGCACGCATGTTACACAGTTCAGAAAAATGAAGAACCCGTTTAATGTATGAATATATCTCAGCATCTGTTCATACTACAGGTTAAAACAGTTTAGCGATGGTCCGAAATTGCTGCGTTATTAGATGTAATGTCCGGTCACATGACTGGAATTGTAAAAAGATCAAAAACAGACTTTTTAAATAGATTATCCACCAGGAAACAACGCGAGGAGCTCATGTGTAGGATGTAACAAAAAGGAGACAGTGAGACGTCCTGATAACTTTCTCCAGCGTCCCAAGATATCTGCTGATTTGTTCCAGACATTCTGGTGAGTGTCTAAATTCAGTTTGTTGGTGTGTCATAAATGTGTGCCATGATTTTGTCCGGGTGTTCTCATGTTTAGTTCATGTTCATAGAAGTGGGTCAACCTGGTTTAGGTCAGGTTTATATTTTACATGTAACTTATTCCGAGTTTAGACAAAGTGGACATCTGTTATTGTGAAATAAACTGTTTAAAGTTTCTAGTGTTGTCACTTTTACTGTAGTAATACTGATGTGTGTTGTGATATGTCCTCTTCAAGACAAACCTTCAGATGAAGTGGATGAAACTCCAGGAGAGCAGCTCAGTGAGGCTGCAGATGATGGAGAGGAGGAACATGAACCAGCAAAAAGGTACAAATACAATGTGTGAACAAAATAAGAGCAGAAATAAACCATCTGTTACAGGAGAACAGGGAGCTCAGGTCAGAGCTGAATAAAAAACAGCTGGACAAATATTTTTTATAATATTAAATATTATACAGGACTTCATTGCTTTGCCATCTTGTTGTCATTGTTTAACACTGTTAGGCATTTTCTGCCAGCATTAAAACAAACCTCACAATTTCAATGGTTCCACTAACACTAATGCATCTGTTCTGCATCTTTTTAAGGTGTCACATAAAACCCTACCTGTGTCTTTCTTTTCTTTCCAAGGGATGGACGTCCATCAGACAAGCTCATAACAGAAAGCTGTGGCCTTCTCTCCAGATTATTACCTGCGGACGTTGTTATGACAGAGGCTTTGATCTTAAAGACAGTGTGGGAGTCAAGGTCAAGGGTCTTTATTGGCATTCACATCGCATGTTGTACATGAGGTGGAACAAAACTGTGTACACAGGGTCCCAGTTTCATCCAACAAAAGTATAAATGAATGATGTGCTGAGGCTCAAATCCCATCATTCACTAAATGGAGATGTGAACTTGATGCTAAGGATGTTGAACACACACGAGCACACCTTAGAATTCATGTGGAAAGAGTGATTGTTGCATGAGAAACAAATACACAGTGTTACAAGTAAATATACCAGTTAACTATACTGGTGCGCACATGTAAATATACCACTTAACTATACTGGTGCTTACATGTAAATATACCAGTTAACTATACTGGTTCGCACATGTAAATATACCAGTTAACTATACTGGTGCTTACATGTAAATATATCAGTTAACTATACTGGTGCGCACATGTAAATATACCAGTTAACTATACTGGTGCTTACATGTAAATATACCAGTTAACTATACTGGTGCTTACATGTAAATATACCAGTTAACTATACTGGTGCTCACATGTAAATATACCAGTTAACTATACTGGTGCTTACATGTGGGGGTGAAGAGGTGACACTTCTTAACATTGTGTGTGGGTGTGTGGGTGTGTGGGTGTGTGTGCTTTAGTTTAGTGAACATTTGTTCTAATGTGTTTGTAAATCTAATGCTAATGAAACGTGCACATGCTGCTACTGATATATGTCAAATGTAGACTGGAGAAAAAAATTACATTTGCTGCATTCATTGATTGAAATATATTTACAGTTGAAAAAAAAACATAAGTGGTTGTTTTTCTCATTAAATAAAAATTCATGTGGTAAACATTCATGAAACATTTGATTCATCACTTCATGGAACATGTAAACTTGATGAACTTGATCACATCTGTAATAAACATTTGATGTATTAATATATTTCAGGTAAGAAATAAACATGTAATGAAACAGATCCTATTTTGAAGTAAACATTTTATGTAATTTAACGTTTCTAGTAACAAACATGATGAACATTGTGTGAGGTAATACATTTCATAGAAAACTGCTACACAAAATGTTCAAATAAAAGTTAATAGCATGATTAACATATTTATGTCTCCCTTGAAGCTGCAGTACAAACGTGCTCTGATAAATATGTTTAAGAAGCTTCGTGCTTTCTGGAGACGAGCTTCACACAATTCCTGTTCTGGAGACACACGGACGACAGCCATGTCTTTCTGGCTCCACACAAGGTCACAGTGGTTTGATGATGTACCTGTGCAGAGTATGGATGATGTTTCTTCAGGTGAACTTCACGGCCTGCTGGATGCTGCATGTTCAATATTTGTAAGTAAACTTTCTCCAGGCAGCAGCGATCACACATAGAGTCCATCAGGAGATGCTCCAAGTTCAGGAAAGTTGGTGTTTATGATGAAACCACATTTAACTTTTAGATCTTTGTACTGCTAGCTGTAATTTTAATGTAGGCCTTTTGAGCATCATCCTCATGATTCACACTCCATTTTGTTTGCACTGAGTAGATGCAGTGTTGACCCACGGTGCATGACCCACGGTGTTCTGGTGGTCAGAGTCTGAGAGTGCAGAACCTGTGAACACACAATTAAAATGATGAATGAAAAGACAGAAACATA
>NC_056510.1:36826242-36831522 GCF_014905685.2 Nematolebias whitei
GATGAATGTATATATATATATATATATATATATATATACATTCATCCATTATCTTTTACCTGCTTCTTCTTTTCAGGGCCGTAGAGGTCCCTGGTTCCCATATCCAGCAGTCAGTATGTGAGAGGGGCAGGGAACGCCCTGGACAGCTTGCACATGACATAAAACCAAACTACCATTCTCACTCATTCAGCACTACCAATCAGCCTAACATGCATGTTTTTAATTGGTGGGAGGAAACCAGAGCACCCTTAGAAAACACACAAACTCAACCTAGAAAAGTCTTTGGCAGGGATTCAATCCAGCAACCTTGTTGCTGAGAGGCGACATGACACTGTGCCAGTACCACCTCAATACATGTGGTGTGTAATTTATCTCTTCTTTTGACTTTTCTGTGTTTGTGCATTGGTGCAGTTTTATTTTCTGTATGTTCATGTGAAATTGTTGGATATGGAAATGGGATTTTTTGTCTCCATGAATTTGATTTTATTTTTGACATTTTATGGAGATTAACCAAATACCTGCTTATTTAAGAGGTGTAAGATGATTTATTCTTAAACATTGCTGTTTTAGGATATATAAAACAAGCTTCAAATCTTTTCCTTTTTGAAGACGTTTGTGGAGCTGTCTTAACTTAAAACTCAAAATGCAGAGTCCAAGCTTTAAAGCTGCAGTGCATTGCTTTGTTTGTGGCAGTTGAACTCACATGCAAATCAGACTCCTTCCTGAGGCTCGTCATTGTCTTGGTTCGGCATTTTGAAGCTTGAAACTCAGTTCAGTTGGACTTAAATAAGTTCCTCAGTTGATAAAAGAAAAGCCTATAAATCAAAACAAACATAAAAACAAGAAGTCCAGTAGCTTTTTCCAAAAAGACAAAATAAGACGAAAGAAAAGAAAAGCACTGCTATTGCACGTGCAAAACTGCAAACCAGATTTTTTTCATTTATGACTTTACACGAGCCTGTACCTTAGTGTCTGTCCAGAGGTTAAAGTTGCTGTGTTTTTGCTGATAGCATCACAAATGGTACATATGGGGTAATCTCACAACAAAGAATTATCTACATTTCTTACTTCAAGTCAGCAATCCAAGATAAACAAAAAGTGGACATTATGGTCATCGTACTATCATCACAGATATCATATTAACGGTAACATCCATTTAAGGGCCACAAAGACATGTTTGGCTGATCATTTGTTGGGGTTTACCTACAAACGGTTTGAGACTTACAGTAACACTCTGATGGTAATTTATTATTTATTAACCTTTATTTAACCAGCCAAGTCCCATTGAGATCACAGAGCTCTTTTGCAAGGGAGGCCTGGACCTGAAGGCAGACCAACATGCATGTTTTTGATCTGTGGGAGGAAACCGGAGTACCCGGAGAAAACCCACGCAAACACGAGAAGAACATGCAAACTCCACACAGAAAGACCCCAGATCCAACCGGGGGTTGAACCCAGGACCTTCTTGCTGTGAGACAACAGTGCTAACCACTGATCCATTGTGCGGCTGTCGGCTGAGTGACACCTAACAATGAGGCAATAAAGGTGTAAGGTGAATATGAACAAGACAGTTCATAATTATAGGCTATTACGTAGTCTATGATCTGCGATCCTTTATTCCTACGTCATAGAGAAAAACTCACATTCATGTTCATGTTCGTTTGTTCACTGGTGCACAATGATCAGAGTTTTTAAATGGATCCACAAGCTCGAGCACTTCTCGTATGCTAACATGTGCTGTTTGTAAACTGGTTATACAGGATAAGCTTATGTTAGTTCCTAGAGGATTAACGTGGAGTGATTACAAGGCAGCCAGTCACACTGGACTATCTGGGTGTGATTGGTTTTGCTGGAGATTCACACAAGAGTCTTCATCACCTGGAAGTATACTTCACTTGGAAAGACCCAAGAGCAAGAACCTGGAAAGGTACAACAAAGATAAAGGAACATATTACAAACTCAACAAACAGAGCATTCATTATTTTCCATCAGTAACTGTCACCATTGCATTGGTGGACCTTATTTGGAAGTGTTGCCATTTCTTTTTACATTTATTCATTGTGGAAAGTAACCTTTCAGAAACTTTTAGAAATTTAGTTTATTTTTCAGTAACAAACAAAGTCTGGAAACACAAACATTCAGTCATACTTAAAAATGTAATACTTTATTTTTCATAGAAAATAAAATTGCAGACATTTCCCTTCCAGCATATATTGGTAGTCGCACAATTTGATTTATTAATTGAGTTTATTCGTCTAGTAAAAATAGGATGTGCAACACTGATTTCTGCTGTGGTCAAAATGATTCAAATGACTGAAATAGGGTAAGAAACATGAAGCAAAACCAGTATACCAGTATGATATTATTGAACATACAACAGTAGCTCCACCTGAGCACCATCAAACTGGTTGACCCACTATGTGAAGGTGATATTTATAAGACTGAGTTTGTTGCAGCTCCTCAGACTGATGAAGTCTTTTGGATGAAAGAAGAAACCGTCCAGGGGACCTGACTTTACTTTGTTGGATTTTTCTACCTGGATTATTGAGCATGAACTTTGATGAACATTCATTCAACTTTATTTAGTCAGGTAAATCTAAACGATGTGTAACAACAATTGATGTTCAAATCAGTTTATTTCTACAGCGCAGAGTCACAACAGAAGTCATCTCAGGCACTGAACAGAAACATTCACTTACATAAAAAGTAAGTTATAACATCTGAGGATCCAGCTGTAATAATCTGTCAGATGGGGCAATTTTAGAAATGTCAGCATGTGTCATGATCCCCATCCCAACCAGATTGTTTAAAGGGGTATTTCCCCTAATTAACATCTACATGCTGGATCTTCTTACTGGGACGGTGGTTTTTCCTGTGTTTTTGCAGCAAAGTGCCCGCACGCTGCACTCGGAGGCTCCTCCTAATGTTTGTCACGTGACGTCCACTGAGTGGAGCACTTTTCCTGTGGGGGCGGAGCCTGCTGGGAGGGCCTGCCCCTGCGCTTCTTAATACAGATGCGCTCCTCCGCGCGCCCTGCGTTCAGCGGCGAGCGGACACGGTCAGAGCGGGGAGATCCACGGCACCATGACGGCTCCAAGCAACACCTACGACGTGATAGTGGTCGGAGCGGGCATTTCAGGTAGGAGACATGATGAATCTAAAGTGGCGAGAAACAGGAGCCAAAGCGCACGGGGGGGGGTGATGCGCGTTCAGAGGTGACCGCACAACTGTTGCACTTGAGCCGCTGCTGCTGCAGTCAAATGTTTCCAGACACGTCTCTCTTCCGTGTGGCTGCCTCCTCTTCCTCTGCACCGCTGCATTGTCACTGCAGGTTCAAGAACTGAGCTAATCAGCCAACACATACTTTGGATTACATAAGGGGGGGGGGGGGGGGGGGGGTGTCTGGGTGGTTGAGGCTGCATCTGGGGGCTTCTTGTTTGCACTTCAGTCAGATGGAGCCTGGCGGCGATGCTGAGGAGGATTGTGTGATGTGAGGGTGAGAAACTGCAGATCAGCTTTAAAGCTTGGCTGCACTTTGTCTCATAAAGAACATGAAGGAAGAGGTGCTGAAGGAAGATTTGGAAGCAAACTGGAATGGGCCTGTTTTTAAACAGATAGTTTCATTGAGGCAGTTTTTTTTTTCTGTTTGGCTGTTTAATTTATTTTATTTTATTTATTTATTGCAGCTGATTAACGTTTAGAACAAGAGTCCTCAAACTTTTTTTTTTTTTTTTAAATCTTCATACCCCCAAATAAAAACACTTGAGAATGCAAACACAGTTGGTGGAACCACACTAAATGAACAGGTATTGACATAATGACAACACAAAATCAACCCCAATGAAAAATGACGGGACATTGTGTGAAAGATTAAAAAAAAAAGTCCAATAATTTGCTAATCTCATGAACTTTTATGTTATTCACAATGAAACACAGTAAATACAGTAGTCCCTCATTAACTGCTCGTGTTAGGGTCCAGACGCCCCCCCACCCCGCAATAAGTGAAAATCCGCAAAGTAGCAATATTATATTCATTTTAGTATTTATATATATTTTAAAGCTTTAGAAACTCTCCCTACACTCTTGCAATGTTCTAAACTCTTAAACCTACGTCATTTTAACAACATAGTACTAAATTTTACTCACCAGCTCAAGTAGGTGTCTCTGCAGACAAAAATGGAAGGCGTATCTGGAGGGCCACATCTGATTGGACGATAAACCAATGGGCGTATCTGGAGGGCCACATCTGATTGGACGAAATAAAAAAAGGTGTTTGTGTTAACCACAGATATATTATGTCTACGGTGTTAACCTGTTCGACATTAGCAGTGTCCCTGGCTCAAAACTGAACCTGCTCTTTTCGCCTCTCTTGATACAGAACTTCCGGTTACATTTCAAAATAAGAGCAACATAAATGGGGATCGGGGAGGGCTAGATGTTTGTTTTTTAATACCTAGCCATGACATTAAAAAACAAAATCAGTTTTGGTTGTTCGATAATGTGAAAATAGTTACAATCGATTCATAAAGAAAGAAAATCCATCCATCCATCCATTTTCTTTACCCGTTTATTCCATTTTGGGTCACGGGGGTCGCCAGTGCCCATGTCCAGCAATCACTGTGCGAGGGGCGGGGGACACTCTGGACGGGTCGCAAGTCCATCACAGGGCCACATAGAGACAAACGAGACAAACAACCATTCACTCTCTCACTCACACCTAGGGACAATTTAGAGTTACCAATCAGCCTAACATGAATGTTTTTGGTCTGTGGGAGGAAACCGGAGCACCCGGAGAAAACCCACGCATGCACGGAGAGAACATGCAAACTCCACCCAGAAAGGCCCCCGGACCGGGATTTGAACCAGGGACCTGCTCGCTGAGAGGCAGCAGCTCTACCAGTTGCGCCACGGTGCTGCCCAAGAAAGAAAATAAAGAAGCCAAAATAATAAACTTAGGGATGCACTGATCCACTTTTTTTTTTTACTTCTGATCCGATCCCGATACTTAAATCTAAATATCGGCTGATACCGATCCAGTTCTGATATCATGATCATCATTGATTTTATATGAGGCTGCAATAATCTCCTCTCAAGTACAGTTTGTACAAATATATGCATGCATGTCCAAAAAGGCAACTTGAGGTAAATTTTATTAATGTTGGATAAGTTTTAAAGTTTGAATTAAATTCTAACACAAAACATGTTTGTTTTTATTCCTAGCTTTAAAGTGGATATTAAAGTGATTAATTTAAGTGATTGTTTAAAGTTATTATATATATA
>NC_056510.1:36831622-36848683 GCF_014905685.2 Nematolebias whitei
TTTCTTGTTCAACCTGCAGTCACTACAGATGAGTGATTGTCAGTTTCTGTAAGATTTCTGCAACTGGAGCAGGTATTTTGTTTACTGGTTAACTTCCTCAGCTGTCTCACATTTTAAGGGTCAACCCTACTTCATGTTTCAGCTCCTTTCATAGAACAGATCTCATAGAAGACACTTCTAAAGAGCAAATTTTGTTTTTAGCTTTTGTTTTGGGCCATTATCTCATTACAGGACTCATGATCTTTAATTGAGACCAGACTTTTTGACAAATGGGAGCAGGTTTCGTTTCAGATGCTTCATATTTCATTGTACCCAGACTACACTCTGGGTGCACAGAAGACTGTTGGAGTCAGCCTCCCCACCATCACAGACATTTACAACTCCAGATGCAGGAAGAGGGCCACCTGCATCATGAAGGACCCCACTCACCCAGCACACACACTTTTTGACCCGCTCCCCTCAGGAAGGAGGTTGAGGAGCATTAAGTGTAGAACCACTAGACTGAGGAACAGCTTCTACCCTGAGGCTGTTAGACTCATGAATCTCTAACCAGAATAATCACTGTGAAAAATCACATCATGTTGCTGCTGATCTGTTTCATGTTGCTGCTGATCTGTTTCGTGTTGCTGCTGATTTGTTTCATGTTGCTGCTGATCTGTTTTGTGTTGCTGCTGATTTGTTTCATGTTGCTGCTGATCTGTTTCATGTTGCTGTGTTCATGTGTGCTCATCTGCTCACACAGACTCATGCTGATGTTTGTGCTGCGGTTCGACGTAATGTTTTTATGCTATTAGTGCTTAGTGTATTTTTAGTTGATGTTTTTCTTACTTCATATCTTAGATCTTATTACCGTTTTTCTAACATTTTTATTGTTGGATGTAACTGGGACCCTGTGTACATGATTTTGCTCCACCACATGTACCACATGTGGTGCGAACGACAATAAAGAATCTCTGGCTCTGACACTCAGGCCAACCTGTGTCAGGTGCAGCCTACAACCCAAGGACTAAAGAGAATCTTCTTGTGTTTGACAGCAGATATAACGCTGTTTCTTAGAAACCTTCAGTTTTTAAAAAGAACTGATGTAACTTACCTAAAGAGCAGCAAATACATTTAGCCAATCAGTGTTTGTTCTCTACAAACACCTATTCTCCAGAAACGCCCGCTTTTGGTCTGCAAGGAACCTCTTCTCCACCAGCTCGGTAGAACAGCAACAGCTCTCGGTTCCACTCGGTTCCGGTCCAACTCAGTTCCAGTTCTGCAGACCTACCCTGCAGCAATGAAGCCCACAATGTTCTAAAATCTTAAGCCTACTAATTTTAACAACATACTTATATGTAGCTACTGCATTTTACTACTAGCTCTGCAGAACATCAGCAGCTTGGTTCCGGTCTGACTTGTCCGTTTCTGCAGACCTTCTCTGCCAGTTCTGATCGGCTCTCTGGCTCAGGGTAGGGGCAGTGGGCTCCGGATGGAGCGCCGGATCTTTGGCGGTGCACGTCCCTCTTGGAGTCCTTGTGGGCCGGCTACAAGCTCTCAAGATTCACCAATGGGTCTGGAGGTCTGGAGGTCTGGTTCTGCTCTGGTTCGGTGGATTCCGTCCGGCTCTCTGCATCTGCTGGGCGCCGAAGTCACTGTAATAAGCGCCAAACTTTTTCTGATCAGATCAAAACTTTCTCTCTACGTATTTCAGCAGAAGGAACCAGGGCTTCTGGGTGGGGCGCTGTTGGCTTCTGGCAAATGTAGTCCTTATGAGCGGGGATCCAGTATAGGCTTATCCATCCATCCATTATCTTTGCCCGTTTATTCCATTTTGGGTCACGGGGGTCGCTGGTGCCCATGTCCAGCAATCACTGTGCGAGGGGCGGGGTACACCCTGGACAGGTCGCAAGTCCATCACAGGGCCACATAGAGACAAACAACCATTCACTCTCTCACGCACACCTAGGGACAATTTAGAGTTACCAATCAGCCTAACATGCATGTTTTTGGTCTGTGGGAGGAAACCGGAGTACCCAGAGAAAACCCACGCATGCACGGAGAGAACATGCAAACTCCACCCAGAAGGCCCCTGGACCGGGGTTTGAACCAGGGACCTGTTCGCTGAGAGGAAGCAGCTCTACCAGTTGCGCCACCGTGCTGCCAGTATAGGCTTATTGAGAGAAAACTACAAAATGGCGGCACCTGTCTGAAGTATTTTATTTTTATGTTAACTTCTTACTGTGCAGTATCCAGTACGGTCCCAATTATGTAATATTAAAATATTAAAATTGACAATCATGCATCCTGTAAATGTTTTTTTCTCATGTTCAATCTTACTTTGAAAAACAGTGATAGAGCAAGTCCGCAAAAGTAAGTCAGAGTCAGAGTCAGAGTCAGAGTTTCTTTATTGTCATTCGCACCTCATGTGGTACATGTGGTGGAGCGAAATTATGTACACAGGGTCCCAGTTACATCCAACAATAAAATGTATTAGAAAAACAGTAATAACATCTAAGATATGAACTAGGGCAGCACGGTGGCGCAACTGGTAGAGCTGCTGCCTCTCAGCGAACAGGTCCCTGGTTCAAACCCCGGTCCAGGGGCCTTTCTGGGTGAAGTTTGCATGTTCTCTCCGTGCATGCGTGGGTTTTCTCCGGGTGCTCCGGTTTCCTCCCACAGACCAAAAACATGCATGTTAGGCTGATTGGTAACTCTAAATTGTCCCTAGGTGTGAGTGAGAGAGTGAATGTTTGTTTGTCTCTATGTGTCCCTGTGATGGACTTGCGACCCGTCCAGGGTGTACCCCGCCCCTCGCACAGTGATTGCTGGACATGGGCACCGGCGACCCCCGTGACCCAAAATGGAATAAACGGGTAAAGAAAATGGATGGATGGATGGAGTCTAACAGCCTCAGAGTAGGCTACAACATTTAACTTTTTTAATCATGCATTTTTGAGTTTGATGTTAACAACAATTTTTTAAAGAAAAGTTGTTCCAGGACCATCTTTACCTTTGTCAAGCATCCTTTCTTTTTTTTTTTACTAACACTCTGTTCATAAACCAGACTGTTAGAGATAAGTTGCTAAAGTCTTTGGATGGGAATGTTGTCTCATTCTCGTCTCTTGTAGAATTTTAACTGGTCATCAAGTCTAAGCCTTCTTTTCTGTCATTTATTTTCATTATACACCAAATTTTATTTTTTATTATTGGTGAAAGATCTGAACTGTAGGCAGGCCAGTCCAACAGTTCCTCAACTACAGAGCAAGTCAGTTCAGTTTATTGATACAGCACCGGGTCAGAACAGAAGTCGTCTCAGGCCACACAAACATTCACATACATTAAAAAAAGCCAGTTAGGAAAGTTCTCTATCTCAGGAAGCAGCAGATTGTGTTGAATCTTCACTTCGTCACAGTCTTTCATCCTGAACAAGCACAAAGGACACAGTGGAAAGGAAAAACTCCTTTTAACAGGAAGAAACCTCCAGAAGAACCAGGCTCAGGATGAGCGGCCGTCTGCTTCAACCGGCTGGTTTGAGAGGACAGGAAGGAGAGACAAACCAGATGTACTTTCTATTGAAGGAAAGACAAAAAACACATGTTAAGATAGAAATAATTACAAACATGTAGAGTAGAGCAAGTAAAGACAGCAGCAGAGTGTGTGTCGTGTGTGTCAGACCTGTGTCTCCTCCAGCAGCATAAGGGATAGCTCAGGATACCCAAGCCGACCCCAACTATAGGATTTATTTAAAAGGAAAGACTGACAGGAGCCAGTGGACAGCAGCTAAAACTGGAGAAATATGATCTCACCTACTGTACCAACGCTCATTAAAACTCTGGCAGCAGATTTTTGGACACCCAGATAATAAACCATTGACACCCATGACAAATGCACAAACCAGTTTTTCTGCTTCATTTTTGGACATGTTGTTAATAATTTTAGTGATATTATGCCGGTTAACTTTATAAATGTGGAACAGATTAAAAGACATATCCTGATCAAAAATAACACCAAGGTTTTTTTTTTTTTTTTTTTAACATTTCAACTAGAGGCCAAATTAATGTCGTCCATTGGAAGTGAAAAAATGCTAAATTTATTCCTAAGATGCTCAGGTCGACAAACAGCAACCTCTGTCTTGTCTGAGTTTAAAAGCAGAAAGTTAAGGGTCAAGAAATGATGACTAAGCAGTGTTGTTGTAATGGGTGCAGTATGCAGTTTAGCACTGTCTTGCTGAAAAATACATAGTTTGGATGGTATTGTATATGTTGCTATAAAACCTGTACAGTGCTGGGCATAGTTCCACTATTCCACTAACAGCTAATAGTGGATGGAACTAATGTCATGTAATAATGTAATAAGATAAGATAGAACTTTATTGATCCTTCAGGAATAATAATAACTAATGTAATGTTTCTACACATGTGGGCAGCTGTGGCTGAGTGGTTAGAGCAGTTGTCTTCAAATGCAAGAGTTGGGGGTTCTATTCCACCAGCAGTCACATGCTGACGTGTCCTTGGGCAAGACACTGAACCCCTGATTGCCTCCGATGTGTGTCCCATCGGTGTATGAATGTGATAAAGCTCTGATTATTCTTTGTGTAAATCTAGTAGAGTGCTGTATGAATGAGGACACAGATTGTAGTGTAAAGAGCTTTGAGTATCTTGATAAGATAGAAAGGATATACAGTATATGTATATATATATATATGTATATAAGTACAGTCCTTGTACACAGAGTTCTTACTGATTTGTTGACAGTTAAACCAATTAATAAAAAAATGCTCCTCCAGCTGTTTCTTGTGTGTATTACTTATTTTTTACAGTCTTTTAACATAATATAAGTCTTTATTTATCCCACAATGGAGAAATTCAGACATCACCACAGCAATGAGTCAAGAGTACTGAAAAAACAAAAAGTAAAAAAAAAAGAAAAATCACAAGGTATTTACAGAAAACGTATAGGATTGCACTATCTCTCCATATATACTGACTTCACTTTTATTTAAAGTGTTTGAAAAACTTTTTTGACATGTGTGCTGTCATAAAATTCAAAACTACCTTATTTTCCCCAGTTAACTGTAAATAATAAACATTTTATACATATGTTCTAATGTGGAAAAATACTTGTTTGAGATTTTCATATGATTGCATTTTGTTTTTATTTACATTTTGCACATCATCCCAACTTTTTCAAAATTTAAGGATGTAGATAAAACTCACATTATAGTTGTTTTTCACCCTTTTGTGACTATTGTTGCTTTCTCTTAAGAATTGTAGTGAAAATATCCTAATTGGAATGATTTCATTTGAATTCTGAAGATAATTGTGGGCCCTGCTGCTTTGTGACCCACAGTGGGAACCATTGCTTTTGGACACTGGTTAATATGAACAGTCAGGCTTTAACATGCAAGCTGCACTTTAAGAAATGAAATGTTTGATTTCAAATGATTTAACACCTAAAAAGATGCTGTTTCTGACCCCCGGTGGATGTTTTTGGCTCTGACGAGACCATACAGCAACACAGTTGGTCAAACGTGGTGTCAATCCAAAGGGAAAGGCCCCCACACAGTTATTCTGACTGTCTGAAGCTTTACAGTAATTCATGGATGGAAAAGGAGTCAAAAAATGTGTGAGTTTGTCAACAGCTCATAGAAGATAATAACTAAAGAATAGCTCCCACTAGCGTCTAGGTGCAAGTAGGAACGTACCATGGGACAGCCCTATAAAGGAAACAGTGCATTTAGTCAAACTGCTTCATTCTGATTTAATTAGAAGTATGTAGTTGTTTTAAAATCTCATATTAATGTTTGGATGCCACAAAATCTGCTTATTTTACAGTACAAAATGAACCAAAGCATAAAATTTAAGATAAAACCATGAGACAGTTTAATCCACACTCAAATTTCAGGTGGATGATTTAAACAGCTTTTCCTGGCAGTGAGACAACCTCTCTGACCGCTCCCCCCTCCATCACACTGACGGCTCCGTCGGCTGCCTGCACGCTCGTTTGTCTATGAGACAACCAAGAATTTAGGTCAGTGTCAGGTCAAATACCAGTCAAACAGAAAAAAACAAGGGAGGAAATGTTAATTTAATAACACCACGCAGGAGCTCAGCCTGTCCTCTCTTGTGGCCCATTATGGTTTTGTAATTACACAGTTTGTCTATGAGATGACCCTGAAAGGCTTCCAATGAGGACCACAAATAACAATCACTGTCTCACTCCTTCTTAGCACCTCCTGTTTGCCTGCAAATGCAATTGTCACTTTCCCTGCTTGCAGGACGGCGGGCCCTTGAGGGCCAGCCGTTTTCTGAGAAAAGATTTATCGCTGGTGGCAGCCTGTTATCAAACCAGCAGCTGAGAGGTGGGGGTGGGGGGTGAGGGTGGGGTGTTAGAAGAGATGAAATGATGGGGAGTAAAAAAGCGGAACCACTTCCTCCTGTTGTGCCTCAAAAGCTGTGGGAAATGTTGTGAAGCAACCCAAGAAAGGAGGAGGAGGAGAGATAAAAACGTGTGGGGAAAAAAGGAAATGAGTGTTTGTCCAGCAAAGAAATGGGGAACTCAGAGAGAATGTTAAGATAAAGAAATGGTGAAACATTTAGAGTCCAGTGATCGATGAGCCTTATTTCACATGAGCTAATATAAATCAGTCATCTGTTACCAACAGTCTGTGGATGATGTCGAGAACCTGTCTGCACCTGAGGCCCAGACACTCATCAAACCTTTAACTAGAGAAGGCAGAAATGAAATTTGAAAACATGTACTTCATGATCAATGTTACAGAAAACAGGAACACATAATGGACATGTGCACATGTTTAAGGGAAAATGGGCTGTGAACACTTAGCTGAACAAAATCGCAGCTAAAGGACTTTAACGTTCCTTGAAGGTTAAATCAGAATTTAAAAATCAAATAAAAAATAAAATGAAGAGTTGTAAATGACGTTTTTCATGATCTCATGGTATTGGAAGATTTGTTAACCCACAGAGTATGTGTTAAGGATGACTCTCAGCTACTACTGCATCAAACTGTAGCTTAATATCTGTAAATGTCACTGTGTTAGAGCCATTTTTGTGTTTGCTAAGCTTGCTTAGTAGCTGTGGTGGCCATCTTGAATTAGAGTGACTTCAGAAACTACTTTCTCTAAGCAGCCTTAGTTAACTCAAAAATAGCAATATCTCTGTGAATATTAAACATGTTGAGGTTAAATTTGTGTGGTAGTAGCTGACAGTCATTCTCAACATATACCGTAAGTGTTAACAAGTCATAGAAAATATTGCCTATATACCGTAATTTCCGGCGTATAGACACAAATACAAGTCATACACACTTAATTTACTCAAACAATTTAGTACATATATAAGCCGTAGGTGTTCATGTTATATCATGTGTGGCAGCACACAGCTACCGAGAGTGATGTGCAGCTCTTGTAGATCAAGAATGACCCACCAGCTGTGTTTTAAAGACTTTTTTTTTGTTTTCCACTCATACAGTGAACCCCACATGTCTTCATAACTAGCTCCTTCACTCATGGTTACTCTACTGAATGGCTAACACAAACTAACACATAATGAACACATAAACTAGGCTAAGAAGAACAGACTAATCACTGAAAAGAACAATGCTAAACAGATAACCAAAATGATTAACCATGCACATCAACTTTACCCATAATTCCTCTCTGTGGCCATGTGACCAGCAGTCAACCACAACGAACCAATGAGGTAGTCTCATTGAGTCACGAGGATCCACCCCACAAGAGACACGTGTGTTCATGAGAATACTTGTATAAATAAAGATTTTAAAATATTTGACCGTTGAAATTACCAAACAGGTCGCAGTCGAACATGAGATATGGCAGGTAATATGCATTTGTTTTAGGAAAGTTGTGCCTTACATTTAGTGAAGAACAGCTATTTTATTTTATAGATAGAATTTTAATAACAGCTATAAAACTTGTGACTCCTGTTGCAAAACCCCCTCTCAGTCTTCCTTTAAAAAAACAGACTGAGGTCTGAAGCACGCAGCTGAACACAATGGCTGCACAAGTTGTTTAGTTTAGGGAGGTGCAGTTTAAGGGGGTGCTCTTTCCTGGTGTCTGAGCGCTGAGGAAAAGGCCAGTAGGTGTTTCTGGTGAGTCAAGGCTTGTCAAGTTGGCGCCAGTGTGTGGGTTACCATGGAAACCAATAGAAAACAAGAGTGGCAACAATCAGCAGTACTGATGTGCGCTACTGTTTAGTTTTGCTCATTTTTCTTTGTTTATTCTGTGGAATCACAGTTTCAGGTGAAAAGTTGTAACGTGCATTGAGTTTCAGTGTTTAGGATTAAGACTCATACCAAAATTTAAGATTAGGTAAAGGTACAACAAACTGTGTTTCAGGTAAGAACAAGTCTGCAAAAAATAAAAATGTGTTCTTTGCAAGCTGATCTGAGTGCATGACTAGAAGAAGACCTTTGTTTATTCATATGTATGAATTTTAGAGCCAGTGTGCCCGTCATGCTCTGTTGCTCTTGTATAGAGAGTGATTTAGGGAGCAGCCAAGGGCGAGCGCTCTCTGATAGTCTTGAGCCAGCACATATGAACACAAACATACTCATAAGTGTGGTTTGCAGAAATTTGTCATTGGATTAACATCTGAAATTGATTTGGCTGCCAAAACCAAATGATCTTACAAACACAAAAATGTCTTTAACTAAATCAACAAAGTCCATGCTCAATAATCCAGGTATACAATCCAAGAACTTTCAGTCAGGTCATCTGGACAGTTTCTTTTTTACTGCTGAAACGTTTCACCTTCCATCCAGAAGGCTTCGTCATGTCGACGAGGAAGAGGGCCAGCACCGGAGGAGGGGGCTTGTCAAAGAGACCATCTTAGCACCAACATAACTGGTTTGTTCCACTTTGGAGTAAGCTGTTGGGGGAAGAATCAGTTTTGTGTTGTGTTTCCTTGACTGATGAAGCCTTCTGGATGGAAGGTGAAATGTTTCAGCACAGAAAAAGAAACTGTCCAGATGACCAGACTGAAAATTGTTGGGCCTTTAACTAAATCTTTTTTAGAGATATTGATCTAAATTCTGGTGTGGTAATATGTGAGACTGCACCTTAACACATAATCTGAATATTAACAGAATATGAGAGTCCTTTTAGAGAGAATCAGAATAAGACTCAGAATAAGCTTTATTATCATTGTACTGAAATACAGTGAGCTTATGTTCGTACAGTCATCCGAAAGATGGGTGGAGTGCACGTTGCAGCTGCTCCTAAAAGTTATTATTTTAGATAGGAAAAGGGGAAAAGGCCATGAGGAAAGGATAGTGGTATTACAAAAAACAGCTCGTCACACCATGTCTTTATCAGGACATGATTTAAGACATCAAAAAACTTTACCAGCACGCACATTTATAGACACATTACATATGCACATGCATTTGATGACAAGACGGTGAGATTTGTCCATGAAGCACTTCCAGATAGTCCATAGTCCTGTTAAATTGTTGGTGTCTGTCGTTACAGCTCTGTTAAGCATTCCCACAAGTTCTCGGGGGGTATAGATAGACAGAGCTTTCTTAGCTTACCCATATCCAGGAGAAATTTGATAAGTCGAACTGCTTCGAGGCCAAACGGGGGAGTCAGATTCAGATAAGCCACAGTTGTTGATTTTTTTCAGGCAGACTGTTGTTTCTTGTCAGTCTTGAGTTCTGCTGGTCCTTTTAATCCAAAATGGCCAGATTTGTGGGCATTCCACTGGTCTGTTTAGCTCCCACCAAGGTTGTCCCTAACATGCTGGCGAGTCCCAGAGGCCGCAGGTGGCCTGCGATTCTCACAAATTTCTTCCATCTTACTGTTTAGCTCGTAAATCAGCTGATTTTGAGAGCTCGAAGCACAAACCAAACTTGCAGACAGGGTCGGCAGCTTTGCCATGGCCGAAACTGCTGCCACCATCTTCTTTAATAGCAGATAACATAGGTATCCGCTGGTGCCAAAAAACAGAAACCCTGCTATCATGATTCCAATATCTTCAGCGTCCTCCTGAGACAATACGGAAAGGCACATCAGATCCATGACATATCGCCTGTGTCGCAGCAGGGCATGAGGGTTCTCCAGGACCCAGTCGCTTTGTTGAAAAATTGTTACCAATTGCATTGAAAGTCCCGCTGACCAGTTCCATGACAGTAATGTACGTTTCGGAAGATGTGTAAATAGAAGCTCCGATACACAAGACAGAGAGCAAAAAAGCCGGAGGAGGACGGGAGAGGGAAGAAATGTGTCCATCTTGCATGAGAGCAAGTGAGGAAAAAAGTGAGAACTGTCCTTTTTCAAAATATTTCACAAACTGATGGTTAGTTTATACTGACACTTGCACACACACAAAAAAAAAACACAAGATACAATTGATACACCTCTATAATTGATTTACTTTTGGAGCTAACCCAGATCAAGATGGTTCCAACAGTCAACTGAGTTTAGAGAACACAAAAAAATGGCTGTAATACAATCAAATGTGCAGTTATTGCTCTAAAATTTAAAGTGGATGTAGCTGAGAATCACAATGAATATTTAAGTGTTACTAATTACTAATTGTTATTAATTGCCTGAGATCTTTGCTTTAAACTTTAGCCTGTCAATCCTGTTAGTAAAATATCAGAAAACCCTCAGGACAGATTTAAATGAATCTTTCAAAAACTGATCACTGGATGTACATCTACGAATGATTCAACCCATTATACGATGGCCACCACCACTGATCACCATCAGCCACCACAACAATAACTATAACTTGGGACCTTTTACAGATATTGAGATCAAACTTTATGTGGGTGCAGCTGTGAGTCATTCACAACACATGCTCTGAGCGTGACATCTCATGATAGTGCGTTGGTTTCATGGTCTGATCAAATCAGGTACAACTCCGTCTTTCTCAGCATAGTTTTTTTTATTTTTATCTCTGGCATCAAAGGCTGCAGGTGATATGCATTCCTTTAAGGAATGCTAGGCCTTTAATTGATTAACATTTGATTTACAAATTCTTTACATTTTTATATGTAAGGCTTGTTTTTAGGTGCTAATTTAGAGACCCCCGTTCAGAGCCTGTGCAGTGCATTTTGTCTGCAGTTCAGTGGTCTTCCAGGTTAAGCTGTCATTATGACTTAAAGCTTATTGAGCCGTATGAACTCTTACCTCTGTGTGTCAACTTGTCTTAATGCCATTAGGATGGCTTCAGCACCACATCAGCATGTTTCTCCATCCAGCTGTGCTAACAAAGAAGCATTTTGCTCAATCCCGTCATTAGATTACTTTTTGTGTGTATACATTTGTATCTTCATGCCTGGGCTGCTGTTTGTCATACATTGCAGGTAGCATCATAAGAAATGTGTCATCTCAGCCACTTTAGGCTTTATGAATGATAACTAAGGTTGAGTGAGGAGGTAATGTAGCAGATGGATTTTTGTACATTGGGGAAAATCCTCATCTCCAGGTGTGCAAAAGATGCAGGTGCTCTGAGGGAAATGTTCCTACTTCCCCTCCTCTGTTTAGACTTGAGCATCTGTGCTCAAACTGGGAACATGAGGGTGACTCACTGCAGTTTATTGAGATGGTGATTGTTACAGACACTCAGATGAAGAGCTGACACCCCTCACACAACATGAAGCTACGGCACTGTTACCAGATACCTACCGTATCTCAGCATGTCTGCATGTTGAGTGAACATGAGCTAATAAACCTTATTAATAAATCATTAGCACATCATATGCCATTTGTGTATTTTGCACAAAAGCGGAAGAGAAAAAACAAACAAATCATTAGATGTTCTATGATGGGCTGCACTGGTTGTTGGCTGGGACCAGTCATTTCCTTCGATTGTTCAAGTACAGCGCTGGTAGCAATTTCCAGCAAAAATTACAACAAGCTAATCAAATATTTGTTCATCATTATGAAACAAATATTTGATTAGCTTGTTGTAATTTTTGTTGCTGATAAAGGCTAAAAGACTGAATATAGACTCATCAACAGTGCAGTAAGCCATGTGGCTTCTTTGTAATTATATTTAAGAATCCATTCATTTTTACCTGCTTCTTTTTTAGTTTATTATAGATTTAAGATGAACTAAAAGAAATTAATTTATTTAAGGAATAGTGTCCAACGTTCTTTTATTCAGTCTTATTATATTATTACATGAAAACTAACTTTATTTAGACAGCCTACTCAACAAGTGGCCCGTGGGCCAGATATGGCACTTCTTCATATTTCTTTGGCCCCCACAAGACTGCCAGAATCCAGGTGAGCTCTAAATCCTGACTGAGGGTGCGTTCACACCAGCCCTGTTTAGTCCGCTTTAATAAAACTCTAGCTCGTTTTCCTAGAAAGTCCGGTTCATTTATGGAGGTGTGAATGCGCCATCGAACTCTGTCACGGAACAAAAAGGCGAACTCTGGCCCGGGCTAAAACCTAGGTCTAGGTCCGGTAGAAGCGAACTCCAGCGCGGTTCGAGTACAGTGTGAATGTAAACAGACCGGACCCGCTCCGCAGGACAAACAAACACGCATTTCTCTGACCTTATATGGAGCCGTCAGCTGGCTTGTGTGAAAAACTATATTCTCCAGGGTCTTCTGTCTCATCTTCTGCTCATGCTAAGTACATTTTTGAAAAATGACAAAATATAACTCCTAAAACTGCTAAAACTTGATGCCACTTCGTTTTTATTTTTATTTACAGAAGAAGACGTGTCTTCAGAGGTTTTTGTGTTGTTTCTTTCAGTAGTTCTTGGTGCAGCGCCCCCACAGGCGAGTGGGGGAACAGGTTGGTTCAACAGGTTGACTCGACTGCACAGTGCAGTGTGAATGCAAACTCACCAGCTCAAATGTAACAAAAGCTCATGAATATTGATCTCGAACCGAACCGAGTCTACCCGACTATCTGGTGTGAAAATGACCTGAATCTCTTCAAACAGATTATTTCTTTGTAGATGTTCACACAACTGACCTGCAGCTAGTTTCTCTAGAATTTTTGAGCTGAAAGTTAGATTAGATATAGGTCTATAGTTGGCCAGGATTCCTGTATTCAGAACTTCTTGCATTTTTTTTGCTAAGATTTGAATTTTGAATCCCTTTAACTAGCTTAGACATGACTAAACAAAAGCAACTTTTTTCCGAGGCTCAAGTTGTCAGAGTCTGAATGCTTGCCGTCCTTGATGAAGTTGTTGTTGATGAAAAGTTTGCAACACTGCTTTTGGCCATTTATAACTGAAGATGAACTGCCCTGCTGTAGGTTCTGCAGGTTCGAGAGAATTTTACAGCCTTTGAAAAAACTCCTTTGATATTGAGTTTTTCAGTTTGAATTTACAATTGATTGTAAGTATTGCTTTTCATTTCATTGCCTGTGAACACCTTGAAGGAGCATTTGCTTTTTGGAAACAAGATTTTGGATTTGTTATTGCTTCGTGACTTATCAATGTTGTGGGTTGATAAGGAGCCTTAAAGGGTCTTGATTCAAGTGGCACACTTGTCAATCAGTCGTTATTGGATTTGTGCTATTGAGGAAATAAGACAGCTAAAGACCATGCATGCACAAACACACAGGCCATCTTGTGATCAGCTTAAGTTCAGAAATACAAACTAGCATGATGACAATGCCTCTGTAAAATTAAACATACGAAGAAAACAAAATTGTAGTGGTTTTCAAGTATTTAAAAATAAAACATCACAGGCAAAATAACTATTGTATTTAATTAGAATATATCTTTAGTTAGATTATGTAAAAAAAAAAAAAAGCCAGGCAGTTCTTCTGTAGAATCCATCCATCAATCTTATCTTTACCCGCGTCCTTTTTGGTTCACGGGGGTCACTGGTGCCCATATCCAGTAGTCATTGTGTGAGAGGCAGGGGACACCCTGGACAGGTCTCCAGTCCATCACAGGGACACATGGAGACAAACAAGACAAACAACAATTTACTCTCTCACTCACACCTAGGGACAATTTAGAGTTATCAAATGATAAATGAAAATATTAACAACAGTAAAGTACTTTTCTCCACAGTCAACAGAATTATAAATCGACCCTTTCTGATCCAGTTTTTGTCATCTGTTGTGGCTCAAAAGTGGGGGAACTGGAAATACCGTTGATAATTCATGCATTTGTCCGTGCATCCTGTGTGTCCATACATATCGTGAGCTCGCTAACTTGGAAATAACTGAGTTACCGACTGTCATTTTGATTGTAGGTGTGTCTAAGCATAGCAAAGCTTCCTTTTGAAAGTAGCGTTGACAGGTCAAAATCCAAAATGGTTGCTGTCTTTATCTATTCGTCTGTCCGTCCATCCAAAATATGAACTTTTTGAGTTGGATAACTTAAAAAATAAGCAACGGGCCAACTTTCTTTTTGGTATATGGTTACATCTAGATATTATTGAGTCAGAGTCAGAGTCAGAGTCAGAGTTTCTTTATTGTCATTCGCACCTCATGTGGTACATGTGGTGGAGCGAAATTATGTACACAGGGTCCCAGTTACATCCAACAATAAAATGTCTAAGAAAAACAGTAATAACATCTAAGATATGAACTAAGAAAAACATCAACTAAATATACACTAAGCACTCATAACATAAAACATTGAACATCACCACAAACATGAACATGAGTCTGTGAGCAGATGTGCACGCATGAACACATCAACATTGAAACAGATCAGCAGCAACATGAAACAGATCAGCAGCAACATGATATGGTTTTTCACAGTGATTATTCTAGTTAGAGATTCATGAGTCTAACAGCCTCAGGGTAGAAGCTGTTCCTCAGTCTAGTGGTTCTACACTTAATGCTCCTTAACCTCCTTCCTGAGGGGAGTGGGGCAAAAAGTGTGTGTGCTGGGTGGGTGGGGTCCTTCATGATGCAGGTAGCCCTCTTCCTGCATCTGGAGGTGTAGATGTCTGTGATGGTGGGGAGACTGACTCCAACAGATTTCTGTGCAGCCTTCACCACTCTCTGCAAAGCTTTTCTTTCTGCAGCTGTGCAGCCTCCATGCCACACATTGATGCTCGAGCACAGGATGCTCTCCACTGCACACCTGTAGAAGGAGGTGAGGACTGAGCTTCCCAGACCAGCTCGCCTCAGCCGTCTGAGGAAGTAGAGTCTCTGATGAGCTTTCTTGATCAGGCTGGTGGTGTTGTTGCTCCAGCTGAGGTTGTCATTCATGTGTACACCCAAGTACTTGTAGCTGGAGACCACTTCCACCGCAGATCCTCTTATGTTCAGGGGGGTGTAGGTGTTTTTGTTCCTTCTGAAGTCCACAATCATCTCCTTTGTCTTCTTCACATTGATGTGAAGGTTATTCTCTCTGCACCAGCTCTCCAGGTGTTCCACCTCCTGCCTGTAGCTGGACTCATCATTGTTTGTGATGCATCCCACCACCGCTGTATCATCTGCAAACTTTACAATGTGACAGCCTGGATGGGTAGCTGCACAATCATATGTTGAAAGGGTCCTTCAGAAGATTGGGTTGCTACATCAAAATCCAAGATGGTTGTCAACACATGTATGTAAACCTTGAAAGCTGTATAACTTAACTTAAGACCCGTTGTGTGAACGTACTCTAAGTCTTGCCTTAACAACAGTATTTTTCAGTTTGGCACCATGCAGGCTTCTTTCTGTCAGTTCTCAGATAGTGATTGTAAGTAACAATGTGGATGCAACAATGTAAGCTGAAAGTTTTCCGACAATTTCATAATAATATAGATAAGTCATACACTACCTAAAAATTATGTTCAGTATGAGGAAAGATAAAGGTCTGACCTTTTTTAGCCTTTAATGTACAAATGTGCTTTGAAATGTGGGCTATTGGTATATGTGCATGTTGATTGATCAGTAGACAGAAATTATTTGTGATTCACTGATGACAGTCCTCGTCGTCTTGTGTCTACTGCTGCTGTGATTTAGTCCAGTTACAGCAAGGAAACACTGGGGGACAAAAGCTGATCAAAGCTGTTGAGACTGTGGGCAAATAGAAGCAGAGACAAGAACACAGCCTTTCTAGAACAGCCACGGTCAAACAGACATGCTGGCTGTGAACATAGCCAGAGAGAGATACACATAGCAGTGGACAAATAGGGAACATTTTTGTCAGGCAGACTCAAGAGTTTATTCGTTTAAATAAAAAGTAGTTTATGGAAAAGAAGTTTGGGCTGTTGTAGCTGTAAACGTTTCATGTAAACACAACTAACGTTTATCCTGATTGTAACTATACTGGAGACATGATATTTACAGAGAGCATGGAGGAGACTGGTTCTGCATACACATGAATAAACTTCAGCACTTTTCTTTCAGCTGTGGTGTTTTGTTTATGTGGTGTTTGTACGTTTTCCATGTTATCATGTGTGCGTTTTCTCAGGAAACTCCGGTTTCCGTCCACAATACAAAAACATCCATGTCAGTTGTGGACATGTCAAACTGGGCTCCACTGTGAATGTAGGCATGTCTTTGTGTTGTGCTCTGATGGACTGGGTCGTGAATGTTGGAGACTACTCTGAGGCTCAAAATAATGAGCAATATTTGAGAAAATTACCATTTTTCTTTTGCAGTCCCTCTGAGTGTTTGCAACCACATGACCAGTGATCTATACAGCTGCATTTTGTGTGGGCCGTTTCTAAAAATCACAGCCTATTTTTGTGTTCCCAGTTTGAAAAACCGTATTCTGTGCCTTTTGCCCTCTACCTACATCATACCTGCCTTGGCCCACTTTGTGCCTCACGACCCACCATGATGTTAAGGATTGACTCTACTGGACTACATTAGAAATTAAGATAGGCAAATTTAGACCTTTTATAAACTCTCTTTTTTTACTGAGCACCCCAAGTCCATTTAAAGACATATTGGAGATTCACTTGTGAAGGCCGTTCACCAGAAAGTCACCAGGTATTGATTTTAACAGTGGCAGCAACAACCAGCAGTTTTTCTCCGACCATTCCTGTAAAGAAAGTTTTGAGTTGAACCTCTGCAACATCTGACACAAACATCAATCAGTCAAATGAGCACACGTCTGAAATATATATATATATACATATATATATATATATATAGATATATATATA
>NC_056510.1:36848783-36861468 GCF_014905685.2 Nematolebias whitei
TATATATATATATATAATTTTGCTGAGCTCAAACACCTCATGTCAACTTGACAATCTTCTAGCTACTCCTTACACTTTGTTAGTTAGTCACTTATTTTTTCAGCACAGTCAATTTGGGAAATTTGTTGTATTATTATAAATAATACTGGAAAGATAATAACAGTGTAGTTGATAACTACAAACAGTATCCTTAGAGTTCTATACATTATTAAACCCAAGAGCAATACATAAATCAGGCACATATGTACCTCCTATATATAATGCATGTGTAGAGTATGTATGCTGTAGGTACCAAGTATGTAAAGTGTAAAGACATTATAACTAATCACTTCATAATACTGTCCAGACCCTGAAAGTACCTAGTACTTGTACATAGCAGATATGTTCTCAGTTAGTTCCCAGTATGTATCCTGTAAGTACCAGATAGCCAAGTCAAAAGTTCTTTACTTTTCCATGAGTAACTTCATTTTACGTTCACATGAAGTTGAGCCATGTTCAACATCTTCAGTGTGATTCTTTTCAAGAAATGCTTTTATGAATATATTTGTTCTGTTAAAGCAAAAGCTCTAATTTTTTTGTTTGTTTGTATTTTTTAAGCAAACCTTGCTCTTGACAAGCTTTCTGATCAAAGTATTATTTTGACAGGAAGCTTTTATTTGCAGTGATAGCTGTAGGCATAAAGAAGGGCTGCAGACAGATGCTGTTTGTTGTCAAAGACAGATGCTGACCTTTAGAGCTGAGCACAGGTAATAGCATCAACTGAGCAGTAGATCTGTGAGCGTCTTCTGCTCAGGCCTGATGCTGTGTCTGCAGCCTGACAGGAAGGATGTGCTTGGACAGGCAAGCATGGCTCAAGTAGGGTAAGACAAAATAAACTGTTTAAACTTATATAAACCTTGTTGGCTTCAATAAGGCTTTGTGGGATTTTGGAGGAGTGAGTAAAGAAAGTAAAGATGATGAAAGAAGGAGGGAGCTTAGGTCAAAGACCAGAAAGATATTTTCACAGCTGTGGACTCCTGCAGAGAGTGCAGCTATGAGATCATTTGTCTGAGTTTGCTGTTTATGACATGACTGCTCCAATGCTCTGCACGTATCTACCTTAGAAAGGTCAAAACATTGTTGAAGTACATACAAAGGATTTAGAAATAAAACATAAGTAAAAGTGAAGGTTGGATTAATTACCTAAATATATTAAGTGCACAAAACCCTTACAGTAATACAAGTAAATATAATTTGTGACTTTTCACCTCTGAATATTGATAATAGACCAGTTCCAACTCAAAGTAGAACAGCCCAGCATTTCAGTCCAACACACACACACGCACGCACGCACACACACACACACACACACACACAGCTCTGTATACACAGAAAGACTGTGTGACTTGCTAACTGGTGTTGCGTCAGCATACTTCCACTTACTGTTTATTTTTACAATCTGTTTTATGTATTTCCTGGAACTCCTTAAAAAGTCTTATCTTCATGTCCTAGCAATGGTTGTGAGTTTGGAGTAGAATAAGTTTGTCAGGTACACAGTCTCATCTGCAGCCTGTACTCTGTCCTGCTGTGGAATAAAGACCTTTGCAGCGAAGAGAGGAAAAGTACTGGGAGCTGTTTGGTTTTGTTCAAACAGGAGTTCATCAACTGAAACAAATTAATTGTTCTGTTTGCCACGTTGGCAGCACTGGTAGAGCTGCTGCCTCTCAGCGACCAGGTCCCTGGTTCAAATCCCGGTTCAGGGGCCTTTCTGGGTGGAGTTTGCATGCTCTCTCCGTGCATGCGCGGGTGTTCTCCGGTTTCCTCCCACAGACCAAAAACATGCATGTTAGGCTGATTGGTAACTCTAAATTGTCCCTAGGTGTGAGTGAGAGAGTGAATGTTTGTTTGTCTCTGTGTTTCCCTGTGACGGACTGGAGACCTGTCCAGGCTGTACCCCCCGCCCCTCGCACAGTGATTGCTGGACATGGGCACCGGCGACCCCTGTGACCCAAAATGGAAGAAGCAGTTAAAAGATAATGGATGGATGTTTGCCAAGTTTCCATTTCAAAATGTGAATTTAAAGAACTACCCAGTATTTGTTACAAGTACATTTTTAAGAATATACTGTATGTGTACAGGTTTTTTTCTTAGAAACTTTTTAATTCCCCTCCTTTGTTTATTTACATTAGTGAAGCAAGAGGTTTAGCTGTGCCTTTATATAATGATGATGATGATGATAATAATAATAATAATAATGGGAAAATTAAAAGAACAATGAAGGGAACTCCTTTAGAAAGACTCAGAAAATGATTAAATCATTGTTAAAACTTTAAAATCTGTGTGCAGTTGCATCTTTCCTTCATCTGGTGCCTCCTGCAGAGGTCGCCACAGCGAGCAAACTCACATGGACAATTTGGGAATTGCTATTTGCCAGAAGCTCTTTCTGATGAGTTCAAACCCACAGCTTTAGGATAAGACAGCGGCACTGACCACTGCACTACCGTGCCTCAAACTGTTTGCTGTTAAACGGCCATTTTAGATGCATGTTATCCAGAAGTGCTGTGGGCGATCAGATTAAAGAAAATAAAACCAGGGTACAATGTGAGGAAACGTTGTAGCATCAGTGCATACATCAGCTTTATGGTTAAATTGGAACAAATTCTAGCAGGAACTTTTGATAAACAGCAAAAATATTGGAAATTTTATTGCCTGTGGAGTTTTGGTGTCTGTATAATATTTTTCTTTTTTATATTGCCTTGAAATTACACTGAATTGAAATGGATTGAATACACTATATTATAGCATTAAGCAGAACGTATAGATCTACAGATCTAGATAGGTCTATAGATCATAGATACATAGCAGCCGAGTGCTGCATAGCTTTATGCTGCACTGCGGTAAGCCTCTGCATTGTGCATCGGTGTGCATGTCCAGGTTCATGTATGTTACATGTGATTGGATTAGGTTCTGACAGGGCTTGCCTGGGGTCAGTGAGTCATATACTCTCTAGATGGTGAGTTTGTATGGAAGGCTGGATGTGTAGTCGTATTCTGCTGTTTATTCTGCTCTGTGTGCCTCCTCACATGATCGGCAGGTCAGCTGGTTTTTGATTTGTTCTGGAAGAGTTTCTCTTTGGTTCTTGGGCCAGAAGTGATCTCCCTCTGTCCTTCTGCTCTACCAGCTTTACAGGAGCAAATGTCTTACAGCAGGAAAAAAGAGCTTAAAAGCATAAATGCACATATTTAAGGCAATAATGAATTTTAATCCTTATCTTTCATATGATGCCAGACACTAAACTGTATATTTTCTTGTCTGTTTGCAGGTTTGAGTGCAGCTAAGCTGCTAAAAGCCAGCGGGCTGAACCCTGTGGTGCTGGAGGCCAGAGATCGAGTGGGTGGTCGCACCTTCACTGTGCGGGTAAGACCGGCGTGTGTAACATTACCTGAGACATGCTGCAGTTAGTGTTATGCTGTTAGGGATGCACCGATCCACTTTTTTTTTTTTTCTTTTTTTTTTTTTCCACTTCTGATCCGATACCGATACCTGTGTTTTAGCGTCTGTCTATACCGATCCGATACCGATCTAATACAGATAATCATTGCTGAATTAACAAAAATGGCTAAATCATGTCATCTGGACCCGTTTCTGAAACAGGTCCAGATGACATGATTTAGCCATTTTTGTTGTCTACCTGCATGTTTGAGCTTACAAACCCAGTGCTGAATTAACTTAAAACATTTGTTTTATTAAACGCAGACATGAATGTACTGAATTACAAATTTATTGAAAACTCTGCACCATAGCAGCACTTAAACACACCAAGAGCTTCACAAGCGTGGTCAAATGTAAAACAACACATCTTCAACTTGTTCAGTCAGTACACTAGCACGTGACGTCACTCAGAGCACAAAACATCAAATTAGAGTGAATAGTTCTGCCCAGTCATGGATCGGTCACGTTGTCATGATACCTGATCCAGAAGTTTTTCTGATATTGGTACCAATATCGGTATCGGATCGGTGCATCTCTATATGCTGTAGCTTTAACAGTACCATAACAACATTTAGCGTTTTTGGTATCTAGCACTTTTTTGCTCAGTCTAAAAAAAACCTACTCAAAATTTATTTTGAATAAGCAGGAAGTCATTCCTTTATTACAATATCTAAGTAGTGACTGCAGCATCTTCTACGTGATAATATTAATAGATGTTATACAGACGTAATACTCTAGTAATGTGACTATACTTTGGGAGTGGTGGCGCAGAGGTTAGAGAAGGTGGGCCTGTGATCGGAAGATCACCGGTTCAAGCCCCGGTACCAACAACATCAAAAATGTGGGTGGGGTAAGTGAAGCACCCACACCTGCCCCCACCCTCATTCGCCCCACTCTGGGCCCTTGAGCAAGGCCCTTAACCCCCACCATGTGCTCCCTAAACAGGTCTCTCTTGAAAATGAGTTCTTGTGGCTCAATGAGACTACCTGGATAAATAAATAAATAAAAATACTGACTTACTTTTAGTTTTTAATATTGTTAAAATTAAACAATAGATTTTTTCCTAAACAACAACATTGTTTAGGTTCAGAAATCATGTGGATGTGCTCACTGTTGTTGAATGAGTCAGAAAGGAAGGCTACATCAGTCAAAATCAATTGTAATAAAACTGTAAATCTTTGTTCTTTATAAAATAAAGAAGTCAGATGCTCCTTATGCAGCTGAAAGAGAAAGACTTTGTAAACTAAAAACAAACAACAAAAAACAAACAAACAAGCAAACAAAAAAACTTGCTTAAAAGCGGCATGTGCTAAAACAATCATTTCATTTGTATGCATTATTTAGTTTTATATTTTATTTACATTTCTAAAATCTACTGTTTGTTCATAGCTATTTACAAATTTTGATTGATCTGGTCATCTTTTGCAGAGCCAGACCTTTTATTTATTTTTTTATTTTTTTTACGTAATAGTTGATCAGGTTACCAATAGTGACATTTAGATAAATTTAGTTATCGTCTGCATAGAAGTGAAGAATATGTACTGGTTGAAAATTTTGTGTCAGTAAAAAAAAAGAAAGAGAATATAATGTAGACAAAAATAGTCATTTGATCTTTCACATAAAGGGGTTCTTTTAGTAATGATGTCACAAAAACGGTTCCACCCCAGGAAGAAGTTTTTTTTTGTTGAGAACTTTGCGATCAAGTGTTTTAAAAGCTACACTTTTCCAACAACAGCACACGTCTATGAGCATTTTATGCAATATGTTCTTCACCTTATTAGTGTTTGACCAATTTTGTTTGTTTTTCTCAGAACAAGGAGACAAAATGGGTCGATCTGGGTGGGGCCTATATCGGACCAACTCAGAACCGCATCCTTCGGTTGGCCAAAGAGTACGGTGTAAAGACCTACAAAGTCAACGAGCAGGAAAACCTCGTACATTATGTCAATGTGAGTGCCCTGTACCTGCTACGGTCTCTGTTAATGTGTCTGTTCAGCATGACTCATGGTTCAGTTGTGTTTATTTTATGTTTTGCATTATTACTGATGTTCAGCAGAACAAAATGCAACAAATGCTCAAAATCTGCCCCATTATTAGACATTAGACAGGAAATTTATGTTAGTGTTTATGCGCCACGGGACAGCTTGGACAGCATGGAAGGATTTATTATTTAATTACATTTAATCTGCAATGAGTCTTTCATCAACTGTACTTACGTGAAACCTAACTTTATTTCATAAGAAAATGGTTGTTTAATTGAACGGTTAATGAATGTTTAATGCTATTAGAACACGACTTGAATGTCTTCTTTTATTAAGTTAAACACCAGAATTATCATGGTTTTTCAGCTTATGCTGTGTGCACTATTAGATCAGTCCATTGATGAGCGCAAACTTGGTTAAACTATATTTTAAGACAATTTATTTATATATTTCATAAACAGTACTTTTTATATATTTGAAATCTCCACGTGCCTCAAGAATTTTCAAATATAATAATATGACTATATTTAAAATACGTGAGGTGATTATTATTATTATTATTATTATTATTATATGAACTGATTGGACCTTCAAATTTGAAGACTTAAAAGCGTATTTTTGTGTTTTTGAAGAAGCAAAGTGTAAAACAAAAATTAATCTCAGATTTTTCTGCAGTTGTGTTACACACATTCCCTTCAAAGTAAAAGTTTTTTTCTATGATGAGTGGAGCCTTCACCACACCAAAAAGTTTGACATATTCAAAATATGGCAATAAGGAGGTTAGTTGGAAAAACCTAAAAGCATCACTATTGAAAGGTTGTGCACTTTCTCACAGTACCACTGCTTCATTCACACGTTGGGTCACAGTCTTCAAGAACTTTTGCTGTAAGAGGTCTGGAGAAGCAAGTTACGATATTTATGTTGTCTCACTTGCAACTCTTTGAAACTTCTTTGAAAAGTTATAGTTTCTATTCAGGCGTTAAATGGATTTTACTTAATTTTTTCTTCACTATAAACAAAATCCATCCATCCATCATCTTCTGCTTGTGCTGGTCAGGTCTCGGGGCAGCAGCTTGAGCAGGAAGCTCCAGACATCTCTTTCCACAGCCACCTCTTCCAGCTCCTCTGGGAGGACCCCAAGACATTCCCAGGCCAACTGAAACATAGTCTTTCCAGTGTGTCCTGGATCTTCCCCGGGGTCTCCTCCCAGTTGGACATGCCCAAAGCACCTCCCTGGGGAGGCGCCCATGAATCATTCTTACCAGATGCCTGAACTCAACTGGCTCCTCTCGATGTGGAGGCGTAGCGGTTCTACTCTGAGTCTCTCCTGATAACTGAACTTCTCACCCTGTCTCTAACGGAGAGTCCAGTTACCCTGCAGAGGAAACTCATTTCAACCGCCTGTATCCATGATCTCATTCTTTCAGTCACTACCCAGAGTTCATGACCATGAGGGTAGGAGCGTAGACCGTCCTGTAAACAGAGAGCTTCACCTTACAGCTCAGCTCCCTCTTCACCACAACGGACCGGTACAGAGTCTGTAATGCTGAAGACGCTGCACCAATCTGTCTGTCAATCTCACGCTCCATTCTTCCCTCACTTTTGAACAAAACCATGAGATAGTTGAACTCCTCCACTTGAGGCAGAACTTCACCCTCCACCTAAAGAGAGCAATCCACCCTTTTCTAACTGAGGACCATGACCTCAGATTTGGAGGTGCTGATTCTCATCCCAGCCGCTTCACACTCAGCTGTGAGCCTCTCCAAGGAGAGCTGAAGATCACAGCACAATGATGCCAACAGAACCACACCATCTGCAAATAGCAAAGCTGGAATCCCTCCGCCCCCTGGCTGCACCAAGAAATTCTGTCCATAAAAGTTGTGAACAGAATCGGTGACAACGGGCAGCCCTGGCGGAGTCCAACTCCCACTTTGAAGGGATTCGACTTCCTATCAGCAATGTGAACCAAACTCTTGCACCGCTTGTTTAGGGACTGAACAGCCTGTAACAACAATCCCATCCTCATGGAGCACTTCACTTTAAACAAAACAAACTGGTAAATGAAACATAGATAGAAACATGAGCAGCCAGTCACACGTCATGTCTTGTTATCTCAGTGATAACAAAACATTTTTTCTGGATCAGTTTCATATGCTTAAAGTTTGCATTAAAATGAACTAATAATAGGATGTGGCAGTTTAAATTGAATCCCTGTAAGAGAAAGATTATTTTGAATAGCTACATTTTCACAACCATTGGTGACAGTAGTGCTGAAAGCACCAGTGGAAACATCACGTCTTCCCTGGATCCAACCTAATGCATATCAAGCAGCCAGCCGCCCTCTCCTTTCCAACATGAGACTTTTACTGCTTCGTCGTTAGTGACTGGAGATGCTAATCTTCGCCTGAGGGATTCTTCTAATTCAGTTTCTCTTTGTTTCTGAGTAGATGAAAGGCAAACAAATAGATACCAAGGCCATCTTTTTTTGTTCTCCTTAGCCATTGCTCCATATCTCATTAACATAGGTGCACCACTGCCCTTAACTTAGTTGTGTTCCTCCTCCTGATTCAATTTGCCTTTACTGCCTTGTACCCTGGCCAAGATGCACCAGCTGTAAATCCATAAACTGCACTGGAGTAGTGTGACTGGCGGCCCTCTGTGTGCTGCTGGAGGCAGCTTATCTCCTCTCAGGCTGTGTTTCAATCAGAACTTTAGAGGTGGACTTTGAGCTTCTGTCCTGTGGGTGTGGTCACCCCCCCCCCCCCCCCACACACACACACACACACACACAGAGTTAGCAAACACACTTTTGCTGTTTTACCTGGAAAGTTCTACTAATGTCTACCTCCCAATTCAATTAAACTCTTAGGACATGTCGGAGGGAGGATTTGAAAGTCTACTATTTGCTTGGTTGTTGTCTTCATTTTAACTGCAGTGTTTAAACTTAAAAATGAAGAGCACTTTTGATTTAATATGAAGCAAATCATTGTGTTTTAGTCCAGTGGTGCTTCAGATATTATCTATGCTGCGTGCATAAATATTTATGTACTCCGAGTCAAATTTATGTGACATGTTGCTAAAAACACAATATTCTATCTTTTTAAATTTCCTCTACATTTCCTTCTACTGAACTGCAGTGAAGCACGGTCTGACTTACCCCAGCAGAGCCCTGACAGGTCATCAGCATGACACTGGGCCCAGGCAGCAGTAGGAAAATAAATCTGGCCGGCTGTAGTGAACATGAGCTCCTGTGTTTGTCTCCTTGGATATTATCTCTGTAAGATAGAAGATGTGTGTAGGACCCGTAGCTTCCCGGCTGGTTACCATGGCAGCATGCCTCATCAAAGCTGCTAGCCACCATCACCGTCAGTGGCTGGTTGTGAAAGCTGCATATGTGTATTTTCCTGCACTTGTGCATACAGATGTGTGCAGAGGTGAAATGTTAATTGTGTGAATCCAACAGTTAACAAGAACATGATGAGAGTCTGAACCGTGCTAGACATTTTTTCCATAATGGTAGTGTGCGTGTAGTTTTTTATGATCAGTAAAAGTCTCAGAAAAAAAAAAACACATAATTTTTATGCTACTAGTAAAATACCACCATCATGTTTGTCATGGTTCTGTTCAGTTTTTATTTTTGTTATCTACATCACAATGAGTCATAAACACTTACCAGTGCACATAAAAAGTCTCCCTTCACACAGGAAGACAACCTCACTAATTTAAAAATCAGCCTGAACATGAAGTGTCTTAAAGTCTTGTCAAGGTTTTCAGGGGTGTATTAGGAGTTCAGTGGGTCTTGAGGCCTCAGTCCACAACTTTCATTAAAAGGTTGTGGTGGTTTATTATTGTTGTGGCAGAGTATTGGAGTACTGTGGCTTGGAGACTGTGGTGGCAGTGTTTGATATGGGATTATGTATCCTAATGTTTCAACCGCCACAATAAAAATGTGATCTGGACAATTTCCTTCAACCTGCGCAAAATGGTCCAAATTTGGTGCAGAAAAACTGCTCCATGCTTTTTCACTTTCAACCTGGGCTAGTGTAATCCTTTTATAGCAGTATGCCACCGACACTATTTATAGTGGAGGTGGTGTGCTGCTGACTTCAACTCAGGATGTCGTGGGTCGGTGGGCAGAATACTTCGAAGACCTCCTCAATTTCACCGGCACGTCTTCCACTTAGGAAACGGAGCCTGGGGACTTTGGGTTGGGCCCTCCAATCTCTGGTGCTGAGGTCACCGAGGTTGTTAAAAAGTTCCTCGGTGGCAGGGCCCCAGGGGTGGATGATATTCGCTCGGAGTTCCTTAAGGCTCTGGATGTTGTGGGGTTGTATTAGCTTACACGACTCTGCAATATTGCGAGGACATCAGAGGCAGCTCCCCTGGTTTGACAGACTGGGGTGGTGGTCCCCCTATTCAAAAAAGGGGACCATAGAGTGTGTTCCAACTACAGGGGGGATCACACTCTTAAGCCTCTCTGGTAAGGTCTATTCAGGGGTTCTGGAGAGGAGGGTCCGTTGGAAAGTCGAACCTCGGATTCAGGAGGAGCACTGCGGTTTTTGTCCTGGTTGTGGAACACTGGACCAGTTCTACACCCTCAGCAGGGTCCTGGAGGTTGCGTGGGAGTTTGCCCAACCAGTCTACATGTGCTTTGTGGACTTGGAGAAGGCATTCGACCGCGTCCCTCGGGGAGCCCTGTGGGGGGTACTCCAGGAATATGGGGTACCAGGCTCTTTGATACTGGCTGTCCCTGTACGACTGGTGTCAGAGCTTGGTCCGCATTGCCGGCAGTAAGTCGGCTTGTTCCCAGTAAGAGTTGGACTCCACCAAGGTTGTCCTTTGTCACTGATTCTGTTCATAAGTTATATGGACAGAATTTCTAGGCGCAGCTAAGGTGTTGAGGGGATCCATTTTGGTGGCCTTAGGATCGCTTCTCTGTTTTTTGCAGATGATGTGGTCCTGTTGGCTTCATCAGGTCGCGATGTACAGCCTTCGCTGGAGTGGTTTGCAGCCAAGTGTGACGCAGCCGGGATGAGGATCAGTTCGTCCGAATCTGAGGCCATGGTCTTGAGCCGGAAGAAGGTAGAGTGCCCTCTCCGGGTCGGGGAGGAGGTCCTGCCCCAAGTGGAGGAGTTCAAGTATCTCGGGGTCTTGTTCACGAATGATTTAAAAATGGAGCGTGAGATTGATAGGCAGATAAGTGCAGCATCGGCAGTGAAGCGGGCGCTGTACAGGTCTGTCGTGGTGAAGAGAGAGCTGAGTCAAAAGGCGAAGCTCTCAATTTACCGGTCGATCTACGTTCCTACCCTCTTCTATGGTCACGAGCTTTGGGTTGTGACTGAAAGAACGAGATCATGGATATAAGCTGCCGAAATGAGTTTTCTCCGCAGGGTGTCTGGGCTCTCCCTTAGAGATAGGGTGAGAAGCTCGGTCTTCCGGGAGGGACTCAGAGTAGAGCCGCTGCTTCTCCACATCGAGAGGAGCCAGTTGAGGTGGCTCGGGCATTTGGTTAGGATGCCTCCTAGACGCCTCCCTGGTGAGGTGTTCCGGGCTCGTCCCACCGGGAGGAGACCCATAGGAAGACCCAGGACATGCTGGAGGGACTATGTTTCTCGGCTGGCCTGGGAGCGCCTTGGGATTCCCTTGGAGGAGCTGGCCCAAGTGGCTGGGGAGAGGGAAGTCTGGGCCTCCCTAGTGACCCGACCCCGGATAAGCGGAAAAAAATGGATGGATGGATGTTTAACACAGAACAAGTAATATGTCACATTCAG
This sequence comes from Nematolebias whitei, assembly GCF_014905685.2. Taxonomy (NCBI): domain Eukaryota; kingdom Metazoa; phylum Chordata; class Actinopteri; order Cyprinodontiformes; family Rivulidae; genus Nematolebias; species Nematolebias whitei. The sequence goes on from NC_056510.1 coordinate 36,860,008, forward strand.
TCAATTCACTGATTTACTCATCATATTTGTACTTGGTTCTGAAGCAATTTTGATTTGTTTACATCAGTCATGTGGTTTAGCTGATCTAGCAACTAGATTTGAGGGGTGTATTCGGCTGATACGCTGCTTTAAATGAAGTGCAAACCATGCCCACCTGGCTAGCTGCTTTGTCACTGGAGCTACAAATGGTGTGTAGTCACTGTCAGAACAGAAACAAAGCTGATTCTTCGAATCTTGCTGATTGTTTTTCACTACACTGCTGAAAAGACCAGAGACAGACAGAAGAAGGACAATTCAACTATACAGTATCTGCTGCTGTGAACCAGCCAGTCTGTCACCATGGTGATACTTGCCAAGTGATTATAGAAAGCAGAGGAAGGGTGGAAGATAGGAAGAGAGGACACACGGTTGCTTTTCTTTCCACCACAGTGAGCAACAGGTCAGTTTGGTTAAATAAACCAACCAAAAGTAACATGAAGACGGGTGCTGCTCTGCGGGATGGAAGGTACATTTCACAATCATCTTTCAGATAAACACCTGAAGAAATGACGTCCTCCATCCTGTTGTTCAAAGTCTCCACTTTACCTGACTGATCATTTACTGCATTGACAAACATCCTTTCATAAACTGTTGATACTTAAAAATAAAGTTGTTTCTTAACAAGACTATCTCCAGCAGTCGTTTGAAAGATGAGGTATATAAAACATAAAAGTAATCTATTTCATGCACATGCTTAAAAATGCAGGTTTTTATTACTAAGGAAACCAGACCAACCCAGAGGGAAGTCACTGTTATGTCTAAATAAGCTGCATTGCTTAAAATGAAACATTGTATTAAACACAATAAAAAGTGTGCTGGTAGAAAAAACAATATCACTAAAGTTTAACAACCAATATGAGTCCAGATAAGAATTGGAGTTAAGATTCAGGTCATGGTCCACCAGTAGGCCGCTGACAAAAATGTTAATGAGCCAGTTTTTAAAGTGACACATTATGTACGGTAGAAATTACTCCTTGGTAAGATTAATATTTAGAGCCAAGAGTTCCATCCATCCATTATCTTTACCCGCTTCTTCCTTTCTGGGTCACGGGGGTCACTGGTGCCCATATCCAGCCATCACTGTGTGAGAGGTGGGGGACACCCTGGACAGATCTCCTGTCCATCCCAGGGACACATGGAGGCAAATGAGACAAATCAACCATTCACGCTCTCACATACACCTTGGGACAATTTAGAGTTACCAGTCAACCAAACATGCATGTTCTTGGTCTGTGGGAGGAAATTGGAGTACAGTAGTCCCATGTTAATCACGGGGGATCCGTACCCTGAAGACACGCTATAAGTGAAAAATGGTGAAGTAGGAATAATAGTACAAGTAGTAAGTAGTAGTTTATTTTAGTATTTACACACACACACACACACACACACACACACACACACACACACACACACATATATATA
>NC_056510.1:36861868-36865396 GCF_014905685.2 Nematolebias whitei
TATATACATACATATAATGGTGTTTTAAACACTTCCCACACTCTTGGAATATTCTAAACAATGTTTCTAAACTTTAAGGCTGTAAAGGAGCACAGAATGTTATGATCTCAGCTCCCTGCCTCCTCTGCTCTTTACCACCTGCAAGAGCTCTGGGCCACGCCCACTTCTCAGCTTTGCATGCAGAACAGCTGATCAGCTGCAGTAGGAAGTTTATCCTGCTGCAGTAAGGGCTGCACAAAGGTGCAGGAGGAAGCTTTTTCTGCAGGAGGTGCTAAATAATTTATTTTAAATAAAAATTCCGTTCTGATCGTTGGGCTCATCCATCAATCAGACAGTTGTGTGTCATGTCCAATCTTATTTTGAAAAACCACGAAAGAGCGAGTCTTCGATAAACGAATCACCAAGTAGCGAGGGACTACTGCACCCAGAGGAACCCACACATGCACGAAAATAACATACAAACTACACCAGTAAGGCCCTGGTTGGGATTTGAACCAGTGACCTTCTTGCTGAAAGGCAACAGCTCTACCAACTGAGCCACCGTGCTGCGAACCAAGAGTTGTAAACATTAACTGTGAGGATATCAAAATGTTACCGTATTTAATAAAAAGCTAGGAACATGATATTCACAATGTTTTATATTCTGACTAGATTTATTCATATTTTCTATGTTTAGAGAACACTCAAAAATAACCAAGAACGACCCACAGAGTACAAGAGTTCAACAGCTTCACATGACATTCACAAGACTGCTTCATAAAAAACTAAACGTCACTGTGAAAACCACCGGCAGGCTGAAGTTCTCTTTTATTCTCAGGGTAGAGGTAATTTCTGTGAACGTGCGAGCATGCATAAAATCCAGAGTACAGCCTTAAGAAAGGGACAATCCCACACTCTTTCTGTCTGTGATAAGCCCAGGGAGTATTTAATCAACGTGAGTTTTCCTGTTAGTGATAGTTTATTAATGAATGCACTGCTGAGAGCTGTGGTGCCTGTCAGGCACTAGTTTGCTGATAAGGGAAACCGGCTCTGGCCTTTAGGATTACAATCTGCAACACGAAAGCTGATTAGCTTTGCGGCCTGCTTGAAAGCTAACCCTAATTACACAAAGGCTTGCGCCGCTTACTGGTTTACTAGGTTGAGTCAAGGAAAGATAGTCAGACGTTGTTATGCACGTTTGATTGATAGAAATATCATATTGCATGGTTTCTTTTCTAGTTATTTACCAGATAAGACAGTGACAGGAAATGTGTTCATGCTGACTTCTTTAAGGTTTAATGTTTCTGAGCTGATCCAAAACTACTTGTAATCAAAACCAGTAACATCCTCTATGTGTTTGATGATAATGGTTTGATGCAACTTGGATAGAAAATAATGGAACTGGTGCACAAATAAGATAATTATACAAGGTTTCTTGAGAGACCACCAGAGTGAGACCATTAAATCATGCAAGATGTTCTTGTTTGGGCTTGGCAGATGTAAATATTGATTTAATTTTAACGATTTGATCAATGGATTGATCCTTCAAATCAGGGGTGCCCAATACGTCATTTGCGATCTACTGGACAATTGCAAAGTTATTATGGGTAGAAGGCATGGCATTAAAAAGATAGATGTCAGCCTATCGGGGTTGGGGGGGGGGGGGCAGCCTACATGTCGGGGGGCAGGGGATCTGGGGGTCCTCCCCCAGAGATTTTTGAAAACAGTCGATGCCATTTCAAGGATTCAAGGTTCTTTATTTGTCATACACACCACATGTGGTACATGTGGTGGAACGAAACTGTGAACACAGGGTCCCAGTTACATCCAACAAAAGTATAAAACGTAAAAGAAAAACAGTAATAATATCTAAGATATGAACTAAGAAAAATGTTAAACTAAAAATACACTAAGCACTAGTAGCATAAAAGCAATAGTTCCTGCAGTCTGGTGTATTTTATAAAGATTTAGTACAGTAGATGAACATGAAACAAAAGATGTAAACTCATTACTGAAATGACTGCAAAGAGTTCATAATGCAACTTCGCTGCAGCTCTGCAGGCGAGGGGCGTTCACTTAAGGACAAATTGAGGTTGCTGATTGGTCAGTTGCTGACATGCCTACTGGATTGATTGACAGGTGTGTCTAGGATCCGACCACAGAAAAAAAAATCATTGATTTTACTGGCCCATTTAGGACTGTTGTCATTTATTCCATATTTATTCCATATTTTGGTGAATCTAAGGTTTGAGAAATGTTTCCTTACACAATCCTAATGATGGTTTCTTTTTTTTTTTCTTCTTTTTTTTTGGCTGAAACATTTCACCTTCCATCCAGAAGGCTTCATCAGTCAAGGAAACACACAACACAAAACTGATTCTTCCCCCAAACAGCTTACTCCAAAGTGGAACAAACCAGTTATGTTGGTGCTAAGATGGTCTCTTTGGTATGCCCTTTCCTCCGTTGCCGGCCCTCTTCCATATCGACAGTCATGTCAAACTGGTTCAAAACAACAAAGTCCATGCTCAATAATCCAGGTATACAATCCAACAATTTTCAGTCAGGATACCTGGATTATTGAGCATGGACTTTTTTGGTTTTGAACCAGTTTGACATGACTGTCGACGAGGAAGAGGGCCGGCACCAGAGGAGGGGGTGTGCCAAAGACACCATCTTAGCACCAACATAACTGGTTTGTTCCACTTTGGAATAAGCTGTTGGGGAAAGAATCAGTTTTGTGTTGTGTGTTTCCTTGACTGATGAAGCCTTCTGGATGGAAGATGAAATGTTTCAGCACAAAAAAGAAAGTGTCCAGATGACCAGACTGAAAAATGTTGGATTGTATACCTGGATTATTGAGCGTGGACTTTTTTGGTTAATCCTAATGATGGTTTCTTTATTTTTCTAAGTGCTGTTAAAATTTCGGGGCATTTGAGCACCCCTAAAAAGAGGCTAAAATCATCCCTGAAGCCAGTTCATATGCAAAGGCCTTGTCCTACTCCGCTCCTGCATAGTGCAAAATGTTTATTTATATTTTTGTGTCTTTTAATAAATTTGCCCATGACTTTGAACGTTTAGGGATCGAGATTTTTTTAAGAGCAGAAGCGGAAATGTGAAGCGACAGCTCTGATGTGATATTAGGAAGCTTGTTATGTTTAAAAATAGTGTTATTTTCAGATAACATATCCAATATAAGTTTTATTTGTTCAAGGCAGTCAAATTTGTTCATAAATTTATTATTATTAGGCCTGAGAGTCACTGGATCCAAGCAAACAGTTACTGAAACACACCTGTCAAAATAAGAGAGTTCCCAGATCTTGTTACAGCAGGATCCAGCTCAAATTAAGCCTTGGGCGGCTGCAGCCCAATGTTTTTCTGCACTAACAACAGTTATAATAAATAACAACAGTTATAATAAATAACAACAGTTATAATAAATAACCATAGTTATAATAAATAACAACCGTTATAATAAACAACAACATTTATAATAATTAACAACAGTTATAATAAATAACAACAGTTATAATAAACAACAACAGTTATAAT
>NC_056510.1:36865406-36875378 GCF_014905685.2 Nematolebias whitei
ATAACAACAGTTATAATAAACAACAACTGTTATAAAAAACAACAACCATTATAATAAATAACAACAGTTATAATAAATAACAACAGTTATAATAAATGGCATAGAACAGAGTGTTTTTGTGCTTCTCACCCTTTTTCAGCATGTAGGAGCAAAACTAATAAATCCAGTTACAAAGAGATGTTAGTGTATCCACCAGTTTGGACGTAACTGTCATGCAGACGCAAGAATGAATGCAGACAATGAATGCAGCTGAGCCCGGCATCAGGGTTGCCATATAATTTTAAAATGTCTTATTTATCCCCTTCTTTTCTGTGCACATGTTCAACAAACACAACACACCTCAACGTAGAATTTCTTTACTCAGCACATATGACAGTTTAGGTCAAAATACTGTCACTTTAAAGCCACAGTACTATAGTTCATCACTTCTTATCTGGCAACCTGACTGACATGTAAACCCACTAATTTTTTGTTTATTCCCCCCAATAAACATTGAAAATACTAATGTTTCTAGATGTTGTTCTCATGTAAACGGGGCCTTGTAGTAGGTAGATCACTTTGACTTGGTCATTTTAAAATGAGCTCGCATGCTGAAAAAGTCTGGGCACCCCTGCTCTATGCAACTACCAGTATTGATTATTGACAAATAATACAAATGTGACTAGGGGTCATCTTTGTCTGAATTCTAAACTCTGTTGTAAATGTGTAATCTCCATGTTTTTATAGTGATTTTATGGGTTTGAACACTCTCTCTTCTTTCACAATTCAGTAATGTGGTTGAGAAATAGAGCAGCAACTCATTCAAACAGCATGTGGATCATAGATGCTCTTATCAAGTTTATTGACCCTGAATTAGCAGTAAAATATTGCATAAGCTCTTTTTTTCTGTTGTGCACACAGCTTTTTCTTGTTCAGTCATTCCGACTCAGCAAGTGGCTGCAGGTTTGAGTCAACGAAGCAGCTCTCATGTTCAGTGGCTTCATGGATTACAAAGTGATGTAAACAGTTGTGAGAAACATTGCTGTCTTAAAAAAATAAGAACATGATAAAAAATGCATGTTGTGTCAAAAAATCCATTCATTACAACTGAAACTTCTTAAATATATAAAATATTAACAATTTCAGCCCAGTATCAAAATGATTAACAGCTCATTAAGGAAGACTGTTCATGTTTATGGCACTGCTGAAAATCATTTAACTGCTTTCATTATAAACTTATTGTGATAAATTAAAATGATCAAACAACTCTTTTTTTGAGATAATAGTAAGAATGTGTTTGAACATCCAACAGGGAAAGTCGTACCCGTTCAAAGGCTCCTTTCCTCCCATGTGGAACCCCTTCGTCTTGTTGGACTTCAACAACCTCTTCAGGACAATGGATGAGATGGGCAAACAGGTAAAGATTTAGTGTCACTCTTGTGGTTTACCTGGTCTTAAATGTTTCCATGTTTGTTGTCATCCATCGTGGAGCAGAGACAGGGAAGTGAAAATACCCTCCGGCTGTCCGTGCGTGTTGTGAGCATGATTACTTGAAAAATAAGTGTGCCACCGACTTCCATTTTGGTGTGCAGCTGCTGCTAGGTGTAAGGAAAGTTCATTTCATAAAGTGGGTTGCTACATTATAATCCAAGATGTCCACTGCCTTATACTGAATATATGTAAACATACCACTCCTATCATTTCAGGAAACTATGCTTTATAGTTTTGTATTCCTCAAATGAATGGGTTGACCCTTGGGCCCTCACTACAGGGGCCACCAATGGCCACCCCCCTCGCTCCATCATTGCACCTGGTGGTGAATGAAATGACTCACTCTACTTGCAAGGATTTGTCACGCTGCGCTGCCTTGGACATGCAAAAAAATACAAAGAAAAAATAACTACCTCTATTCTCATAAGGGCAGCTGTGGCTGAGTGGGTAGAGCAGTCGTCCTCCAATGGGAGAGTTGGGGGTTCAATTCCACCAGCAGTCACATGCTGAAGGGCCCCTGGACAAGACACTGAACCCCTCATTGCCTCTGATGTGTGTCCCATCAGGGTATGAATGTGATAAAGCTCTGATTATTCATTGTAGAGGTCTAGTAGAGTGCTGTATGAATGGGTAAATGAGGCACAGATTGTTGTAAAGAGCTTTGAGTATCTTGATCAGATAGAAAAGTGCTACATACGTACAGTCCATTTACCATATACAGTGTAACTCCTGCCCACTTGATTAAGATTTCATGAAATTCCAGTCCAGGAAAACACATCTCAAAAACTACAAACATTATTCAAACCCCTCTGCAATGGGAAATATCGGCATTCCACTTGTTCTTGTTGAAACTGTGTGTGTGTTTTAGATTCCCAGGGAGGCACCATGGAAAGCTCCACATGCTGAAGAGTGGGACAAAATGACCATGCAACAACTTTTTGAAAAGATCTGCTGGACCAGGTAGGATGTACATCAGACTGTTGGGAAATTTCATGACTTTACCAATGTTCTCATGGTTCTTACCAAATCCCTCAGTTTTTTAAATGGTTTACCCAAACCCCTAGTAACGTGTATATATTTTGCTGATGATCTTTAAAAATGTTTTTTTTTTAATGAGCAATTTTTCAGAATATAAGTTCAATAGCCACAAACATGATTGTGTCTCATTTTTATTAAAAGAGCAAATGCAACAGACACCTCAACAACCAAAGTATTATTGGAGTTTTTGTGGATTTCTCTCTTTGGTTAACCTTGGCAGTTCAGTTACTTTGTTGACGTATTGCGTTGTACAGATTGCCCATCAGGAGGCAACTCTTGTGATTTGTGACCAAAAATAAATTTGTAGCTTCTGACTCAAAATTTGACGTTTGTTGTTAAAATTAAAACACCAAACTTATAGAGCAAACTCAGTATGTTACGCAAAACAGTTTCCAGTTGAGTGGCAATTTTTTTTTAATCTCATGCTTTGTTTCCAAGGTTCAGTCAACATCATCAATGAATCAAATCCATTCGTTTCAAAGATGCATCACTGAAAACTTTAATGTGGTCTGTTTGAAGTCGGGTTGTTTCACCTGTTTTATACAGTCAGGGCTAAAATATTCTTAGTTTGGTGAGTTAGGTCTGTCAACAAAACTAAACACTTAACAAACAAGTTAAAAGTTGAAGACCCCTGGTTGCCTGGCTGCAGTACAAGTTTTAAGTTATTTAAAAAAAAAAAAAACTTTATTAATCCCAAAGGGAAATTATTTGTTGTTGTAACTCATTATCCTCATCTTTATGTCCTCCATGTAAAAAATGTGACATTTTCTGGACTAAAAAGTCATGAAGATAGGACCTTTTGTTTTTACTGAAGACACAGCCTCACTACTGTGCAAACTCTGGTTACAAAAAATATAACATGGCAGGGCCTGAAAAACAGACATTTTGGCTTCAATTTACTTTGTAGACAACAGAAGATAATGAGTTCACTTTACCATCTTTACTACTGATGGTCAGATCTCCTTCACAATGGATCGTAAAACCACCACATTTAAAAAAATCAGCCACTTGGTCTTGGTGATGCTCAATTACATGTCCAGTCCATCACACAGGATACATGGTCTTTTGTCCACAATTATTTGAAACATGCACAAAACTTCTATAGCAAGGTCAGTGTGGTTTAACATTGTGGTGGCGATGTATTCACGGCATGACCACTCACACCAGTGTGGCCTGGTTGTTGATCATTTGAAACATGACTGGTCAGGTGCCATCCTGAAACTGTTAACGACAATCAAGAACATCAAATATTCTCAGTGGCATCATAAAATAGAAGAAAAAACTAGAGAGTACTAAAATTTAACAGCATTGTGAGTAAAAGAAGTTTTTGAAATTTGCAGTCAAGTAGGTTGTTGAGCTTTCAAGATTGCCATCCAGGGCCTTAGCAACAAACAAAACTAAACTAAAGCTTAAAAGTGGAAAAATAAAATGTCACCTTTGTGTTTCCTAAGAATAAAATAAAAGTTTGATGACAAATATTTTCATTCATACTGAAAATAATGATTGTAATAATGACTGCTGACGTTTGCAGGTTCTCAGTTGAACAGATTATCAGAAAGAATCAAACTTTTAATCCAGAACTAAAGGAGCGAGCTGCAGTGAGCAGTTGTCAAGCCAAGAAAGCTGAAAATAATCCGAACATCCACACTGTTGTTCTTTCTCTTCTTCTCACAGTGCCGTTCGTCGCTTCGCCACCCTGTTTGTCAATGTGAACGTGACTTCCGAACCCCATGAGGTGTCGGCTCTGTGGTTCCTCTGGTATGTAAAACAATGCGGAGGAACCATGAGAATCTTCTCAACCACAAACGGAGGGCAGGTGAGCCTGTGTGTATGGAAAGATAAAATACTTCCTCACTGTGTGTGTATCTGAGCGGTCAGCCACTGAACTTGTGATAAAAAACAGAAAAATCTGCTTCGGACTTTCCAAGAACTCTCTCTGCAAAGTGTTCAGAATGAAGAGCAACGAGGTGATGCCAAGAAAGGGTCTTAGTGGGTTTTTGCTACAGAGAAGCAGCATTCAGTCGTTCTAAATTAGGTTCTAAATTAGCTATAGTACTTTTAACTTTGTAGCATACCAGCTCTGCATAATTATGAGCCCAACAAAAAAGGCTTTCAACAGAACTCAGTCTGCTGCGCTTCTTTCTTAACAAAGTGACACACTGATGGCCACACAGGACTGGGGTTGTGTTTCTGTTAACAGATGACATCACAACCGGCACTGATGCCATCGTCTTCAAAAAGTCTACAACTCAGTGAACTTTACAGATACTGAGCTAAAATGTGATGCAAATTTAGTTAAAAGTCATCTTCAACTTTATACTCTGGGCACTAACAGAAGATCTGTGTTCAGAACTTTTTCATTAATTATTGGAATCAACTTTGGTAGCAAAACAACTCATAAAGCACTATTTAGGATTTACAGACAATTTATAATAAATGAGGACCACCATCCTATCGAATGATCATTAGTGCCCTGATGGCCGCTTGCTATTCACAGAGGGTTGAGTGATACTAGTAATAACAGAGGGGTACAGTTGAACACAGAGACCTCCACCCCCGTTCATTGATGGTTTCTCTTCACAAAGATGGCTTCCTTCACTCTTCTCAAACCAACAATCCTCTCTATCAAGGATATGAACATCTTCATCCTTGAAAGAGTAACTGCTGGCCTGGAGATGATTGCAGACCCTCTGGACTACAAGTTAGGAGTCATCAGGACTCTGTACCACAGAGCAGCAGACAGCATCCCCACCAGCTCAGGAGCCAGGCAGAAGGAGAAATCCAACACAAGACAGGCTCTAGAGCAATGTGGATATCCTAACTGGGCCTTCCTGAAAGCAGAGAAGAAACCCAAACAGGACTCCAGTCAGCCATCAGGTGAAAAGGAGGAACCCAGACCCAGACCAGTGGTCATTCCGTATGTTGAGGGAGTATCAGAGAAACTGAGACGTTTATTTTCTAAACATAACGTCCCAGTGGCTTTTAAACCCCAAAATACGGCAAAGACTGGTTCATCCCAAAGATCCAGTCCCCCGGCACAAACAGAGTAATATTGTGTATGCTGTTCAGTGTCAGGAGGGCTGTGATCAGTCTTACATCGGGGAAACTAAACAGCCACTGGCCAAAAGGATGGCCCAGCACAGAAGATCAACATCATCAGGCCAGGACTCTGCGGTCTACACTCATCTCCAGGCCAGCGGTCACTCTTTCAAGGATGAAGATGTTCACATCCTGGACAGAGAGGAACGATGGTTTGAGAGAGGAGTAAAGGAGGCCATCTTTGTGAAAAGAAACCGTCCATCATTAAACAGGGGTGGAGGCCTCCGGGTTCAACTGTCCCCTTCTTACAATGCTGTGATTGCTAGTATCACTCAACCCCCTGTGAATAGCAAGTGTCCATCAGTGTGCTAATGATCCATTGTTAGGCTGATGGTCCTTCTTTATCATGTGATAGCTGGTTTTGGTTGTCAGCAGCAAACTGGTTGATCCACTCTGAGAAGGTGCTATTTATAAGACAGAATTTGTTGCAGCTCCTCAGACTGAAGAAGTCTTTTGGATAAAAGATGAAACGTTTCAACAAAAAGAATCCATCCAGAGGACCTGACTTTACTCCCTTAGACTTTTCTACCTGGATTATTGAGCATGCATCAGGATGTTACTGATTAACTTTTAGAATCAATCAAATTCAGAGCCAACTGATTTTAGAAAATAAAAGAGTGCCTATAGTGGTCAGCTTTACAGCTACTGAACTACATTTTGGTGTGATAGTAGCTGAGACTAATGCACAACAGAAACTTTAGGCATGGCACATTGCCGGACTTCTTTGATCAAATTTTTGGCAATACCTTTTGGAGTCAATCCAGTATGTCTGTTAGCAAATTATCTCATGAACCACTAGACTGACTTTACTGAAACTTAAAGAAAATAATAATTGGGTGTACATATATAATTTATAGTTAAGCAGTATTTCAAGAAATCACACATAGTTTCATTTATGAGAATTGAACAACATGTCTATAACTTTTCTCATCATGAAGATGTTAATATAAAGCTGGCATAAAAAAATCATGGGCAATTTGTATTCCTTTAATAACTGTCTATCATTTTTTACTGAAACAAAAATATATAGTCCAGCACAGGCTCAGTTTGTTTCACTGTCAGACCCTATTTAAACTGGATAACCTAGCAGCGACTGGAAGGCAAATTTGTCTAAATGCCACAGTGGAATGAACACAACATGTTTCCAATCAGGGCTGACAGAGCTGTCCACTCCCACCACATGGAAAAGGTCACGGCTTAATCACTTTCCTGTATCAGAGCTTCAACAGCACTTTATCTCTCTTCACTTCTTTAATATGTCTTCATGATTTCCATGTTGACGGCCTGAGCTGTTCAAACAAAATTGTACTGAAGGAAAAAAGAAGATAGAGGATAATGATGCAGAACGTTTGCAAGTCCAACTGATTTTATCAGCCTCTGGATCAAACATACAAGAAAATACAAAATTAAGACAATTTAATCAAATAATAAAGGAATATTTAGCTCACAGAACAAAAAAGCTGGATTTCCCCCTTACATTTGGCTGTGACTGACCTGTACTGTCCTTGTTAACCCCTGAAGGAAAGGAAGTTTGTTGGTGGCTCGAGTCAGATCAGTGAGTGCATGGCCAACGAGCTAGGGGATCGAGTGAAGCTGCAGTCACCGGTCTACAGGATCGACCAGACCGGAGACATGGTGCTAGTAGAGACGGTGGACAAACAAACCTACAGGGTGAGTAGAGTTCTGCTGTTTACTGCCAACAAAGTGTGGTGGCAAACACATGTTTCACTGTCAAGAGCAACCATGTTTCTAAACAAAGCCAGTGGATGAGGAAGGATGAAATACGATACTTACGTTTCTGCTCTTCAAAAAGAGGGAAGGCAGAAAAGGAAAACATGGAAATCATTTGTTTCAGGCCGTAATCCAAACAGTGTTTTCTAAGATGAAAATGTAAATGTGAACGGAGACTAGAAAATTTGAATGCAAATGACTGCTGAAATTGGTTGGAGAACAAATTGTTACTTGAATTGTTAGTTAAAAGAACCCACACAGAAGCCAGAAGTTATATATAACTAAAAGCTAAAATTAGCTAACCTACAGCTAAAAGCTAAAATTAGCAAAACCATAACTGAAAGTTAAAATTGGAAAAACATTTCTAGAAATCTTGTTAGCGAAGCATAGCTAAAAGCTACAATTAGCAAAATACTAGCTCAAAGTTCAAATTTGCCAGATCATAGCTAAAAGCTATAATTAGCAAGGCAGTTACTAAAAGCTAAAAATAGCACATTTAGTACAAAAATAGCACAAAAACAAAAAATTGAGCAACTATGCTGATGTAAATTACTGTAATTGACAGTCTATAGAACACACCTGACCTGACTATATATTCCATCTGTACTGTTCTCTAAGCTTTTTTATTGTTTTCTATTGTATGGGTGTACATATGGTTATGTTATGTTTTTAATTTTACTTTATTTGTGGGTGTACACATGTTTATGTCTTATGTAATGTTCTCATTTTTACTTAAGTTTTTACTTTATTTTTACTTTATTTTACTTTATTACTATTAGCACCTTATGTCGAAGCAAATTCCTAGTTTGTGAACCTCGTTCATTGACGTGGCAATAATAAACTGATTCTGATTCTGATAAACCACGCATACTAATAAAAAAAAAAAAAAACACAATTTTGTACATAAACAAGACGCGCTGGTGTATAAGCCGCAGGCGTCCACAGTTTAATATCAGAAAATGTACACGGATCCTGGTGGAGTGTGCAGTACAATAATGAACCACCAGATGGCGTTTCATAGACGTTGTTTTGCCTTCAACACACACACTCTGCTGATCCTCACAGGACTTCATGATGAGACACATTTTGACTCATGGTTAACGGTAACTACGATAAATAACCATTCAACCAATAGAATGAACACAAACTGGTCTAAGCAAAACACACTACTGGTTATCACTGGAGAGAACAGTCTACATAAGTGAAATTATTTAAAAAAATTAACATACCGGTAAATTTTACCCACTGTCCCTCCTGTTCTCTCTCACGTTGAGCGATATTTACTTACACAGAAAGATTTTTTAAAGACTTTTAATTGAAATATGTAACTGTACATAAGATAAGATAAGATAAGATAAGATAAGATAAGATAAGATAAGATAAGATAGAACTTTATTGATCGCGCAGGAAATTATTGTGCTAGAGTTTCAGTACAAAGGAACATACACAATAATCACAAGATATAAAAATAACAGAGAATATAAAAATTCCAGCAATTAAGTTCTAAACAGGTGGCTACTTACAGTAAATGTTTTTTTTTTTTTTTCTGAACAATGTCTTTAGCATAGCTGGTAAAAATCCATCCATCCATCCATCCATTATCTTTACCCGTTTATTCCATTTTGGGTCACGGGGGTCGCTGGTGCCCATGTCCAGCAATCACTGTGTGAGGGGCGGGGTACACCCTGGACGGGTCGCAAGTCCATCACAGGGACACATAGAGACAAACGAGACAAACAACCATTCACTCTCTCACTCACACCTAGGGACAATTTAGAGTTACCAATCAGCCTAACATGCATGTTTTTGGTCTGTGGGAGGAAACCGGAGTACCCGGAGAAAACCCACGCATGCACGGAGAGAACATGCAAACTCCACCCAGAAAGGCCCCTGGACCGGGGTTTGAACCAGGGACCTGCTCGCTGAGAGGCAGCAGCTCTACCAGTTTCACCATCGTGCTGCCTAGCTGGTAAAAATAAAAAATAAAATAAATAAAAAAAACAGTCCAATGGAATTTTCTGCTTGAGTGAAAGTGAAAAAGTTTTCTCAGTCTGGAGGTGACAGACGTGCTCTGATGGATGGATGGATGGACGGATGGACGGATGGACGGATGGACGGACGGATGGATTGATGTTGTTTCTGTGGCGATTTTCAATTTGATGGTCTTTCAGTCAGAATGTGCGTGAGGAACAAAAGTAGTGGCGTATACACCGACTACAGTAGTTGAGAACATCTTTTTCAAAGAATTTGAAGAGAGCTCAATTCATTTATATGGACAAAAGTTTGTAACTAAATTTAATACTGTAATTCAAAAAGTCTAAAATCTACAACCACAAAAACTCATACTTTCTCTGGTTGAGCAGAATGTGAAATTAAAATTTAAAACAACAAAGTATGCATGATTAGTTTGATTAGGGAAAAAAGCATGGAAGAAAGTAAAAACAGGCAAACAACAGTGTGAATGCTGACTTAGCGTACCCTCAGCAAACGTATTTTTCATAGTGATTATATAAAACAGAAAGTTGTAGACACCATGATGTCCTCTTTTGATTCGTTCACCTCACCAAGCCTCAAGTTGAACCCTCTAGCTGCCCTTGGGTCAAAATGACAAACAAGGCCTCGGCCTCGAAGGTC